>NW_028277034.1:30190000-30502500 GCF_059951505.1 Python bivittatus
TACAAAGTTGGTTTATTTGATTAAGATTAAAATATATATGTTGTTATTTCTGGCAACTCAATGGGACTTTTGCTGATCAGGATTGAATGACAAGGCTTTAAATTCTGTTTATAGATATGAGATATGTGAAGAAGAGATCTTTTGTTGTAACATTAGAGAAAGTGATAAGTTTTTAAATTGTTTGTACTTGTCTTGATGAAGGGAAAGGTAATTTCTTTATACATCTTTTTTCTTTACAATTTACAATTTTTTATTTTTCTTTTAATTTTTTTCTCTGCACTTTTTCTTTTTCTTTTACTTTTATATTTTCCTTAGTTTGTATTAGTTTTTTATGTTTGTATCTGTAAATTTCAATAAAAATTATTATATATATATATATATATATATATATATATATATATATATAAATGAAATACAAATTTGTGGCCCCAATTATCCAATAGATTGAAGATCTGATATTACTTGCTTCCTACAAATGAATTGCTATAATCATAGATGATACATGGACAATTGCAACAAAACATGGTTGTCTTTTATTGAAACTTTTATGTAAAAAAAAAATCATGTATATGATCTATATATGCATGAGAAGCTGTTATGTATACAATTTACCTTGCAATTACATTGCTTCTTTTCATCTTCTTTTTTATTTTAAAAATTTTATTCTCTCTCTCTCTTCTATTTTATTAAATAAAACAACAATAAAATACTTTCCATTAGCATAACTCCACATCCTTCTGTATCACCCTGAAACATAATTCTTTTCCTTCTGTTCTAAGTAGTTTCTGTATCTTCTTTAGGTCTACTTTGCATTAATTGTACTGGCAGATTTCTCTTCCCGTAGTCATTCTTCTTTTGTCTAATATGTTTCACTTCTTCCATGTCCTTTTTTCCCCCAAGATCCACTTTGGACACTATCAGATAATGGTCTGCCCTTCTCATCTTGGTTGTATTCTTTGCAAATTCTCTCAGTATTCTACCATAAACAATCAAATCAATCCTTCTTTTTGGTTCATTCTCATTCATTTTTATGTATGAAGAGATGTATGCTTAAATCATGCATTTAAATAAACAGACCTTTTTTCTAAGGAGATATTTAATAAGATAACCAAATAGGAAATGTTCCTGTGCAAACTGCAAAAAGGACTCTGTTTGCATAAATAACAGCTTGCTAGAAGGTACTTATATGTTATAATTTTGACAAAAATATACATTTGTCCTTGACTCATCCATATTCAGTGTTCACATGCTGGAAAATAATTATTGGCTGTGTTGCTCTCATGAGTTAGCATATAGACGGGAGGTTCAACAACTAGTCTTGTGGTGCAGTCATAACAACTTGGAATTGAATACACTTAAAACCGTGGAGATGATTGTGGACTTTAGGAAGAATCCTTCTAATACTCCTCCCCTTACCATACTTGACAGCCCAGTATCAGTGGTAGAGTCCTTCAAGTTCCTGGGTTCTATACTTTCCCAAGACCTGAAATGGACGCTTAACATTACAGCCATCATAATTAAAAAGGCACAGCAAAGGATGTTCTTCCTGTGGCAACTTAGGAAGTTTAAATTATCCCAGGAGCTCTTGGTACAGTTTTACAGGGGAATCATTGAGTCTGTTATTCTTCCTCTATAACTGTCTGGTTTGATTCTGCAGCCAAACAGGACAGACTCAGACTCCAACGGATAGTTAAGTCTGCAGAAAGGATAATTGCAACCCGCCTGCCTTTTATTGAAGAACTGTATACTGTGAGGGTCAAAAGGAGGGCAGAGAGGATATCTGCAGACTCTTCCCATCCTAGATATAAACTGCTCCAACTTCTTCCTTTAGGACGGCGCTACAGAGCACCATATGTTAAAACATCTAGATATCAGAATAGTTTTTTCCCTTGTGCCATTGCTCTGTTAAACACTACATGACTCGATATGTGCTGGACAGTGGTTTCTCCCTTTGAAAAAGTTATTTTACTGTGTAGTGTTATTGTTTATTATTTTTCTGTTGCTATCCAAACGGACTGTTGATCTTGCTGTTCGTCACCGAAGACAAATTCCTTGTATATATTTTATACTTGGTCATGAAAGTATTTTGTATTGTATTGTATGATGTATTGGATTATATTCTCCATCACCTCCACTTAAGACAGAATCTGGTAGAGTTTCATTCCTGATAAAATTCTGGGCTTTGGAGTGGTGTCAAATAAAACTTGGGGTTTCCCCCCCTACCTTTGGAGAAGAAATGTGATGGTTTTGGCTGGGACTGTATCCTTGAATTTAAAAAAAAACTGTTCCTTCCAGTGATATGCTGATGAAAGTCTTTGGGACCTCCAAGTCTGCCTTCCTTTAAATAAGGTCACAGAGTAAATAAGAGAGTAGTTAAACTGTATCTTTCCCCACTTAGTTCAGTGTACCTTTCATGCTTCAAACTGCATTAAGGCATATAAATGAATGATGGCTACTTGTATTTCTAGTTAAGTGTTCTTAGAACTTTTATAGTTAATACACAGCTTGTACAGCCATGTGATTTATGTGTGCAGAAAACCAATCCCCTGCTCTTATATATTGTCATCTGGACATAATACATAAATCCAGATTCCTTTTGTCTTTCCCTTTAATCTTTTAATCTATTTTCATAATCTCTTAATATTTCCAGTGATTAATTTCCCAGCTATAGAACATTCCCTCTTCCTGGCACTTGAGAAGATAGCCTAGCTCTGTTACTAATATATTGTTTGGTTTATGCTTTGTAAGGTCATTATAATGAAATATAATCACTTTGTTTTTCCTTTGAAAATGAAAGGTTTTTCAACTACTTTGTTTATTCTTATTCTTTATGCAGTCATACAGTCTCTTGCAGGATTTTAGAAGTTTTATTTCCTGTCAGAGACACCTCTTGTCTCCCAAAAGCCAAATACTCAAAGCAGTAGGTGGAGCAGAAAGTAATGCATTGGCCTATTTAGCTAAATTTCTAGGTTCTTTGTAATAATCTGCATGATATATAAAGCACAGATTGTGTAGCTGCACTTCTATTTCAATTTTACTCTAATATAAATGCATCATGATTCAAGTGAGTTTGGAACCATTGATTGTGGGTGAGTTTAGCCTTCATCCCAGGTCTTCTTTAGAAACTAAGGAGACTCTTGTGTGAATGTGGCTTCTTAAAAATTCCACTGGTGCTGATGGTGTTATTTTCTGTCAAAAGAATAGTTATAACACATATTCTAATCGGAAGAAGCCATAATACTATTGTGTGCCAGTGTGGCTCAAGCTTTGCTTAAACCCCTATTTAAACACAATTTTCTTTACAGCTATGTAACTCCCTTTCAACATTTGAGTACACATTTCTACACTATTCTTGGCTGTGCTATGGGAGCAGTGTGGAGCAAGAATTAAGGGTATATGAAGTTTGCTTGGAATAAATATATTTGGGCTCAAATACTGCTCAGCCCCCCCCCCCCGATGAATGCCATCTTGGATGTGGCCGTATCTCAGCAGGAACCACATGTGGTTTTAGGTGCTGAAGTCTGCACAGCTATTTGATCCCAGACCTATGCACTAAGAATCAGGAAATTCAAGAAAACAACACAAAAAGATAACACCAGAATGTGACTGTTGCCGACAAAGATCAACACCCAGAATATATTTGGACACAAATCAAGGGAAAGCAAAGTTTGTTTGGAAAAGAGGATAACATAAAAGAACATGTCAGAAAAAGAGGTCAAGAGGATGTTAAAGTATCTGAGTTTTTGAAAAAACTTGAATTCACACATTTTAGCTCAACAGTAAAGCAAAGAACCATTTGCTTTATAGTACACATCCTACTGGCTAACTGTAAATTGCCTTCTGGGCTTTAATGTTGTCTTCCCTTTCCTGAATTCCTGTTTCTTCTTGCTTCTTGCTGTCTTGCATCTGCTGTCTTCATGATACCTCATACGGTACTAAATAATCTGTTTTTATGGTGGATTCTCTGAGGAAGGATATGTCTGCACTTGCCTTTTAAACTGCTTCTGTCCTGTGCTAATGCTGGTTTGATTCTAACCAGTCTTAAGAAAATCCTATCCAGAATGAGACACTTTGGCGACAGCTTGCCAGGTATTCAGTCTGTACTGTGGGTTACCACAACTTACAGATTCATGGTAATCAAAGATTTCAGAATAGTTCTTGGATATATATCTACCACTGCTTTAGCCTTGGAATATTTACTGTATATACAGCTCTTAAAACTTAATGAAGCTTTGGTGAAGTTGAGGTTTGGCAAGTACAATCGTGTTTTATCACATTGTGGTGCTGCAGGACAGGAAAGAAAGAAATTAAAATTGGTTCTGATGAGTGTTTTACCTACTATTTTAAAATTCACATCTTGGGGTTTCAGCTTCATGAATATAAATCTGTAACATTATAATTTTAAGAATATTTTCAACTTTTTTCAACTAACTTCACATAGGGTGGAGCTTCCATAGAATACAGCTTGCAAACAGATATCAATTTGTCGTAAGCTTCCTGCTTATTTCAAAATATTTAGTAAAAGTTCTCCTTGAAGGACAGAAGAATTATTGGGGTGTGTGTGTACACATTTGTATGTGTGACTGTATATACGAAACCTACAAAACCTCTGATCCATAAAACCCAAACAACTTGCTAAATGTAAATAGTGCCTTCAAAGTCCCACTGTGTTTTCTCAGTCTGAAATAGGTATTATATATAGAAGTAGCTGCATTTGGTAAGTATATATTGAGTTTTGTAGACCTGTTTATTCTATAGTCCAGCACAATTTTGTTTTATTTTATATTTTATACAAGTGAATTAATTGCAGTAGTTAACCCATGTGGTACCACAAATCATATTTCTCCAACCTGGTGTTGTGGCAAAACCTGGCTTACCTAAGGCAACCAAATTATTTTGAAGATACAACATAATTTTATTAGCATGAAAACAATAAAACAGTATATGCTGGGCTCCCAGCAAAGCATCAGCAGCTTGTTGGGCAGCCCTGAGCAAAGGCAGAACCATAGTTTATATACCCTTGGCCTACTACAATGCAAAGGCAAGACAAAAAAAAAAAAAAGCAGTGTAAATTACAGCATGAGATTGAAATGTTTTTGATAAACCCATCTGGGTGATCTTATTATTTATCCCTTCCTACTAGGTCAACATGGCAGCTCTGTGATATGGTCAGTGAATATAAACAATTTCATTTACTTGGCCACAGATTCCTGATTGATTCTTCTCCCTGTTACCACTTAGGGTCAATTCAGCTTGCTGTGAATGTTTTCCTACAAGGGCATTTTAAGCAATTCACATGTATTGGGCAGGGGGGCGGAGGTGCATCTCATAGGTTTGGTAGGGCACTTTAAGCAACTCACATGTGTATGGGGGGGGGGGATACCTTTAACCACCACACCGGCTTCTTACTTTTCAGTGATTAACCTCTCTACTGCATATCTTTAGTATCCCAACTAAATGCTATACCTTCTGCATTTATGCAAGGCAGATTTCTAGGTGTCCGATATTCAGAAAGGCAATGTCCCTTCCTTTTAGGGTCTGTCACACATTTGATCATATTGTTCCTTTATAAAGTTTTCCATCATTACTTTATACCTCTTTTAAGTAACTACCAAGATAGATCAGACACATTTTACACTCTCCTTTTAACAGATTCAGATCCAGACATTACTTACTTGGTGGTTGAAATCTGTTTCTGTGGCAAATGGCACTGCAAGTGATATAAAGGTTGATCCATAAGTTTCAGTCCAATTCTGCTTCTCTATTTTAAATATTATAATTTCCTTTACGCAAGTTGTTGTTTGGTGTTGTATTTATAATATTTTTCTTTTTACATCTCAAGTCTTGGATCAAAATAAAAATATCTATTTATCAGTCCAAACTACATGCTTTTGTGACTATCTCTACGGCAAGTAACATTTGAATTTCCTACTTATTACTCTGCCTGTATGCTATCGTTGGGGTACCTAGAACCTTGAACTGAAAATGGAATTTCCTGAACTTGAGATTTTTCTCTCTGGACTTGTTTTCTAAAATAACTCTTGTGCCTGTTTTCTATGCAGAAAACATTGAGCTTGCAGTATGCTTTGTGCTACTTTAGTGAATGATTAACAACAGCAATAAATATGTTGAGTTTGTTATCAGAAGGTGGCTATGTGTGTAACTGGAAAACAGAACTGTATATGTATATATTTTATACATATTTATATACAAAGTTAAGGCAATAAAATGCATACATATGCAGGAACAACAACCCATTTTAAAATAAAAGAATCCTTTCTTGCAGTTCCTCATCATTTCTTGAATAAAGTCTGCTGCAACATCTCCTACAATAGCTTTTTCTTACTAGCATAATGGATCTGATACATGCCTGACATACATGAACTATGGCTATAAGCCATCTTAATTGGGTGTAATGGTCCATATTGCCATTGATGCTAGTTCGCCCAGCAGCATGTATTATTTTGTAAATGTACTGATGTATAATTTCATCCAGCTGAGTTATTTAAAATACTAAAAGACGGTGGTGTTAAAGTGCTGCACTCAATATGCCAGCAAGTTTGGAAAATGCAACAGTGGCCACGGGATTGGAAAAGGTCAGTTTACGTTCCAATTCCAAAGAAGGGCAATGCCAAAGAATGCTCAAACTATCGCACAATTGCACTCATTTCACATGCTAGCAAGGTTATGCTCAAAATCCTACAAGCTAGGCTTCAGCAATACATGAACCGAGAACTACCGGATGTACAAGCTGGGTTTCGAAGAGGCAGAGGAACTAGAGATCAAATCGCCAACATTCGCTGGATCATGGAGAAAGCACGAGAGTTCCAAAAAAATATCTACTTCTGCTTCATTGACTATGCAAAAGCCTTTGATTGTGTGGATCACAACAAACTGTGGCAAATTCTTAAAGAGATGGGAGTACCAGACCACCTTACCTGTCTCCTGAGAAATCTGTATGCAGGCCAAGAAGCAACAGTTAGAACCGGTCATGGAACAACCGATTGGTTCAAAATAGGGAAAGGTGTACGACAAGGCTGTATACTGTCACCCTGCTTATTTAACCTATATGCAGAGTACATCATGAGAAATGCCAGGCTGGAAGAATCACAAGCTGGAATTAAGATTGCAGGGAGAATCATCAACAACCTCAGGTATGCAGACGATACCACCCTAATGGCAGAAAGTGAAGAAGAACTAAAGAGCCTCTTGATGAGGGTGAAAGAGGAGAGTGCGAAAGCTGGCTTGAAACTCAACATTAAAAAAACTAAGATCATGGCATCTGGACCCATCAATTCCTGGCAAATAGAAGGGGTAGAAATGGAAGCAGTGACAGACTTCATTTATTTGGGCTCCAAGATCACCGCAGACGGAGACTGCAGCCATGAAATTAAAAGACGCTTGCTCCTTGGGAGGAAAGCTATGGCAAGCCTAGATAGCATATTAAAAAGCAGAGACGTCACCTTGCTGACAAAGATCTGCATAGTCAAAGCTATGGTTTTTCCAGTAGTAATGTATGGCTGTGAGAGCTGAACCATAAAGAAGGCTGAGCGCCGAAGAATTGATGCCTTTGAACTGTGGTGCTGGAGAAGACTCTTGAGAGTCCCCTGGACTGCTAGGAGGTCAAACCAGTCAATCTTAAAGGAAATCAATCCTGATTGCTCATTGGAAGGATCGATAATGAAGCTCAAGCTCAGATACTTTGGTCACCTAATGCGAAGAGAGATCTCTTTGGAGAAGACCCTGATGCTGGGAAAGATTGAAGGCAAAAGGAGAAGAGGACGGCAGAGGATGAGATGGTTAGATAGCATCACTGAACCAATGAGCATGAAACTGAGCAAACTCAGGGAGGCAGTGAAGGACAGGAAGGCCTGGCGCAATATGGTTCATGGGGTCACGAAGAGTCGGACACGACTTAACGACTAAACAACAACATAATTTCATCATTTACCCAGTCCTTCAAGTGATGAGAAAAACAACAAAATGGTGCACCAGTGAATTATTAAAAAATCCCAGCTGAAAAGTAGATAGTTTAAGAAAAGAAAAATAGTAATTAAAAAACCCAAACCTTGTTTTGAACTAGAGATATTCTTCATGTTAAAACAAGTGTTATAACTATTATGTTACAGGTAGTCTTCACTTAACAACCATTCATTCAGTGACCAAAGTTATGATGGTGCTGAATGAATGATAGTTACGACTGTCCTCGAAGTTATGGCCGTTGCAGTGCCCCCACAGTCATATGATCAAAATTTGGAAACTTGGCAGCCTGCCTGCTTTTACAACTGGAGCATACACTTCAACTCCCCCCACCCCCTCCCATATCTGCCCTTTTGGCTGCTCTGTACTCTGCTACCCCCACTGCCCACAGCTGACCTTCACCATCTTCTTCCTCCCGCTGCTAACGAGGCTTGCCCAGCCAAGGCAGCTGCTGGCCCTTTGTGAGGTCTCACAACTGCAAGCAGGACTACCAGAACTGCTGTCACTAAGTGGTGTAGTCATGTGATGTTTTGCCTAATGACCACTTTGCTTAGCGACAGAAATTCCAGTCCCAATTAGGGTTGTTAAGCAAGGACTACCTGCAGTGAGAGCTGTAATAGGAGCTGCAGAAGACTTGAGGTAAGGGAGCATTTCTGCCATTATTAAATAGATTCAAAGTGTAGGGGTTAGCCTGTAAGAAAGTGAAACATATCAGGCAAACTGGAGAGCAGTGCCTGAACTGATAGAAGCAGGAAAATAAGTGGAGCAAAAAAACCCTACCCCGGAGATTATGTTTACAATAGGTGAGTATGGGGGCACTGTCAGCCATTCCTGCTTTCCAAAATTAGTGGTTGGCCTGCACATGCAACAGGGCAACCGGTAGCTCAATAAGGCCACATATCAGTGTACGTCTCTACACAGTGCAGCTATGAATGAGTATTTTCATTTAATTAAAACCTGTCATCTTGCACATCGCACCACATTATCATTCTTTTAAATTGGTGATAGTTGATAAGCATTATACACAGCAACACAATAATGCTGAATCATGTTTGATAGCATTATATCTATTGACACCTTATATTTTGTAATAACATCTCCAGTTCAATGCAGTTGTACAGCTGTGTATGCATTTCATTATATGAACAATCATTTCATCTATAGCAAAAGCACTGACGTACTACTTTTTGCTATATGCAATAGTTATGATTTCCTGTAATTGCAATATTGTTTATTCTTCTGTGCACCTAAACATCTTTTAAGCAAGGCATACACTATGCCATCCTTTTGTGCAGGCCTATTGAGGAGCTACTATATCTGACAAAAGTATCAACAGAGTAGTTGGTATTTCAGAAATGGAAAGGCTTCCAGTGTAGACTACATCAAATTTTCCTCCTTATTGTAACTATTTCACAGTATTCTTGTAAGTGTAGGGGAAGGAATGTTCAGCTTAAGTAACTTTAATGTCTTTAGCAATAAAACTTTTAGCCTTGTATAAAAATCCAGGAAAAACAGATTGAGAACTCAGTATGAGGTAAACACTGATCTCACTGCAACACTGTAGGAACTGTATTTATTCTGGAATGTCACATGAAGAATATTCACTACTTCCCCAAGGAGTTTTAGTTATTTTTGTTATGAAGGTATATTTTCACTGCTGGTGATCAAGCTGTTTTGCACTCAGTCATTATTACATGCAGATGCTAAGCATATTAAACTTCCATGTAATTGCAATCAGGGAGAAATGTAGAGAAACATGGCCCATGTTTAGATCATATCCATTGGATTTTGTCCTACAGTACGTGTGCAAAAAGGCAGCTGAAGAAAAAGAAATATTTTACATGCTATGCCCAGTTAAATTAATAAATACATAAAAAATTACTTGAAAGTTAATTCATGAGATTCACTAAGACATAGTTTTAAGTAAATATGTATAGAATTGGGCTATAAACATGATTTTTCCTGTTCTATACATGAATTTCCTAACAGATAATTTGTGGCAGAACTTCATATTAGGGCTGAAGGTTGTTTGAATTCATTAGCTTGGATCATTTTCCTCAACAAATAAATGAACAAGTATAATATTTTTGACTCATTTGTTTAATTGTGTTCTCTTTTTCTAGCCTTAGGACTTGCGTGGAGAACAGATCAAATTTTAGGTCATATTTATGCAGAAATATTGAAAATTCAAAAGGGTTCACAAACTCTTAAACTCTACCATATTCTTCTAGTTGCAATTATTCTTATAAGCCAAATAAAAATGGCAAAACGTACTTGATTTCAGAAGTTTCCAGTGAATAATATGAAGAGACTAGAATTCTGATGCACAACCCAATCTATCATAATTTAATCAATTTATCCTTAGCATATGATATTCCAGATCTAAATCTTCCTCCTTTTTAAAAAACAATTGTTGATTACAAATGGTATAATTATTCTGAAGAACAAAATGTATTATTGTTATTGTTGTTGTTGTTGATTTATGTCAATGCCTGGGTATATCGTTCTCTCTATCTGCCATGGAAACTGAATAAAATGCAGTAACAGACAACAAAGCAGGCTGTCCTTTGGGAAAATCACAACTGTCTTTTCTTTTCTTTTTTCCAGAAATAATTTGTTTTGTTGTTTTTATCTTTGAAATGCTGAGAAAAAAGGATAAGGTTCTGACTGGGAGCTACAGGCTAGTCTTTAGGACTCTGTGCTTTGACTTCCCATGATAATTTTAAACTGCAGATTCTGACCTCCATTTTAAGATAAGTGATTGCTGTCTGTGCTAAGAACACTCGGTTTTGCTTTGGACTAAGCTAATGGCATTTTGCTCATTTCAGTGAAGAATGCATATTTAAAATTCAGGCTTGTAAAACTCTTAGGAGGTTTTTTTTTTTTTTTACCTGAAATACTGTTTCATATGTACGTATATCAACGCTGGTAGGTTTACTGAAAGATATTATGTACAATCAGTAGATTACAATCAATGATTTAGTGGCAATTCTGCCATCCTCAATCTAACGCTAATGCCTCCTGCAGTCAAACCAATCCCATCCAATTGTTGCCTCTTTCTTCTGGAATTTCTCAAGCACGTAGGTGATATCACTGCTGTCTCTCCCATTCTTCCTTTAGTTCCACCCCCTTAAATCCTTATTAAAATGAACTCTTCATGTAGCCGCATATGTTCATGCTCGTGACTTTTATGTCATCAGTGAAACAAAGGAGTCTCTTACTTTGACTAACTATGTATGTATGTATGTATGTATACATCAAATTTGTCACCACCCATCTTGTTAGTTAATGAGTATCGGTACTTGAGTATCTATTAGATGGTGATGTACAGATGCAGTAAAACTGGCTGCAATTTTTAAGGATATCAAGGCTAAATTACTTTTGCTTTTCTTGGCTGTACAGTAATGTGATGAAATATGTTGCTATGCTTGCATTTTGCACCCAACTGGTCAATCAGTACACTGAAGCCAAAGGAAGCTGAAAATTTTCTGTACCTCTGTAACAAGGTGGGATGAATTTACGTGGTTCAGATTCAAATGGCTCTATAATGTATTTAACAGTTGTAAGAGATATTCTACCTGTCTTGAGCAATTGTACTTGGATAAAAATTGACAAAAGAATGATAAAATCTGAAGTGATCAAGCAACCACATGATTAGTATGACTCATTTTCTTTTCTTGTGTTAAATTCATGAAATAAAGGGCAATAACACATCATAAAGTTGCTAGGAAAGTTAATGTTAGTTAAGTGTTTATTCATGCAAGTTTTTATTCTAGGATTAAAAGTTGATATACTTTTAATATCAGGACTACATCACTCTGTCTCAGATTCAGTCCTCCCATTTATATTTTGGAAACTTGTGACTTTTTTCCACAGTATATATAGAAACATATAGAAGACGATGTAAACCAGTCCCCAAAGGCCAACACTTAGCATTCCTTTCTGGGTATCAGAGTGAAAGAAACTGAAACATGTGGAGATCAAGGGTAGCAAACAAAGCTACAAGACTTGAAAAGAAGGACTTCCTCCCAGATTGTCAGCAGGGCAATAAGGTTTTCTTTTCCCCTTTTTCCTGTCATCATCTCTCTGCCGTCTCCTACTTCTCTTTCCCACTTTCTGTTTCAAAATAAACTATCCTATCGCTTAAAATTATACTTTAAAAATTTCCATTAAACTGATGGGAATCCCTCTGCTTTTAAGAGTTGCATGTGGGGAAATTTTATGGATCATAGAATGCTAGGAGGAGATTATTAACCCTTCCCAATTCAACTAAAGGAAATAATCTCAAATGACAATTGGAAAAATGTCTTGTGTTGCTGCTAATATAATTGTGTTCCCTTCCGTAGTTTTGTGACATGGGCAGGAGGACTGAAGAATGTGGGAAGGCTTCATCTTTTCCTTCTAAGCTGTAGTTTCTCCTGAAAACCATTCCTGGCATGGCAAATATGCTAAGAAGAAATACGCCAGTAACATTAGCAAACACCCTAGGTTGTGGAAAATAGTTCCAGGACCCTGGGAAATAGATTTGGAGCTATGGAAAATAAATTTAGGGATGTGACTTTGTTGGCCCAAATCTTATAGCACAGTTGGGAAGGCATGTCTATGTTAGAGGGATTGCACATAGCAGAAATTGAGATCCTTGATATTTCATTATTAAGTAAAAACTGTTGAAATATTGGCCCAAAGCAAAACAACGCAAGTCAAAAAATGTTAGAAATGCTTATAATATGGAATCTATTACTTATGAAGGCCAAGTTAAAAATTCCAGCTTTTTATTCAGGTATGATATATTTTCCCCTTCATGGATCACTGCCTTGTCATGGCAAGGGGGCTTGCATAACTCAGTGAAGCCATGAGCTATACTGTGCAGGGCCACCCAAGATGGACAGGTCATGACAGAGAGTTCTGACAAAATGTGGTCCACTGGAGAAGGAAATGACAACCCACTCCAGTATCCTTGCCAAGAAAACCCCATGGACAATGTCAAAAGGCTAAAAGATATGATGCTGGAAGATGAGCCCCTCAGGTCAGAAGGTGTCCAATATGTTACTGGGGAAGAGCAGAGGGCAATTCTAAGTAGTTCCAGAAAGAGTGAAGCAGCTGGGCCAAAGCCGAAAGGACGTTCAACTGTGGATGTATCTGGAAGCGAAAAGAAGGTCCGATGCTGTAAAGAACAATATTGTATAGGTACCTGGAATGTAAGATCTATGAACCAAGACAAGCTGGATGTGGTCAGAGATGAGATGCAAGATTGAACATCAACATCTTGGGAATCAGCAAATTAAAATGGACGGGAGTGGGTGAATTTAATTCAGGTGACCATTATATCTACTACTGTGGGCAAGAAACCCTTAGAAGAAATAAAGTAGCACTCATAGTCAATAAGAGAGTGGGAAAGGCAGTAATGGGGTACAACCTCAAAAATGACAGAATGATCTCAGTGCGAATCCAAGGCAAACCATTCAACATCACAGTAATCCAAGTCTGTGCCCCAACCACTGATGCCGAAGAAGCTGAAGTTGACCAGTTCTATGAAGACCTACAACACCTTCTAGAACTAGCACCAAAAAAAGATGTCCTTTTCATTATAGGAGATTGGAATGCTAAAGTAGGAAGTCGGGGAATAATCGGAATAACAGGCATGTTTGGCCTTGGAGTACAAAACGAAGCAGGGCAAAGGCTAATAGAGTTCTGTCAAAAGAACAAGCTAGTCATAGCAAACACTCTTTTCCAACAACACAAGAGACGACTCTACACATGGACATCACCAGATGGTCAATACCTAAACCAGATTGATTATATACTTTGCAGCCAAAGATGGAGAAGCTCTATACAGACAGCAAAAACAAGACCAGGAGCTGACTGTGGCTCAGATCATGAGCTTCTTACTGCAAAATTTAGGCTTAAAATGAAGAATGGAGGGAAAACCACTAGACCACTTAGGTATGACTTAGATCATATTCCTTTTGAGTACACAGTGAAGGTGATGAATAGATTTAGGGGATTAGATTTGGTAGACAGAGTGCCTGAAGAACTATGGACGGAGGTCCGTAACATTGTACAGGAGGCAGCAACTAAAACCATCCCAAAGAAAAAGAAATGCAAGAAAGCAAAATGGCTGTCTGATGAGGCTTTACAAATAGCTGTGGAAAGAAGGAATGCGGAAAGCAAGGGTGAAAAGGAAAGATATAACCACCTGAATTCAGATTTCCAGAGAAAAACAAGGAGAGATAAGAAGGCCTTCTTAAATGAACAATGCAAAGAAATCGAGGAAAACAATAGAATGGGGAAGACTAGTGATCTCTTCAAGAAAATTGGAGATATCAAAGAAATGTTTAGTGCAAAGATGGGCATGATAAAGGACAAAAAAGGCAGGGATCTAACAGAAGCAGAAGAGATTAAGAAGAGGTGGCAAGAATACACAGAAGAACTATACAAGACCCTGATGCTGGGAAAGATTAAAAGCAAAAGGAGAAGAGGACGGCAGAGGATGAGATGGCTAGATAGCATCACTGAAGCAATGAGCATGAAATTGAGCAAACTCAGGGAGGCAGCGAAGGACAGGAAGGCCTGCCGCAATATGTTTCATGGGGTCATGAAGAGTCGGACATGACTTAACGACTGAACAACAATGATATATTTCCTGATGGGACACCTAGCTTTTTTCTCTCATAGTTTCTAAAGGAGCATATAACTCGTGTTTAAACCTACATCACTAAAAACCTGTTAAAAGTTGATCTAGGCAAAACAGAAGTTGCAGTCAGACATGAAAAAGTACAGGGGCCACTTATGGATCTCTATTGTTAGATAATTTGTTATCTGTATTTGTGATATACTTCAAGTAGAATAGGGTGGGCATTTTTGGTAAGAAATGAAGGTTGTAGTAAGCATTAGGGCTGTGCAGCTCTGAAAATGTGCCTTGGAGCATGTGGGATCATGAATATAGCACCACCTACAACTTTTTGAAGCAGATGCTTTGTGATTCTGGGACAAAACATGGCTATTTTAAAGGCTACATAAAGATGCTATATTCATGCCCTTACATACTCTACAGCACCTCAAAATGTTGCATAGCCTTCATAAGTTTCTAACACTGATAAAACTAAACACAGCTTCCAGACCATCAGAAGGAAACAACGTGGCTGAAACTCCTATGCCTGTATCATGGTATCACTAGTATCACTGACATGCTTCCTGCAGATTTTGATGGCTAAAAGAACCAATTATTTTTAAAGTACACCCCTGTGAATTTTACACATGTTATGTTCACTCCTGTGTCTTGTCCTGCCACATTAATTTTGAACTCCTTAAAAGGGCTTAACTATTATTTTATATCAAAGACCCTACCATACTATTGTCCCACATTCAGTAAAGCCTAAGATATAGCATACTATGGATGAAGCTTCTGCAAGCTATTAGATATTTAGTAAATCATGGAACCCGAGTTCACCCAATTAACTTAATTTCTTGGGCTGGGTTAACCTCATGTACAGTAAAGGAAATAAAGCTACTTAGAATAAAATGGAGTTGGCTATTTGTGATTTAGTGTGCCATGTGAGCACAATTATAGATTTGGTCAGGCAAATAATCCTAAAAGAACCCAGACACAGGACTCCCTTTTTGTTTCTTCAGGTTTTTTTTAACCGTGCTTTGGGGGCAAAAATCCTTCTTGCTCCAACAGATACTTGCCCCAAAGCAACCAACTGTGTATTCTGTCTCCAACAGCTACTAGGCAAATACTCCAGGAGATTTCATCATGTTGGCAAAATTTGGTAGTATTTATCTCCTTGCTGCTTGCTGCTAACATCTGGTAACCAGAAATATACAAGCACTCCACAGGAAGGTTCTGTATTTGCTTTCATGGTGAATATCCATTCAATGATTCTTCCATGACGGATCATATTGTTACACCCTCACATTCCAGTTCTTTGAATGATAAGAGCTGCAGCTGCACATTTGTTAAAATCTAAATTTTGTTTCTTTGTAATGAGGTCAGTCGATTTATGGTGTTTTGTAACGGTTGCATGCATTTATGAATATACTGGTTGAATTTATGAATATATTATGAATATACTGGTTGAATATACTGGTTGAATATACGGTTGCATGCATTTATGAATATACAGTTATGAATATACTGATTATGAATATACTGGTTGACTAATATCATTATTATATTTAATAATGATAAATATCATTATTAATATGAGCTAATATAAAAGCTCATATTAATAAGCCAAACTGATGCTGTTTCCATTTAGTCCCCTGAGGAGAAACATATAGAAAGTAGCTGCACAGTACACCTTTACTGTAATCCTTTCCTATCATATGCTCTTTCTAGTGCTTATTCAAATTTTTGCCCCAGGGCTAGCATATAACAGGGGGTTTGCTCTACTTTCAGTTAATTATGTTGCCTTTGTGCAAATAAGAAGGGGAAGAATGTCTGTGAAAAAAAAAAAATCAGGTCAGCCATTTTGAAAGAATGGACCGTATTGTATTAAAATATATTGAAAGGAAACCATTGATGGAATTACCATAAAATTGGATCAGGAATAAGTTGATACTTCCAATGTCATGTGCCATATATTTTTGTGAAATTTTATTTAGCCTCTGTTTTCATTGTGAACAGTAAAAAATAAAAAATAACACAAAGCAAATAAAAATAACATGTACCAGAACAAAATATTTTCTTCATCAATTTGAATTCACTTAAATAGGCTCACCATTTTCATTTCTTATTTGTTTCTTTAAAGCTTCTGTATGCTGCTTATTATTTTTAAAAAGTTGAAAAATGTAGAAGATTAATATCTGACTTGCAAGAAATAAAATCTTTATCACCACTATCTACATCTAGAAAATGGTCTCATTTTAATATGATGATTTTAACTTAAAATAATGTGAGTTAGCCATTTAACCTTTCACCTTCCTATAATAACTATGATTTAACTGCTAATTAGAACTTCTCTCTCTCATATTTCTATTCAAGACGATAAAGGAGCATTGCAAACTTAATTATTAATATGAAATGTGAAATCACCTTGGGCCCTTGGCTATATTTGCTTTTGTTCACAAAATGTGCTAGGGCAAATTACATATACAATTATGTTTCCTTGTATATTGTGTTCCCTGGATTTTGCTTGCTTGAATGAACCGATGTGTATCAGGAATCAGATTTATTGGCTGTATAGCTGTATATGTTTTACCACAGAGAACACTGTCAGTTTTCAAGTTGCCTTTTTAGAATTTTACATAGTTATGTCATTTTACTTTTAAGAATTTATTTATCTTTATTGTGCTCTGTTTTTGAATATTGTAACTAAAGCTACTGTTAAGTCCAGATTGCTCTCCCTCCCTCCCATTCCCCCCTCACCTAAACCTGCAGACTAGTTCCTGAATTTTCTCACTACTTGGAACTGGGTAATGTGAACAATATGACTATATCTCTTTCTGTCAGTTATGCTCCACACTGCAAAAGCCACAATATTCTCTTTGTGTCCAATTCTTTTTCAGTAAAGCTGGAGGACCATAAATCTGGCACCTGGCATGCAGTCAGAAGAAACATCACCACAAGGGCCACCTGAGCTCCTTAAATGATGGAGAGTTGTTTGGCACATAAAATATGGAAGTGGAGGTATTTGTATCTTCTTTTTACACAAGTAGTTCATGATTTGTGACCTGCCTCCATCTGAAAACAGAACTAAAGAAAGAGTCTTCCCAGAAAATTTCTGCACATGAGTGAAATATCATTAAAATGTAATATATTTTCATTTAAAAGTCTTTATTAAATATGTGAGTTGCAAAGAAATGTTTTAGAACAGGGCTCAATTATATCTCCTCCTACTCATTCAAGTTCCCATTCGTGTTTTACCTTAATGTCCCAGTTATATTCTACTCTGAGGTTTCTACCACATTTATACTTCATTTCCCTTCAATTAAACAATACTATTAGTGGGTCCCCAGAAGCATGACTTCTCTGTCATGGCCTCTACCCTCTGAAATTGCATCTCTCCAGAGATCTGTATGTCTCCCACCCTGATAGCATTCTGAAAGACATTGAAAACCTGGTTATTTTCCCAGCCCTTGGGACAGGCTGGTTGATGAGCCCCTATAACATTTTGTGCTGTTTTGTATGGTTTTCTTTTTCTGGGCAGAAATTATCTGTTATTTTATTTTATTATTCTGGATTTTTATAATGTAAAGTGCCCAGAGCTGTTGTGTATGGGACATTCTTTAAACTTATGTAAATAAATAAGAACTTTCAGTTTAAGCATGGTTATCAATAACTTCCTGATTTTATCTTGCAAGAGATAAGGAAATAGTTGGAATCATGTAAGTTATGGTGGAAGCGTACATTTGAAAATGATTATTGTAGTTTGCTTCTGTTTAATATTGATTTTGATTTAAGTCTTTATATCGTGATTTTTCTCTGTTTTGATGTTGTACACTATCCAGAATTCTTTGGGATTGGAGTGGGATCTAAGTACTTAGATCCCACTCCAAGAAATAAATAAAACCCCAGTTTTTGTTAACTTCCATAATACTTTATAAAGCAGAGAGATGATGAAAGTAAAAGCAAAATAAAAAAATGTTCATTTCATCTGTATGTAATTTTAAAATAACTAATTGCTCAATCTTTCAGAACAGTTAGGCTATTTAGGTTTCAGGGAGGGCAGGAATAAAAAGCAGTCCATGGTTCATCAGGGGATCACTGTGCAATTTCTGCTGGATGCTAAGTTCCCACCAATTGCCAACTGTTTGGTATAGAATGCTAATGTAGGCGGATGGTATACTCTGCCCAGTGCGATATGTCTTTTGTTAAAGACTACAGACTTTCCTCCCAGAATCCCTGTGCCCTACCATAATGTTTAAAATACAAAACAAGAACCCATATATAGGATGACATAACCTAGATGCAATGCTGGCTCAAAAGTCTGTGAGAGGAGAGTTGGTCAAGTATCTTCTGATAGTTTTAATCAGTGGATTAATTATGCATTAACAGCTATTAGATTTTGACTATGAAATTTACTTTGCAAATTCAAATCCAGTGTGGACTGTAGTATACAAATGTGCAAGCCTAAAGTCTATCCTTGAAATGACAGAAATGTTTTCAGTACAAAGAGCTTTACTATCATTCTTTATTTTGAAAAAGTAAATCTGCATTGAAGTCAAGCTTCATGGATACATTCATCCAGTTTTCATGGCAACAGTATGAAAATTAATTGCCATTGCCTTTTCTCAGGATTTATTTTCTTTCCCAGTCTAATCTACAGCCCTGGAAATCCCTGGTGGTTTACCATCCAACAATTAACTAAGCTTGGGTTGTGAGCTAGACAAGGTTGGCCAGGTCCTGCTCTCATTGAAACAACACTTTATAGTTCCCTGTACTATTAATAAGCAAGATCAACGGGGCTTTAACCAGTGGTGTGCTAATAAATTTATAACAACTGGCTCTGCCCGCTCCATTAAAGCTGCTGCCCTGCTGCTAGTCACCAAACAGCTGATCAGCACACTAGGTGTCACGGATCAGCTCTGCTTTCCGTGCTGATCTCCTGCAAATCTCCTGAAAATTTAGCAACTGACTCTCACGAGCTGGTATAAGCCAGCTCCAGCACACCACTGGCTTTAAGCATATCCATATTTGAGTCCTGTGACTGGATGGGAAGGGATGATCTTGCAGTGGGTAAAATCTACTACAAATTTTCTCAAACTGTGGCCTCCAGTTACGTTAGTCTACAATTCCTACTATCCACAATCCCATAGTGGTTAGTTATGCCATGCTGATTGAAGATGGTGAGAGTTTTAGTCCAGCACATCTGGAAGACATCAAGTTGAGGAATTCACCTACAGAAAGCAGTAGTACATTCAGTTTAATAATGAATAGGATATTATTTTTCTGCCTTACAACCTAGCCAACATAACTAACTTCATTTTTCAACACTTATCCCAATCACCAGCTTTTTATCTATTCCTTCTTCTCTCTGATCCAGAAACATTTCTAAGATGATGCTTTTAATGTGTGATCATCAACTATATTCATGGAATTGTATTGGCAGTCCAAATGTCATCAGCTTTTTATTTTAACCTTCCTGTATTTTCCCACTAGATCTTCTTTAGATCCTCACTAAGATTTCTTGGAAAATATTTCACCCCCACTACATTATGAGGAAAGCAGTTACTTGGTTTTAAACATCAGTTGAATTGTCTGTACTACCTGGCCTAGCATAAAGAAAGTCCTTGTCAAACTGCACTTAATCATGAAACTTATGAGTGATTGTGGAACAGTGTAAACTTAATCTAAACCAGTGATTCTCAAAGTGTGGTCTGCAGACTACTTTGGTCCACAGAGGTTTTCCAGGTGGTCTGCCATAGCCTACTCATGTTCACCAGCCAGAGTCCATTTGCTGTCTTAGCTCCATCTCACCACTTAAGCCAATCAAGTCTCACTGCTGGCTAAGATAAATACTTAATTTTGGATTTTACACAGACACACACACATGCACACACAGACACACACACACACACACTTCTTTCATTTAGCTGCATATCACCTTCATAGAATCAAGGGGGTTTTTTAAATGGAGGGGATAGGAAAATATACATAAATGCAACTATAATAATTTATTTACTCCAAAATGGTAACTCACATGCTCTTAAAAACAGGAACATAAGGAAGGGCTGTATCTTTAATTGGGTGGTCTTTACATTTTCTGAACATTTATTTAGTGTCAGTGAATACAAAAAGCTTGAAAAACCCTGATATAAGCTATCTCACAGGCTTGTTGTAAGGATAAGATTGGGAGGGGTAGTACTAAGAACTCTTTAGGGAGACCAAGCATTGTTGCTGCAAGTTCTATTGGACACAGTAGGAAGTCATTGGGACTTATTTCTAAGTAGCAGAGACATCTGAAGAGTAGAAACTCCACCCCATTTTATGTATTTTGAATGTATGATGCATATAAAAAGGGGGCAGGGTTCCAATAACTCAATCAAGGCTGCCATCTTGACCTTTTTGAGGATGACTTTGCTATGTAGATATTCATAAATGTCTTTGTTAAAAATAATGCATCTATTTTCTAACTTTTATGTGAATACCTTGCCCTTGTTTTATTGTTCTTAAGTGATTCTTAGGTGTTTTTTTTCCCCCCACTGGGAAGTGACATGACATTTTGATAAGCAGGACCCTATATTGTATTTTGTAGCTCCCTGCACAAAGTGCTCTTGTTCTTTTGAGATTATTGTGCACATCCACCTAGTCATGTTGATATGCTTTCATCCTGTCCTCAAGATGGGAAGAAAACATGTCATCTCGAGAACGCACTTCGAGCATTCCTCTTATTGTACTGTAGGTGGGAGGTGGAAGAGTTGCTTCCTCTCAGAGGGGCAGTGGTCAGCTGCTGTTGCTGTTTGAATAGCAAGGAAATTGAAAGAACCAGTAAGGAAACTTCTTCTCTGCCACCTACTTCTCTTCCCCACTGCCAAACTCTCAGGTGAAATGTGTTTCCTTTCTATTTGTCTCTGCAGATTCCCATTCACTTTGTTAACTTTCTTGCAGAAGAAAGGAAGGGATAGGATATTACTCAAGACAAGTCTGGTGGTGATGGCAGCAGAGGAAAGGGGTAAACAGGCAGAGAGAATGAGAGAGAATAAGTTTGATAGATTGCTGGCCTCCAACTGACCCTTGCAGGACTCTCTGCCTCTGTGGCCATTTGTACTATGGTTTCTGGAAAAGAGCAAAATGTTACTTGGCAAGCTTCTCCCCCCCCCCCCCCACCAGAGGAATATTGACCTTGTGGAAGATTTTCCATGAAGTTCATATTCCCATTATTAAGTTCCAGCTGATGGAGCTTTCCTACCCTGGCGTAATCATTCTCCTTTTTCCAGCAGCCAAAGCAGAAATGGCCACAGAAAGTCCTGGGGCCAGATATGAAGGGATGGTTGTATAGGGGGTCAGTTAGATCTCAGCAGTCTGCCAACCCTCTGAAAACTCATGTTGCGTATGACACAGAGTGTTTGTATAGGAAGTCTTCTGATTTCCATTGGAAAACACCACTTTCCTTTTTACTTTATGTAAAATCATCTATATTTCTTGCCATCTTAGAGCCAGGGCAAGGAGACTCTAAAGGCACATCCATTGTTAACTTTTCATTATACTTTTGAGAAATCACACAATAAATCTTGTGCTGTGATATTTTTCTTTCTGTGGCCAAGACCTGAGTGCTCAGTTGGGACTAAAGCACTAAAGTTTTGTTTCCTAAAGTCAGATGTGGTTTCCCCGGTTCATTTGCAGCTTCTGACAAATTTTCTCAGATGCATTATTTCTCATATTTTGTGGAAATTGACTTAATTATTATTCTGCTGCAGAACATGTTGCAAGCTGTAGGCAAAGGATCAGGGACATATTGATGTGCATACATTCTTTAGATATGGATAGTGGGATTAGAGACAGAATAAATTGAATAAATTATTCAAATTTCCCCTATCAGTACAGAAAGCTTCTGAGCAATTAGAATACACTGTACCATTACAAAGAAAGGCCTATCAGTGTTATTACAGGCTCTCCTCTTCTCTAGAAACTACAAGCTCCAGGGGCAGAGCAAGTGCCAGGAAGAGAGCTCCCAGAATGTGGCTTCTTTTGAAGAAAAGGCCACTGGAAATGTATGGTGTTTTTGTAAACATTTGGTTTCTTTACAAATATACAAGTAGAATGTCAGTGGGCCATATGACACTCATACTAATGTCACATCAGCTCTCCAGAGAGACAGGCACATGGTTACAAGATGTTTCCATCCAGAGCCGACCCAAAGCATTGTGTTGTTTGAGGCAAAGCATCAAGTACAGTCCCACCCACCCAAATTACAGTGAAGAGTACTCAAAGCCAGGCTCATTATTCTGACATCTAAGGTAAAAATTCCCATAAGCATTTGCCCCCATCCCCAGCAATAAAAATATAGTAATGAAGTAAATAGGTTTTAACTGTATCCTTGTCATGATCCCTCCAATCTGCTGTCTGAGGAAGCTGCCTGTTTCTTCTTACTGGTATGAGATTCCTATTAGCGCTGTTCCTTAAAGCTCCTTTTGTTTCCTGCCCATGTTTAGGATAGGATTCGGGGAGAGAGGCTATTCTTTTAGCTTAGGTAGCTGTTTTAGAGAGAATACTAAAACCTAGTTATTATTTCATACTCTTAGTAGTTAAAGTTTTCGTTAGGTTAAGTTCCCATTGTTCCCATAAGTTCCCATTGCTCAAGTTTTTATTATATTGGGTTAATGAAAGCAATAGAAGTATCTAAAACAATTACAGTGGTACCTCGGGTTACGAATTTAATCCGTTCTGTGACTCTGGTCGCAACCTGATTTGTTCGCAACCCGAAGCAAATTTTCCCATAAGGTTCAATGTAATTACCGTTAATCCATTGTGGCGTCCGCGGACCACGCGTCAAGAGTGGAAAAACGGCCGTGGACCACGTGGCACGGGGGAAAATGGCCGCGGACCACGTGGCACGGGCGGAAAATGGCCGCAGACCACGTGTCACGGTGGAAAATGGCCGTGGATCCGGTTCGTACCCCGAAGCAGAGTTCGCAAACCGAGGTAAATTTTGTGGCCAGAGCTGGTCGTAACCCGAAAAGTTTGTAAGCAGAGGCGTTCGTAACCCGAGGTACCACTGTACGTTTCAAAAATGTATTCTATCTATACAATGGATATTTTTCTTTACCCTGTCTAGGAAAAGAAAATCAGTTTTAGAATGCTAAATTACTTGATTATACAGTATATACTATATGTTAAGTGACGAGAGAGAGAGAGAGAGAGAGAGAGATACACACATATATGTGTTTATGGAGGGGTGGTGTATGTATGTATGCATACATACATACTGTATATACTGTGAGTAAAAAAAATGTGCGGACTGATCAGCTGTGTGCTCGATCTTGTTTTATGGTTCTGGCATACTGACTTGATTGCTGATTGTGGAAGAAAGTTTTTGCAGTGCATCACCCTCCAGAAGCACATGGGCCTGCAACTCCCCTTCCTCAAAAACCCGGTAAAAGTTGAAGAAATTATTAACGTATCTTCACTGGAGAATGAAGTCCCAATATTTTAATTTCACCTTAACATAAAAAGGGCAATAACAAGGAAAAAAGAGGATATTTGGAAATATGTAATATTTTCAATGTAGTTTAATCATTTTGTTTGCCTCGGTAAGCTTCAATCTGTACTAAAATTTTAAAAAGTTGCATAAAAAAAGTTTGAGCCAGTCTTTCTCGGTGTCTTGTGGAAAGCAATAAGGGGATCCACCACTTGAGGGCACTCTGGTAATTTAAATTTTTCAAAGGAGAATTCATTTAACAAGAACAAAAGTCTCTTTTATCTTATAGATTTTAATTTCAAACAAATAGGGGTGAAAAGGCAATCAAAACTTTAAGAGAATATAGCTAATTAATTGTTTACCCAAAGACATAAGATAAGCATCTTTACAACAAGAAGAGATGTAGGATTATTAAATTCTGAAAAGTTCAGTCAGTCACTTAAATAGAATTTTGCATGGAAAATATTTTACCTGATCCTTTGGAATATTTATTTCTTAAGACAGTTTGCTGCTCATAATTCATTACTGGAAAATTAATAACTTATCATTTCTATATATTGATGGTCAAATAAGAATTAAATCACAAAGTAGAAAATAAACTTTATAAAATTAAACAGCAATGTTTCTGAGAAACAAAATATTAAGGTTTTTTTTTAAAACAATCCACTGCCATTTGTTGTTTTTATTTTTTAAGTTTTATTGTATTTATTTATTTATTTGAGGTTTCCTGTGGCATTTTATGTTATCTACCCAGAGTCTGTAGGAATGGACAACATAAACAAACAAACAAATTTGTTATTTTAAATTCATCTTAAAAGTAAAATGAGCATGATTTATGTAATATGTCTCCAAGTTTTGCTATCATAACCTATTTGCATACAAACACAGACTTATAATATTTTTCCTCGACCAATTGCCTTTTATTTGTAGAGGCTTAGACTCCCATCCTTTCACATTACTAGGGATGATGACAGCTATAGTCCGATATTCTGGGGGTATCAAATTGGAGAAAGCTGGTATGCATGTATACATGAACACATACATTTTTTTTCTGTTGTAACCTTGCTTTACCATTCCAGATTTTACTGACTTACAATTCTCAGTGCACTAATTCTCTTCACTTTTGCACAATATTGTTGGGTTTTTACAGGAATATAAATTTAAAAAACATATTAGCATATTTTCATGTCCTATTTCCATTTAGCTGGATTTCAAACCTTTTGGATAGTATCCACTTATGTAAACCACTCCATTAGTGACTTATCTAGCTGTAGTACTTGATTTGTAATTTTTTTAAAGTCACACAACCAAGAATGTAACTGTGACTCAGACTCATTGAGATCTATGTAATTTTAGAATGCAATTAAGTACTTCAATTTCCTTGAATTCAGATGCATAATTCTTTTGAACAGCATTAATGAATGGTACTTTCAATCCAACACATGCTGTGCTTAAGTGTGTTTAAATCTGTACTGGACTGTGGCCAATGATCTTTAAAGAACTAGAGCTATTAATGTTGGTGGAATCCTACTGAGATCAGAATTATTACCTTAGTAGGCCAGACTCCCTCAAGTACTGATTCTATTTGTCTTTCTGGATTTATGGGAGGATACATTTGACTTATACATTAATGTGACAATATTCTACGTTGGGATCAGCTCCAGACCTCTAGTGATCAACAGCATAAAAACAGCAGTGTTGTTGATGCTTCTTCACTGGTGATGCTTGGAGATTGAAATTCTCCTTGTTTCTTCTGCACTGGTGATTGGAATTCTCCTTATTTCTTCATGCTACATTTGGTTTATAATGATTATCAAATCCTAAGCCTTTCAAATAAATGTAACAAATGCAATATAGAAACCAATGATACACATTAGTTAGTATTTATATAAAAGAGTTTCTGCACAGCTGTAGAATGTAGAATGTGTATATGTACAGCAAGATAGTGATCTGTATCCTAACCTGAGAGCCACTCTTATTTGGCTATTAATTTATGCCTTTATATTCTGCCATCACCACCATGTCAGAATAATAGTCCACACTAGCCCTGTGAGATAGACTAAGCCACGCAAAATTGACCTGTACAAGGTCTCTTAATTAAGCTGTAACATTGAGCAGCGCTTTTGAAATCTCATGGGATAACTATATAGCTCTAAAATGTGTTTATCTGTGGAAAATTACCTATACCTTCCAGTGTGAATGCAATTCATGATTGGTGCGTTAGCAGGGAGGCTTCTTAGGACATTTAGCAGAGAGAGTTTAGAAAACTTGATACCAGTTGTGCTGTATCAATTGTTTTATTTTTCCCCCCACTTTTACCAATATGTAATTATTTATTTATTTGGAAGATTTATATGGCTGCTCAACTTGCGTGATCAAGGGACATGACTAAAGTATCAGCCTTCTCTGCCCCCCCAGGGGTAAACCAGTCTCACAAAGTATGGACAAAATTAAATTTTATTCACAAGAAATTGGAAAAAATAATCAATCTAGAAGTTCATTTTAACTTTAAAGGGTAAAATGCAAATACTGTATATGGAGGAAAACAATAGCTTTCAGATGAGTTCAAAAGGAAAAAAATATGTAATGTCAGATGCATTGCTCCCATCAGACCACAAGATGATGCTGGCTTTCTACAAACACACATACTGTAGATTCACATTTCAATTGATATTAATGATTACAAAAGTAATAATAGTAATAAATGTTACAAAGTAAAAGATATTCTTTGGTGCTAAGCCTGATTTAGGTAAACTAAGGTTGCAGATTGAATGCCCAATTTTCATAAGTGTTACAAAGCAATAAACTCAAAAGATCATAAAACTTAACACACAGAACACAAGGTTTAAATTTAGTACAGTTCATATTTTCCCATTCTTCTTGAGAATCAGATTCTATTTTTGATTATGTTGTTATCTGGAAATTCCATTTTTCCTGAAAATTCTGCTTTAATCAGAGGCTGGAGATTGTTAGCAGCTCCTTCTCACCACTACTTTAGCATACCTCCTTCCTCCTTTTCTCCCAAAATTCTTCCTGTAGTGTCCCAAAAAAACAAAGCCTCCTCCTCCTGACCAGGGAGGGATTGGGGTGAGTTGCCTTTTACTTACATGCAGAAGCCCTTGTCTGAGGAAATATGTGTATTCTGAATGTCTGCAGTCTGCCTGGCATTCTACTGGCAGTCTAGAACATTGTGAATTCAAGTTGACTTACCACAAGCCTATACTTGGTCATCCTGATATTACTGTGATGAGTGCTATCTTCACCTGAATATTTCATTTCTTTCTTTAAAATAATATCCCAACATTAACCCCCCAGTGAGATGTTTTCTAAGAAAACGAAGTTGGGCTAAAGACAACAAAATGAGTAATATCTTCAGCAGAGCACATGACTAAATATAGCATTATCTATATTTATTTGGCTTTTGGCTTTTCCCAGTGCATTTTCTTTATATATTTGTTTCTTAAATGTTTGTTTTTTGAGAATAGTATTGTAATGAATGAAAAGCAGTGGAAACTTTTTGTACTGAAATCTGATTGAACAAATAAGAATAGCACAAAAGCAAACATTTTTCACAAAATGGTTTATGAAATAAATATTTCTGAATGGACAGGGCTAATGAGGGCAGCAGAATGGCAATTTAATCTGGGCTTCAAGGTCAATTTTAATTTTTTATTTGCAATTTTATTTTATGAATATTTCTAAAACATTTTGTTTTCATGAGATTATTGACAGTAGTAATTTATAGCCTCATCTGGTCTTTACTGTGGTAATATACACTATCCACATTAGTCATATAGCAGCACGGTGATAAATAGATAATGCTATGCATCACTAGTAACGGATAGCTTTTCATGAATCATTATTTTTTTTACTATGGTTAGAAGCCTCAAAAAATTGGAAATGACCTGAATTTCTCTGGATCTTTGAGGGCCCTTTTAATGGATTATATTCACTGCATAGTTAATTAAGGACTGCTGAATTTGCATTCAATGTCACTAAATATCAGAGATCATAATAATATTTTCTGCAGGGCTTCTATATTTTAGAATTGTTCTACTCTAAACACTCATGAATTTGGGCACAGGCTTTCGCCAGAAATGCAAAGTCTTATCCTTCCATTCCAGAAAGCAATTGTTTAAGTAAATTGGATAATTAAACTTTGTCCAATTCTGTCCAAAAAGCTAGGACCAAGCTGGCTGAAGCCAACTTTTTCATGTTATTTCTAAATTGTTATACGTTACACAATTATAGCTAGAACAGTTACCTTTTTGTATAAAATCATGCCTTTCTCCAATTTTTTTTTAACTTCTCTGATAAGCTGCCTGGATGGAGACAGGAATCTGGACTAGATGGGGCTTGGTTTGATGAAACAAAGCAATTCTTATGTATTTACCATTTCATTTGCTCTATTCTCTGCATTATCAGAGGTAGCCTTTGGAGAATTGCCATTAAGTGTAGAAGTATAGGCTCCACTCACAGCAGCAATTTAATCCTAAGTATCGGTGTGTTTTTTTTTTTAAGGAAAGTATTTTTGATGAATAGCATGTGTGGCATAATTATCTGGATCCCATCTGGGGGTTTGGATTAATTTGTTGGATATTCCATGAATTGAACATTGCTTGCTATTTCCTTGGTTTTATATCAATCACTGAAGACAGTGATTGGGTAAAGTAAGGAAAAAAGTTTTTTTTCTTTTTTCTTTGTTCAGTTTGGTAAAAACTGTAGAATAAAACTCTTGCTGAAAATTAACATAAATCATGTGGCCAGCACATATCAATCCAGACAAGGAAATACTACCTTAAGAGATCTATAGAGTGCTCTGGTTTTGACTTACATGAATTTTTAGAGTCTTTTATAGCAACAATTTGGGGCCACTCATAGAAATTCTGTGTCTCTAAATTTCACATAGGTAAGTTATACAAAGTTATGTATTCTTGATTAATTATGCAAACCAGTTGCCAAGGAAAGCAAAATCAAGTCATTAGCCAATTTTAGTAGTTAAAGCTCTTCTCCATGTGAATATTTAGTATGCAGCTAAGGATGGCAAATATATAGAAGCAAATGAACAGCCTTCCACACAATCAGGAATTCTTGAAAAACAGCATTCCTAACTTTGTAAAACCCTGACACCATGTGTATTCTTGACTTCATGAATGAATGTGGCACACATGAGACTATATGTTTTGTATATGTTGAGAGTCTACATTATAGACATTATAGAAGTCTATAATGATTGGGAAAAGTTACGAGGTAATGATCTCCTGAGTGTATAAATATTATGTTGTTTGTTTCAAATGCCTGATAAATCTTCTAATTTGATGCTTATGAGAATTGAGTGAAAAATAATGTTTCCAATGTTATATGCCACCAACAGATGGCAGTACTGACATGTTAGAAGCTCTGATGTGTTCTTTAGCATCTGTTAAGTTAGTTGGTGGGAAGTTGCTGTGAGAAAAATTGTGTTGCCATGTTTGTGAAATGGGAGCCTGCAGTGAATACTTTGACAAGTGCAATACACCATGATTAATTTTTTGACTGCCAAAGGAGTCCCTCCAATTGAAATTCACCTCTGAATGCAGATTGTTTAAGGTGACAATTGTGTTGATGTGAATACTGTAAGTTGCTGGGCCAGAAAATGTAAAGATGGTGAACGGAGAAGAGCTAATCTGTGTGATGAAGAAGGAATCTAATAACCTGTGACAGCAACTGATGTCTTTCACATGAGAAAGGTTGAGGAACTGATTAAGAACAATTGACAGATCACTCAAAGGGAAACTGATGTCAAGCTTGGCATTTCACAGGACCATGTGGGTCACATTATTGATGTTCTTCAATACTGGAATGTTTGTACAAGGTGGGTTCCTTGTATGCTAATGGCAAAGGTGAAAGCTTCAAGGATTGAAATTTGCTAGCATTTGTCGTCATACTATAAGACTGAAGATGAGGAAATTTTCATGGTCTTGTAACAACCAATGAAACATGGGCTCATCATTATGACCCAGTAATGAAATATCAGGCCATGGAATATCATCACAAAGGTTTCCCAGTGGGGGAAGGGGAAATCAAAACCCAGCCTTTGGCAGGGAAACTCATGATTACTGTTTCGGCATGCAAATGGTGTTACTTATATGGACTTCCGTCAGCCTGGCACCACTATCAGCTCAGATGATTATATAGTAACCCTCAAAATTTTGAAACAACAATTAACCAGAATTCAGAAGCACAAGTAGGAAATTTTGTTGCAGTATGAAAGGCCTCACACTTCATGAACCACCTAAGAGGCAATTGTGAAGTTGGATCTCACCATCTCACCTCCATCTTGGTGCCATGCAACTTCATCTTTTCCCAAAATGGAAAGAATACCATTGTGGGCATTTGTTTGACTCAAATGAAGAGCAGAAAGGACTGTCAGGAACTGATTGAAGAAACAAAGTGCGAAGTTCTTTTGTGGCAGCTTTAAGAAGCTTGTCCATCATTGGCAGAAATACATAGCAGATGGTAGTGATTATACAGGTAACAAAAGAGCTTATTTCAGGGATTATTTTCCTGTTTTAATTACAAAATATCCTTATTTAAGCTAAATTTATAAAGGAGGTGGTGGCATTAGTTTTCATTAAACCTTTATAGAACAGGAGACTTTAGGTGTAAGAGAAAAACACTTTAAATATAAAATGTTTCACACTACCAGCAAATTGTATGATGCTAAAAGCAACTTTCAATAATCAAGCAGCTTTGAAGCCCAAACTTTTTGAAGTAACTTTTCAAGTCTCATATAGAACATTTCTTTTCCAATCTCTGTTACAGTTTAAGAATTAATTTTTTTAATATAAATTATGTCCCTTTTGCAAATTTGTTAAGCATACAAAATATTTATAAAAGTTAATGAAAAATTTCACTGTTTTCAGCCAGTCAGTTCATATTTTTCTTTCAGTGACAGTATTTTAAAAAAACATTAGTAAATTAGATTTTTTTTTTATTAAACAGTATAATCGAGCATTAAGCTTTTATACTTTTATACACTGTTGTGGATAAATGGACTCATTACAGAAAAAGCAGTCTGGCATTAGAGAGATTAGACACAGTTACCTGTATTAATCAACATGCTATGGCAACTTTAATGAAAAATGTCTATAAGGGTAAGAAAAAGTACCAATATTTACCCAATTTAATGGCACCTAATACCTCGCTATTCTAAAGTAAAAGCAAACTAGAGTGAAATTAAGTTAAATCCATACCTAAGTATAAACAAAGTAAATCCTAAAAATAAAATGTCCATGGACCTTACCCAGAAAAGTATTTTTACCTGAAAAAAGTATTATGTTAAAAATAAAGAAATAAAGACTTGCAGTGGAATGGATTAAAAAAATACTAGTAATAATAGTACATTTGTAATAGTTAGTGACTATTACTAGTCCAGAAGATGGTTGTAAAGGAAAATAGGTTTTAAAGATGGACCAGAAAGGCACAAAATCTTTTCCAAGCATGACCAATGCATATTAAAATGGATTCGGATGTTGAAAGGAGAAAAATAAGCAGAGATTGTGTTAGAATTAAAATGCTGGGTAAGAAAAAAGTTGTGTGCCAAATAATCAGGAATTATGGTGAAAAAGAAAGGGGCAATTATAGAAATTCTACTAGATGATTCTGAGGCTGCTATAAAGAGGTTCTTGGGAAAGGTAGTGTTATTGTAGATTAACATTTGCTGTCTCATATGAGTTGACAGTTATTTCCCTCCACAGCTACATAAATTACAATTAAATGTAAAGTGAGAGTATTGGGATAGCAGGTGTTTTGCATATGGCTTTATGTTCTTCTACCACTTAGCTGTTTTCATTGTCAACCCTTTGGGCATCTGGCTGTAGTATGCTGGAGTTGAGTGCACTATGAGAAGTGTGGTGGTTCACACACATTTGATCAATATGGAGATCCCAGCTCCAATTTGCTGTAATTATGAAGGGGATCATAATAATTAAAGAGATGATCATATAGGTGATGATTCTGAACATACAAGTAGCCATGTGTTTTTGTTACGTAGCTGCTGCTAAGCAGCACCAGGAGTGTAACTGCCTTAGTACCTACTGCTCCTTTAGGTTGGCAAGATGGAGTAGTTATAGGGGAAAAATGGAACCTGATTTGCTGTTAATTAAAAAGGAATATATATTGAAAAAGAATTCTACACAAGATTAAAAATCTACAGAAACTTAAACAGCACCATCCAACTAATGTCCAATAAACTACTTCCCTTCCCACAACATGGAAAGTCCTATCAGGCATCATAGCCACCAAGTTACAGGACCTATGGCCCAGGACATGAGCACAAGTCAGAAGGTAATTAAGAACAACACCAGAGGCTCAAAACACCAGTTGCTCATAGACAGAGCAGTCGCCTGAGACTCAAGGTCTAGATAGACCGATCTGAGCACAACCTGGATTGACTACAGGAAAGCCTACAACTCAATGCCACACACATGGATCTATGAATGCCTGGTGCTATACAAGGTCAACAGGACACTAAGGACCTTCCTCAAGAACTCAGTGGGACTGTGGAAGATAACACTGGAAGTCAACCCAACAGCTCACACAAGTGGCCATCAAGTGTGGCATATACCAAGGTGATGCACTATCCCTACTGCTGTTCTTCATAGGCTGGAACCCCCCTCAGCCAGATAATCATAAGGACTGGATGTGGATAAAAGTTCAAGAGTGAAACTACCATCAGTCACCTCCTCTACATGGATGACATCAAGCTGTATGCTAAGAGTGAATGAAACATCGACCCACTGATCCACCTGACACGGATCTACAGTGAGGACATTGGGATGTCATTTAGACGAGAAGTGTGGCCGGACAGTAGTAAAGAGAGGGAAGATAGTTAACATAATAGACATAGAGACCAGCTACAAGTACCTTGGTATTCCACAGTCACATGGGAACCATGATGAGAAGGCAAGGAAGACAGCAACATCCAAGTACCACCAAAGAATAAGACACCCTGCCAATACACCCTGCCAGTCATCAGATACCCTGCTGGTATAGTAAACTGGACAAAGTAGGACATGAAGGCTGCCGATGTGAAGACCTGGAAACTAGGTTTCCACCCCTAGTCCAACACCCAGAGACTGTGTACCAGCCAGAAAGAGGGCAAGCTGGGTCTGGTGAGTGTCAAAGCCACTGTCCTGGATGAAACCAAGAGCATCCAGGAGTACATCAGTAAGATGGCACCCACAGATGAGCTGCTGAGAGAATGCCTCAGGCAGCAGCAGACATGGGAGGAAGTTCAAGCAGGGGAAGTGCCATGGCAAGATAAGACCCTGCATGAGATGTACCAACGACAGATAGCTGAAATGGCTGAGATTGGGAAATCCTACCAGTGCCTGGAAAGGGCTGAACTAAAAGACAGCCTGAGCACAAGAACAGGCACTAAGCACCAGATCCATAGAAGCAGGGGTCTGTCACACTAGACAGGATCCAAGGTACAGACTGTGCAGAGAGGCCTCAGAGACAGTCCAACACATAGTGGCAGGGTGTAAGATGCAGGCAGGAACAGCATATACTGAACGGCACAACCAGGTAGCTGGCATTGTGTACAGGGACATCTGCACAGCATATGGGCTAGACCCTCTCAAGTCCAGATGGGAGATTTGACAGAAGGTCGTGGAGAATAACAGGGCTAAGATCCTGTGGGACTTCCAGATCCAGACGGACAGGCAGGTACTGGCCAACCAACCAGATATCGTGATAGTAGACAAAGACCAGAAGACAGCAGTAGTGATAGATATAGCGGTGCCAAGTGACAGCAACGTCAGGAAGGAATATGAGAAGCTGGAGAAATACCAGGCCTCTGATGGAGGACCTGAGATTGAGGAAGAAACAGTGTAAGAGGAGTGGCTATATAAATGTGATTGATAACGTACATACGTACATACATACCACCTCTAGAAGTGAGAGGGGATTTTTTAAATTGTTATTGAAAGAGAATTCTACATAAGATTAAAAATCTACAGAAACTTAAAAGAAAATAGAAAAAGATATAAAGGAATAAAAGAAAAAATGAGGGACAGCAAAAGAGAAAGAAACAAAGAAAGAAATCTAAAGACGTGACTTCCGATCTTCTTTGCAGGAGTTATATACATGAGAGTTACCATCTCCACCCTCCCAAATTACATATCTTGGTTCCCTTCTTCCCATAAACAACCTTTTTTAATCAGTAAATCCAGAAATCATCAGATCATTTTTATCCATTTTCAGCAAAAAGTCTATAAAGGGTTTCCAGTCTTTTATAAAAGTAATTATTGTTCCCTCCTTAAACAAGTCACGTTAGACATTTCTGCAAGTTCCACCATCTTCACAATCCATTCCTCCATTATGGGAATTTCTGTATTCTTCCATCTTTGTGCTTATAACCTCACTGCAGTTACCATATATAAAACCAATTGTCCATGAGTCTTTTGTAGCTGACTATCCATAAATCCTAGTAACAAAAATTCTGGTTTCATCTGAATATTATTTTTTAAAACTCTCTGCATTGTCATATATTTGTGTCCAATATTTTTTGTTTATTTTCACAAGTCTACCATGCATAGTAAAATGTCCCTTCATGTTTTTCACATTTCCAACAGTAATTAGAAGTACCTTTATACGTCTTAGACAATTTCTCAGGTGACAGTACATCATATATAACAGTACATCATTTTATAAAAGTTCTCTTTTAAATTATAAGACAATGTGAATTTCAAACCTTTTAACCATATTCTCTCCCATTGGTCCATTTGGATATTATAACCAAAGTTCTTAGCCCATTTTATCATGCATTCTTTAACTTGCTGTTCTTCAGTTTCAGATCTCAGCCAAAGTTTGTACATTTTAGCAGTCATGTGTTCATCATTTGTATATAGTTCATGCCAAATTCCATTTTGTGATATTCTATTCCTGGTCCTTTTTCATCTATATTAAATCTAATTAAAAAGGAAAGTTTTGTGGCATGTACTATGGAAGTTATCGATTGTACTGCACAAATAGAAAAAAAAAAGTCTTAAAAGCAAAAAGATATTTAGGAACCAATGGCTTATCTGCACAAAGGAAATAGTACCCTGAGCCATAAACTCTTTGGTCTGGAGATCTTGAGCTGGAATGCAGAGTTTGGTGGTACATAGTCTAATTTTTGACTATGTATGTTTTGGACAAATTGGAAGTATTACCTGATTAGATTTGTGTTCAAGAATTATTGGAATTTTTGTAAATCTTGGATTTTAGAATACATGTTGAGTCATTGTTATTCATAAGGAAAAATTAAATTATATAAATAATCCCAAAATGTTATTTGAATATATTTCAGTTGGAATTCCTTTGAACAATCTCTTTCAGATCTTTAATAAATATATAATTCTTGACTCCTTCTAGATATTGATATTGACTCCTTCTAGACTAGGCTGATACTAGTAGATATGACAAGACTTTTTACATTATATGGGCCCTAACCACATCTCTTTATAGGGACCTTATAAGATGAATAGGAATGGGGAAAAGTGGAATTGGAATTGGTTTTCCTTAATAATGGCATCGCTACTCAGTTTGATTCATTTGCGTGTAAATTTTCCTCTTTAGATTTATGAATAGTTCCAGGTCTATCAAATCAGGTATTAAGTGGTTGGGAAGTTCCCTAGGATACCAACATGGGAAGTGATCATTTCCCTGTCTGGATTTCTTATGGATATGCAGCAATTATCACTGTGGAACTTTGGGGAACCCCCCCCCCTGAAATCTCTTTAAAGACAATATGAAATGTATGTTAAACCTTATGGTAACAGACTGATCCAGAGGAATTTTCAAAGCTTTTGGTATGTGATACAATTACTGCAGCCAATTAGACTGAACTTACTTGGAAGTCTATAAATAAAAATTGAATTTTGGTTTCATGATAGACTGCTGAAGTGATGTTGGGAGTACTGCATTAAGAAGATTTAGGCAAACATTAGCAGGTAATGGATCTCTTGGAACACAAGTGTTGTAAAGTTGTAGTTAAGACAATTGTCCAAAAAGCTAAAAGAAACAGAGACATTTTTGTGGCAATTTATCTGTGGATACGCCTGTGGATCTGGTTTGTATACAGATAAGGAATTTGAATGAAATTAGATCTTGGAAGAAACATGTATCTGCACTGATGTTAGAAGATGAGGTGAAAACTGAGGTGTTGGCAGATACTTTAATGAGAGTTAGCAGTCTGGAAAATTGGCCAGGAAAAATGTAAGCCTTGGAAATTCTCATTTTCAAGTTTACATAGTGCTCACCTGCATGACAAATTATCAGGGAAGGAGGAAGTCTTATATATGGATTTCTCAGTCTTAGAAAAGGAAATGTGTTTAGGTAAAGTAGAATTACTTCTCCAGGTAGGGATGATATTACATATGATATGTTATGGAATTTATGTTGGGATTAAATAATAAGGCTCCTTGAATTGCATAATTTGATTTGGAGGCTAGGTAGATTGTTCAAAGCACTGAAAAATATTTTGGTTTCAGTAGGTAAATCTGGTAACATTTTGTCAAACCCTGCTAATCTCCCGATTGGACTACTGAAATGTGCTCTACATGGGACTGCCCTTGAAGAGCATTTGGAAGCTTCAGCTGGTACAGAATTCAATGTGGGCAGTTAATGGCATGGTTATTCAATGCATGTGCCAGCACTGCTGTGCAAGCTGCATTGGTTACCAGTTTTCTTCTGGGTGCAATTCAAGGTCCTGGTAGTCACCTTTAAAACCCTACCTGGCTTGGGGTTGGGATACTTATAAGACCATCTATTCTTGTCCTATCTGATCTGGCAGGAGGGCATGCTGTGGGTACCATCAGCCAAGGAGTGTTGGCTGGAGGGGCCCCATAGGAGAGCCTTTTCTGCTGTAGTGCCTGCCCTCTGGAACATCATCTCTCCTGAGATTAAGTTGGCCCCCATCCTGCTGGCCTTTTATAAGACCATGAAGGCCTGGTACTGTGCTCAAGTCTGAGGCCCTGGGTGTGTGACAGAGCCCATTGTGAGGTGTTTTTTTTTTTTTTAAATATTTCTCTGGCTGCTGTGTATTTTATTCTTTGTTTTCTTTTAGTATTTTCTACAAATATTTTTTTTACTGTTGTGAGCTGCCCAGAGTCATGTACTTGAGATAGGCGGCCATATAAATCAATCAATCAAACAAACAAACAAACAAATGTACATTGGTGGTTAAATAGATTCAGCCTTTGGAAAATAAGTAAAGATTGTAATGTATTGTCGAAGGCTTTCACGGCCGGCATACGATGGCTGGTGTGGGTCTTCCGGGCTGTGTGGCCGTGGTCTTGAAGTCTTGTTTCCTAACGTTTCGCCAGCACCTGTGACCGGCATCTTCAGAGTGCAGGAGCACAGACAGGAGCAGTTCTCTCTGTGCCCAGGGTGAAGTGACCCTTCTGTGGGTATTTATAGAGATCTGGGGGGGGGTTGGGTTACTGAGTGGCTGCTTGTTTTGGAGTCAGCATCTGTGTGTATTTTCCTGGGGATTAGGCAGGGTTTTTTCTTCTACTGAATTGTTAATGAGGGGCTGCTGGGGGTGATTAGCAAGTTCATTGTGTGAACTGTTCACATGTCCTGGTGGTTGAGCTGAGTTCGTTGACCTTTTGCAGGCTGTATTTTTCAGGATTGGTAGCCAGGTTTTGTTGATTTTTAGACTCTCCTCTTTTTTATTGAAACTGTGCTGGTGTTTGTGACACCACGACCACGGCCACACAGCCCGGAAGACCCACACCAGCCAAAGATTGTAATGTTTTTGGCTATAGTGTTCATATGAACTTCCAGTTGTCAGACTGTTTTTCAGTTATGTCAGCTGACTTAATAACAGCACTGTTAACCCTGGAGTGGATTAGGGAGGTCCAAACTGAAAAAGTATATAGGCGTCCCAAATGGGACTATTGTGATGATGTCATCATGGAAAGGCCACAACTTATGTATTTGTATCAGATGTGATAACACAAGTATGTCATCGTGACATTTGAGTATGGTCATTATTGTGTGTCATCAGTCTGGCATGATTACAGTTTCTTAATGCTGCTGTAAGAGCAGTAATGCTGTAATTTTTCTTCAGGGTTGATGTCTGTCTGTAATGGCAAAATGGGATATAAGAATGAGCTAGTGAATGAGATTTGGTTTATAAATGCAGAACTGCGGAAACTGTTTTGTTTTTTGTTTTTGTTTTAATTTACTTCAATTTCCATGCACGCAGGTATTTTGAGCAATAAAAAAATACATCATGCAGCTAACAAGGATTTGTGTCATGCTAATGTGGAGATACATGTGATTTTATCTAATTTGAAAATCAGATAACTATTTAAATAGGAGATTAGAAATGAATGGCAGAGGCAATAGGAGTTGGTAGATAATGGGAAGAAACTTAACTGTTCTTGTCTTGATTTGAATGATTTTCAGGGTTTTAACTGCCAGGATTAGCCCTTTTCAAAATCCCATCAGATCACTCTGCATTAAGGAGGAATTTTTCAGAACTGAAAGGAATGCAGTTGGATTGTGTAATGTGTGTGGAGTAGAAGAAGCCGTTAATCATGTTTTTGGGACTGTTTGCATCATGTTAATGGCAGAGATCTACTGTTGCAGTGATTCTCTGACTTGAATATTTAGGGTTCATCTTAAAAATATTTGGTGTTAAAAATATACTTTGCACCTCTTGTGGCTATTTTCAGGATTCTGAGATGGGCAACAATGATTGGGCATGTACTGGCCTTGTTCTACCATTATCCAGAAGAAGGAAGAGGAAGGAAAATCTTACATAGTCTCTTATTCTATTGTCAAGATATACGCATGAAGATGCAAGCATATGAGTAAAGTTCGTGTAGTTGCACAGCATTACAGACAGCCAATGCCTTGGTCCTGTTCAGTCTTTCCGTGAACCCAGACTCATGGATTCCCTGAATTAACCAATCTTGACCTTGGATTCCTTTGGATACCTGCTTATGTAACCCCTTAAGTTTATGAAAGTGGATTAATTTTGTATTTTCTGCCTTGTTGACTCTTGGCATTGAAAGTGACTCTTTTCTCATGCTTGAAGACCTTGACTTTGAAAGTGTTTTAGGCCACAAAATGAGACATCTATTGTAATGGAAGCAGTAATGCTTTCCTCCCTTGCCACAACTAAAGTGAAATTTTCTTCATCTTATATGGCTATCTTATCTTATTCTCAGGTAGCTTTAGATCTTTCTTTTTCTTTCTTTCTTTCTTTCTTTCTTTCTTTCTTTCTTTCTTTCTTTCTTTCTTTCTTTCTTTCTTTTGCTTTATACATTCTTTTTGTGCAGATGACTCTTAAGTGTTTAACAGTTCAAAATATATATCATCATAATCTAAAATAATACAATAGTAACTATAATATAAAGTAATAATACAATACAAGCACAGTCTATCAACATCTATTCAAGGTATTGCACTCTTAACCTATGTGGTGAGAAGGCCTTCCAGAATACTACCAGGAAGGGGCTGTTCTTGCATCTGGAAGAAAGTTATCGCACAGGATGCTGTTGTTGTTTTTTGTTGTTGTTCCAAATACCTCCATCACTTTGCAGCCTATTCCTTATCTGGAGAAAACTAGCAGAAGAAATTATTTCTTAATGTCTTCCCCTTGGAATTTAACTGGAGTAGGAGAGGCTGCAGATTGCTGGAACAATAACTGAGAATAATAAGCAATAAACTCATGAGAATTTCACATTTTCTTTCTCTAAAAAAAAAAGAAAAGAAAAGAATCCTGTTTCCAACAAAGTACTGTTTTAAAAAATGGAGAAAATTTCAACCATGAGAGAGGTATCAACTTGTGCTAATTTAAATGTATAAGTATAAATCTATACACAAATTAAAAATCTACAGATTAATTGCTACAAAGTTAGGATTCTGTCTAATTTTGTGGGATAGGAAAACCTTATTGCTATTTTGAAAACAGAAAATCTTACAAATACACTGAAAATCACCCAATGATCAACTAGTAGTGTAGATTCTGATGTATCTTTTGGCCATTCCACCTCAGGTAAGCTACATTCTCTCTCATTTTAGTCTTTCCTTTGCTTCTATTTACAATTTAGCTGTAAGAAAAACTTTTCCCCTTGATCCCAATTTACAGGCAATACAACCAATACCTGAAGAGTGCTTTGAACATTTTTAAAACTGATGTGAAGCTACAGGGTGTTTTCTTCAAGGAGAAGACAAAAACTTATAGACAAACAAGCAATTTACAGTGTTGTTTTGCATACATTACATCACCTTTTCTAGCCTAGCTTGTTTGTAACAAACAATATTTGATTTAGGAAATGACCTTGATTGCACTTAGTTAGTTCTAACTTGCTTCTTTCTCTGGGAATGTGTTCAAGACAAGAGTTTGGATAAAGAGAGTTTGCTTGTAACTGTTGTATAACTTACTGTACATTCCTTGTCACTTACTCCCTTCCCTGCCAGCATTTTATTTTGGGTATCTTGTGTGCTATTGTGATGGCTTTTACCTTATTCTGTTGTGCACTCTAAATATGGCTTTGGTTATGCCTGCTAATGTTTACTGATTCTGGGGTTTAGCATAGAAATAATAATTTGATCACTATTATAAATCTTACAACATCTGTGCTTCACATCCATTAGCAAGACTAAAAAGGTATATACATATGAAATTGTATTAGAAGGAATAGTACTGTAGTTGCCAGCAACGGCTGTGTTCTGAGGTGGCCATATAGAGATGGATTAATGTTAAATCTGGGCAGGTTTCCAGTCAGAAGGCACTCCAAATGGCTGCCCTGTGTAAATGTTCCTTGTAGCATCAGGCCTGTGAAACTCAGTTGATCAGAGTGAATTTCCATGAACTTCAAGCTATGTATCAGTCATGCTTGTCTGTAGTTACTTGATTCAGAAGGGGAATTTGAACAGCTCTCTGAACTCTTAAAAATTACCGTAATGAAATCTTAGTGCCTGAATAGAGATAGCTTCCCAACAGAGACTACAAGCATGATGCAGCCTTAACCAGCTCATCAGTTACACAGACAGCTGCATAGATTAGGTGACCCCAATAGCTGATATATTTACCATTCCAAAGGGTCCATGGTGAAGAACCAGAAATGATCCGTGTTCATGGAGGCAGTTGCTGTGCATCATTAAAAATTACCCACAAGACACTTTGGAAAGATATTTCTTTCTTAGAGTGTTTAAGAGGTGTGAGCCCAGCTAGAGTTGGCGCATATCTGTGTCCCAGCACCATATTCATTCTCTCCCCCTTTGACAATAAAGTATAAATTATCCCACCTGTTCAGCAGCTAATGGAATGCTGCCCTGAACAGAGATTAGCACGATAGACTCGTTCACAGTGCTGCACAGTGGGACGGCACTCACAGGACATCAGACAATATGCAGCGGTATTGAAGCATGAAATAATTTAATGCAACTTAATCTATGAATACACTGAGAATTCTGGGCTTCTTTCCATCTCAAATCTGACTCAGAACCTTGGATGGAGAGCTAAAACAAATGTATTCTTTCATGGTCTAGGTTGAGCACTGTAGTTGCCTCCATTAATTTTGAATTTCTCTCCCCCACCCCAAGGATGTTAGAGATAAAACTGAATAGAAGGTGCAGCTATTTGACCCGGGAACCAAAGTTTTTGCCAAACAGCTGCAACAGAAAAATGGAGTGAGTGATTGAGGAAGAGAAGGTCTGGAGAGAGCCGCCTAAGCCTTCTTTTACTCAGTGCTTTGCATGTTATATGGGAAATAAACTGATGGAAAAGTTTTATTGATGAATAGCTCTAAATATAATTTTATCCTAAGACTTCAAGCTCTATTCAAACCAGCTAAGTTAATTTCTTAATAAAGATGGGGTTGGGGGGCAGTTTAGTCAATGGAATTGTGCAAATCCTTTGAAGGAGGTGCTCCAGAATGAACACGACTGCATATGAAACACCTAGTTTTGAATTGTTAATACATGTGGAGGTAGCAAGAAATAGTTTCCAGAGCAATTGTAGAAGCCTAAGAAAAAGATGTTGTTTTAATAATTTGAAAAGAGATGTTCCTGCATGAGCTGAGGAAAAAAAAAGATTTAACCATTTGGAAAGAGCTCCTCTTTCAAAGAATTTGCATATCCGTAGAAGGAAAGAAAAATAAGTGAATGAAAGAAAAATAACTGCAGTGTTTTCTAGAAAAATATTCATAGTCAGCAAATAATTTAGCCTTCTTTATGGTTCTGTTTAAGGAGGAACAGACATCATACTGTATTTCTATGATATATTTATTTTTAAATTTGAAAGACACATTCATAAGCAGATTGACCACATGGAAAGGCTTTCATCAGATCACATTGTAGTATAAGGGCTATTCCTTATTAATGTCTGCCTGGCTGGGAAATTTTGAAAGTCCAACATATTTTGAAAACACATGTTGGGGAACATTGGCCTAAGAGGCCCGTAACAATTATTTTTATTCTGTGGTTATATTTCTTGCTGTACCTATTTGGTGCTGTGTATCACTGTAACAAAGAAGGAGTCTTTAAAAAAAATTGGAAAGTATTAACCTGATTAAGCTTGTGAATTAAGCTGTGAAAAAACAACAGGAAAAGTAATGGAAACCTATTAGCTACTGGAGGAAGCAGATTATCTGGACCCAGTTGGTTTCTGGCCTGGGACCAAAATGACACTGGTTATACTTGTGGATGATCTCTAGTGGTGGTGGATGGGTTGATCATGGTATCCTTCTGGACCAGCTCAGGGGGTTGGGAGTAGCCGGGATGTGCTGGGGTGGTTCTCCTTCTTCCTTTGGGGCCAGTCCAATCAATATTGATAGGAAGGGAGAGGTCTTTGTAAGATGCTTCTTTTGTGGGATCCCTCAGGATCTGTTCTTTCTCCTCTCCCATTTAGCATCTACATGAAGCTGCTGGATGTCTTCTGCACTCTTCCTAGATTGGGAGCCATTATTTGCGGTCATTCATGACTTAGTTATCTCCAGTTTGGATTACTGCAATATATTCTGGTCCTGAATGCTGTGGCACAGGCAGTTATAGGTGTACCTTGTTGAGCTGCACTGGCTGGTTTCCACCTATAAAGCCCTTCATGGCATAGGGTCAAGTTATTTGCAGGACTCCCTTTCTCCAATTGTTTCTGTCTGGCCCACTAAATCTGGCAGGGTAGACGTGCTCTGGGTCCTGTCTATTAAGTAGTACCATCTGGCAGGACTCAGGAAGTAGGCCTTCTCTGTCATAGGGCCTGCCTTTTAGAACACCATATTTTCTGAGATTAATTTGGCCCCAACCCTGCTACAATTTCACAAGTCCTTAAAGACCTGGATCTTCCCTCAGGCCAATAAGTAGGGAGGGTTCATCAATGTGGTTTTTCTGGACACGACTATTTATGTGGCTTGAGTTAGCTTGTCCTTGGGTGCCATTATATGATTATTATTATTAGGGGGTGTTGTTCATTTTAATCCAAAGTTTGCTGCCCACAGCTGCAATTGTGAGATGGGCAGCTAAATCAATCAATCAATCAATCAATCAATCAATCCATCCATCCATCCATCCATCCATCCATCCATCCATCCATCCATCCATCCATCAATCTACATGTATAATGCATTAATTAGGGGAAAATAGGAAATCATCAACTAAATTATTAATTACCTGACTTCTTCTATAAAAATAGCAGTTAGAATGAAGATGTATAATATACTGTATTCTTATCTCATGGGACTTAATAATAAATAAATAGCCTGTTCTGTGTGAAGGATGAAAGCAAGCTGTAATCCTTTAGATTATGGTTTATATAGACTTGTGGCATCATCCCCAGTATAAAGTTGTTTTCCACAAGGATGCTAAACTTATTATAAAGATAGTCTTGGTCATTTTGAGCTAGCAGCTATAGCACCTTCTAATTTGGATTCTGGAGAAGTGTAATGAGGCAGTCCAAAAAGGGGTGGCTGTGTTGATTTTCCCTGTTTGTATATTAGTGTGGGTTCACAGGGGTGAACTGAAAGCTGATAAGAACTTCTGCATTGTATTAAGCAGATTTTGGAAACAAAAGTAGACATTTGGTTTGGATATGGCTTGACTTTAAGTGGGCATTTGAAATCAACTTTTTAATGTTGAAAGTGATGAATTTCCAACCAAGCTTATTTTAGATATGATAAACAAAAATTGATTTATTATACTGCAGCATATTAGTATAATTTCTACAACAGAAAAAAGATCCAGTGCCTGTCAGTTCCTATTACTAATTTGATATAAAGTTGCACACTAACACACATATGATGTGAATGCTGAAGGGAAAGTCATGTAACAGTGAATTTCTACTTTAGAAATGATCACTTGAAGTAATCTGGTCTGGAATAATCTGAAATAAATTTTCAATATACATTGGAAAATTGATAAATGTGCAATTCCATTAGTATGTAACATTAATAGGTAATATATATGATTTTAAAAATGGGCCAGTGAGATAAGGATACCTTATCGCAGGACACAGCTCTCTGCATGGAATGACCTTGCATAATAAAAACTTGCTTTGTACAATGTATCTATGTGCATTTGTTATCTTTATGAATGCAGAGACATATATACAAAGTCATGCTAACTTGACCGTTTTCAATCTTTAATGCCAAGCCCACTAATATTTGCACATGTGGCTAATGTTCAGCAAACTGGATAAGCTTCCTTCTCAGAAAGGTTCAAAGGACACCTGTAGTCAATTGTGGGTTTTGAGCAGAATTCCATATCCATTGGCTGCATTGGGGAAGCATTCTGAATGTTTGAGCAGAAACCATGCTCTGACTATTCCTCCTTCAACTCTATTACTAAAAATACATCAGTTCAGCTTGTGGTATTGGGCAGCAACATTTAGGTATGACTTTCCTCTTGCTCTATCTTTGTGCTTTTGAAAGGCACAACAGCCTTAATACATCTTTAAAGTTAAAGGTTGGAAAATAGGTAAAGCATGTTGCATCCATTTCAACTACTGTACTAATTCATTTTTAGTAATGAGTTGTACTCTGGACTCTTCATCCTAACCCATATCTTGGCTTTTGTCTTTCAAGATGTTACATTTGTTAATTCTATGGCTGTTTTGAGACCTAAATGCTTGTTCTTACAATCTCATACAATTTAAATAGAAATATTCATGTAAGTAAGGTAGTTTAAACAGACTAACATAAATATATTGAATGTTTTGAAGTAGGTCTAAGCAGATAAAACACATACATTTCAAGATAGAGATTAGGAAAATTCCATTGTACAAATCAGGATATTATCCTGGTAATTGCCAGGGTCGATATATAATAGACAGGGTATTTTGTTCCCAGGGTTACAAGCAGCCAGACAAGTTTGTACTTTGTTGGGTTGTGGATTGGGTTTTGATATTGAGCCTCATGAATATTTAACTTTATGGAAAAACACTATTCTAAAAATAGGGGGCAAAATGTTTTATTGGAAGCTGTAGAATATACTTTAGAACAGTTACTTTAAATATACTTTAAATTGCATTGTAATGCCTACTTTAATGATTTTTCTTGAATTCAAGTGGAATTTTGTATCCTTAATTCACAACAGTAGCAATACAATCAACTCAAGAATGTTTTAATGTCTCAATATGTGCAACTTTGTCAGTAAAATGCTGTGCAAAATGGTAACAGAAGGAGATCTGCCTGTTTCATCTCTTTAATAGGGAGTTAAAGCCCTAAACAGGACTGCTGGCCAACATTCCACTAGCACAATAAAGGAGGAAAAGTAGAGATACACCACCTCCCTTATTGCCATGATGTCAGCTCGAACCAGGGTTCATACCTGTGCTTGTTCAGATTCACTTTTTGTCTTTCTCCACCCGGTGCTCAAAGCATCATTTCTGCCACTCATTTTTTGGAGTTCCTTAAAAAACCAAGAGGCCAAGTGAAATCAGAGCGTGGAGAGCATGGAGAGGTGCTGCTCAGAAGCAATCATGTTGACAGCCTGGGTTGTTGCCTATTGCAATCAGCAGAACTGTTTACTAAATAGCTGGGTAAAATTCACAAGAGCCTGCCAAAATCCATCCAGATCCTGGGGTGGACCATTTAGATGTTTAGATTTGGACTTTTCAACTAAATGAGTCTGAAGTGACTAATTTAAAATCAGTTCCTTCTCTCTTTCTCTCTCTTCCTAATATGATTATATAGTGATCCAGCTCAATATATTTGTCTTCTAGTTTCTTTTTATTCTTTTTTTTGGGGGGGGGGGTTCTGTTACAAAATTCCATTACAAAATTATACAAGCTTTAATAACAGAAGTCAGATAAGATTGGAGATTTTGAATTGGATTTAGGACAGATTCAGTGCCTACTATTCTATCAGCTAATTTCATTCTTGAATCCCTTGGTTTTTAGAGGGCACTGTTGTGTTTTCTTGCATAACCCATTTTAATACGATGTGTATGCATGACTATTGAAATATTACTGCTGCTGGATTACCAAAAGTCAGCATGAAGTTGAAAAAGGCATGAACAGATGGGGGCATTTTTGAGGGGAGGCAAATTGTGATTGGTTCAAAATTGTTATTTTGGAGTTTGGATCTGAGATCCATTCGGCTATATACAATGTGCAAATAGAAGAATACATTAAAATGGAGGGGGACTTTTCCTGCTTTATAACAATCTTTCTGACGTATCTGGGGCTTGCATTTGGCCCATGGGCTGACATATATTGCTGCCTCTTGCTTTGAAAGGTAACGAAAGCTATATATGTTAATAAGAGACACGTGATGCGTTACTGCAGAAACACAAATGAAAACTGAAGAAAAAGACACCAAACGTCAGGAAGTTCTGATTACATAACTGGATGCAGTATTTAATCACTTTTCCAGGATTCTAATTTCTCCTGAGATTGTTGAATAACATTATAGTAGGACTTTGATAGGATTTGGGCTGTGGTTTCAGTTATATAACTCTTTTTTCCCTTTGCATGCAGCTAAGGTCTGATTGTGGAGGTAGCTACTATTTTATGATTGCCTCTCTAGAGGCAGTTTCTCACTTTTATGCTTTTTTGGATTCATGCTGGATTTTCTGGTGAGAAACATCAATGGAAGCTCTGCAGATGTCTCTTGTAGCTGCTCTAATCAAGTCTGTGTTTGTTTTTTTAAATACATTCTCTCAGTGAAGTGGTTAAATGGTACATATGAATCATAATAAAAAAGGAAGTTATTATAATTAGGTGAGATCCACATGGAAGCTTAATGGAAAGAACCTTCATTTTTAGAAGCTAATAATCATAACAATTTGACATCTCATCCAGAAGATGCCAAAAATATGGAAACAATTATTTAGTTTAAAAAGAAAAAGGGGGGGGGGAAACCCCAGAAACATTTGGATTTTAAGATAAACTCAGGTTTACAAAGTTCCTAACATTAGCTCCTATTGGTAGAAATACACACATGCACACATGCATGTGTGTGTCTGTGTTATAACTATTAAAATAAAGAATAACTCAGAAATGGTCTGGAAAAGCAAATTAATATGTGTTGCAAAGGAATGGAAAATTGTGGGAATCTTTTTTCCTATCCTATCACATACTGAATTTCAGCTTTAGTGCCATTGAAATGATGGGAAATGTAGTTATTTGTATATCCACAAAACAAGATGTCTATATGAAGACATATCTGGAAACTGATAAAAACAATTTATTAAATAAACTACAACTTTTTCCTTTTGTTGTAAGAAAGATTGCTTGTTAATGTCCAGGATAGCTGAATGCTTGATTTATAATTGATGTTGTTTTCAGTATTCAGAATTGGAGAAACTTTTAGAATTTGGAAAGTGGCACACTGCATCCCATTACAGCTAAGAAAAATTAGGTAATTAATGTATACATATGATGGGAGGAAGCAACAGAAGAAGTGAGTTTGAGGACTGTATCCCGGATGCCAAAGATCTGCTACTTTCAGAACTCATACATGCTGCTTCGGATGTCATTGCCCTACCTGTATGACTAAAACACAGAAATTATAATGCTCCTTTGTTCTTTCGTCCAGGAAAGCCAATTGTCTCTTCTCTAAATGTAGCTAAAGGAAGTCTTCGTTTAGCAACTGCCCCATTTAATGACCATCCATGGTTACAACAGTAATGAAAAAGTAACTTTGCAAACAGTCTTTGCAATTACAACATTTGCAGGTCTGTAAAGCAAAGGAAAGTTGAAGTAAGATCCTAAGCATAGTCACAGTTTCACTTAGTGACAGCTTTGTTTAAAACTGAGCTACTGGTTCCAATTGTTGTCACTAAATGAGGACTATCTGTATTTGATCCTAGCTAATACCAAAAAAAGGAAACTGCTAAAATATACAAAAGCAGCTGAAAGATCAAGGTCTTGCATCATTCCAAATGATATTAAATTTAAGACTTAATGAAATGAATTTTAGAACTGCTGAATCACAGCCCTCCTTTTGACACTTTAAAAAGAAACCTTTCTGGAGCTGCCCCATTAGAACAGCTATATGGAGAAAGTGTGAGTTTAGGCATCTACATTTATCCCTGATTCCTTAGAAATTGCACTACTGGAAAATTTGTCCCTTGTAATAATCCTTACCCCTACTGAAACTGCCTGATTGTGGGAGACATTGTCTATTACACAGAGGAAATGCAACACCGAAATCAGTACAATAGAAGACCTGGCTTGCCATAACAATTTGCTAGGTTACTATAAATGGAAAAGTCTAAATTTAGGTATAATTACTGTAATGCTTTGCATTAATCTCTTCTTAATGGAACCCTTTTCTAACAGGTGGCATCATCTAGCAAACCATGACTGATCTCCAAAGCTAAGCAATGTTGAACCTGACAATAGCTCTAGAGTAGGTTGAGAAATCAGAAAAATATCATGGAAAAAAGAAATGGCAAACTACTTCTATATTGTTGCTAAGTAAAATTTATATGGATATGCCCATGAAGTTATTAGGATTTGAGCTAGTCCGGAGGGAGATTTTACCTTTACCGGCTTTTGCATTTCTTTTAATAGACTTGGTACTAGTACAGAACCATATATTTTTTCTTTTGGATGCCTAGGTAACTAGACATATTTATCACCTCCCAGATGGAATAATTAATTAATGATAGGCTGGAAGGATTTGCATTACATCAGATATTGGCTGCTTCAGTAACCTAATTCTCAAATACACTGGGGACCCAAGTTAACTCAGATCTGTTCAGAAGTTGATCCAAGCTTCTAGGAGGGTATCAGCTATCAACGGCAAGATCACTCCATGGAACAGAAAGGCAATATATCAGTAGGAGGGGAAATTATTAGGAAACTTCTAATCCATCTCCCACAAAAAGTGAACTCACCTATGTGGTCCTTCACATCTAAAGAAACCAAAAGTTTCTGAATGCCTGGAGTTTAGCAAGTAGTGATAAAAGCACCCCTAAAGTCTATTTAGCTTTATTGCAAGACCTGGCTTTGTAGCTTTGGTCTGCAAACACCAATTTTTATTCCCTTTGGCTTGCCAATGTGAATAAAAGGAGAACCTGTAGCAAAGATGGATGAAGGAAGTCTTGATTTATGGCAAACTTAATGGCAGATGATCTAAGTGAAAGAACAGGTGCCCTTCAATCTGTAATCCAGTGTGGAGGAAGTAAAAAATCTCATATGTCTATACGCTGGTTCAAAGGAGTTGCTAAGTCAGTTTATTTCTTTTTTATTCTTTTATTTTGTGAATGCCAGGTTGTGGTTAGTATAAACCTATCCTTTACTGGTCTCAGTTACAGCTAATTAGCTTTCAGCTGGCAATGTCACTCTGAACTCTTGTTTGGGTTCCAGTTAACTCAAGAAATTATGGGTTGTACCTCCTACAAGAACCTCAAAGAGAGGGGTCATAGGTAGAAACTTCCAGGAGGCGCCCCAAAGGACTGTGGAAAAGCTTATGTTTCAGAGGTAGCCAAAGGAAATAACTGTCTTTCCAGCTGAACTGAAATGATTACAAGGTAGTCTGTGGATGGGTTTCAAACTAACACTGCCAACTGGCTGTTCCTTCATAATGGGCAGTGTATTTATTTGTGAAAAGCTGCAGAGTAGTATGAAAAGGACAGAAAAGGAATAAGAGCCTGAGGCAATTCATGTTCCCCTTATTGTTTATATAAAACAGTCAGCAATCCTTCCCACTGGCTCAACTCTATATTTTTCTTGATACTAAAAATGCCTTTGCCATCCTGAAGATAGAATAAAACTCAAAATCTTTAAGACAACAGATGCTTCATGTTAACTTAGATTTTAGTCATGCACAGAAAAGGATGTAACTCTTTCTGTGCTAATTTGGTGCCTTGACTCTTCCTTTAAAGTTGTAACCTGGCAGCTGATACAAAGGCTTTAGCTTACATAAGAGTACTTGTGCTCTTTAGGGTCTTGAATGGAAATGAATTGTGGATGTCACACTTATAGCTTGTTATCAGGACATGAGACCCCTTCATTCCAAAACATTTCCTCCTAGAGGAACAAGTGTATCAGAAGGAAATGGCTTAGTAACTTGCAAAGGCTCTATTCAGCTAGTTTTGAAATGTGTTTGCAATTAATGGCACTTGGGGCTTGTCTGCACTACAACTCAGCCTGCCTGTAGTTTGTGTGCAGTGCACAGTATTTGGTTCAGTACTGAAAACAATGATATGCTTGTTTGCGCCTAAATAGTGACCCCCCCCTCTGCTTTTTGAGATTTTTTCCTATAACTATCCACATATGGATTCTATCAGCCGTTGCAACCTAGCACCTTCCAGATGTGTTGGAATTACAAGTCCCGATGCATCCAGAGGATGCCAGGTCTGGGAAACTGAATTATATAGAACAGCATTTTCCAACCTGGGCATCCTCCAATTGTATGGATATCAGTTTCCAAAATTCCCCAGCCAGTTCAGGCATAGCTGAGAATATTGAAAACTGAAGCTCACATATTTGGAGAATGTGAAAGTTGGGAAAAGCTAATATAATGCAAAGGATGTTGTCTCACACTTGGTCAGATGACCTACCCAGCACATTATTTTTACTCCACTCTTCTCTCAGCAACTACCCTCCGCATCTTTGAAGCTGTTTCTCCTATACTCCTAGGCTGGAGCCAATGGAAATTGTAAGATGGCATGTTGGAAGACTAGTTTGTTGGGACTGGCACTGGTTTTTCAGGATTTCAGATGTAGTCTTCCTCATCATCTACTGTGACTATTTTAACTGGAGCTAGAAAATGAAATGGGACTGTCTGATTTCTGCAACTGAATTATGCCCTTTCCTGAACTTTGAATCACATCAGTAGATAGATTGCTGGCTATATATTCTTATAATGGAGAGAGATTTTTGGTAAATATGCACTACCACATAGAATTTAGTTTTGACATTTGTTGAGAGCTGTCTGCTCTTTCTGCTAGCTATCCTGGTAGCCTGTTTCCAACCTCTGACTTGCAGTCATAGTCTGTATTGCTTAGCTATCCTTGAGGAATCTGATCTGTGTGAATTCTTCTATGAAAAGATCTGCACTGCATTTCCTGATAATTTTTAAAATTAGAAAATAATTATTCTTTGGATTTTTCACCTCCCTATTTTTCAGCGCAGTTCAAAAATATGCTCACTTTTTCTTTTTTTAAGAAAAGTATATTTTAGGATAAGATGCGATTAGATATACACTAGAAATGCATACTTTTTAAGGATATAAACAGATTGTTTTCAGTCACTTCCAACTTTTCCTGATGTGAAGGACACTGCTTCCTGTAACAATAGGCGTGTTCGTATAATTTAAATTGATGCAGAATTTACTTCTGCCACATGAATCCACTTTATTATTATTTTTCTTCTGACAGATTTTCTACTTTGGGTTCTTCTTCTTTTGATTTTGATTTGCCTTTACTTCCCCCACCCAGGACAATTATTCACATTGGCAGTAGTATTTCAAGACTTCCTGTGTTCAAAGGGTGGATTCATTGTGCCTGTCAAAAATGTTTCTTTCACACATTTCCTGTTGTTTATTCTCCTGTACTTTTGTTATGTTTTGAAGGGAATATGGTGACAATATAAAATATGGGGAAAATTGGCTTTTCTATTCTGTATATGGACAGTTGTGGCTAATCCTAAAATGTTTCAGAATGACCCACATGTAACTGGAAACCTTGGTCCAGCATTTTATAGAATAGCAATGGATTTAATTCACATAAGGCTTTCTTCCCTTCCCTTCCCTTCCCTTCCCTTCCCTTCCCTTCCCTTCCCTTCCCTTCCCTTCCCTTCCCTTCCCTTCCCTTCCCTTCCCTTCCCTTCCCTTCCCTTCCCTCTCAAAAACTTATTTTACTTTCATATGTTCTCTGTGCCCAGTACACAGAAATCCTTGAGCAAGATTTGAAAGAGAGATGTGTATTTCCAGAGAGGAGAATCGCTCTTTAAAATCATCTATATCTTATACTTTCAAAATTAATAATAATAAAATGGCAGAGAAGAAAATCGCTTTCTTGAAGATAGTAAAAACTCAGTGGATTTAAATTCTTTTAAAAAATATGTCAGGTTAGCCAGAAAAAGAGCCTATTTGACCCAGACTATACATTTCATTGGTCCAACCTTAGTCTAACTCACATTTGAGCAAGAATATGCAGAATAGTTTGATGCCTTCTAACTTTGTGCTGGTTAAAGGCATCGTTTAAAACAATTATTATTATTTTTTAATCAATTTAGGGCTTAACCACAGCTATGAAATAAATTCCATATGTTTTGAAATCTGAGCCTGAAGACTGCTGGAAAGCCCATGCAGCTGTATACTGCCTGGCTCACCTTTGGCACTCAGGGTAGAGAGGTAGCTTTGTGCTGAAGTGGGCCACTGCTATAATATGGCACCTGGCCAAAAGCACTTTTCAGCTGGAAAGAATATAGGTGGTCTCCCTATTTATATCAGAACCATTTATAAAAGAATTTGCAAGTGCATAGGACAAACAAGATGTAGGAAATACGTAGAGGTGAGCACATAGACTACGATGTTCTTCCTGACTGGAACTAGTTTAAACTTGTTTGTTGAGAACAATTTAGGAATTGGATGCATATTAAAGCAAATATTTCTGAACAATTAGACAAAGGTAATATATAAATGGAGTAAATGAAATGGAATATTTGATGATTCAAAAAAAGGAAATTATTGGGAAAAAGTGCTCGTAATGTATGAGGTTAAATGAAAAGTAATGCCTCCATATCCATATCTTTAGTTTAAACAGAGATATTTAATAAATGAAATAGGAAAATAATCCTTGAAATAAACTCTTTTGTTACATATATTTACCTCTCCACATAATCACCACCTTTCCCTACATATCTCTGTCAATATGGATAAACTTCTTAAAGCTAATACAAAAGAATTCCACATTGTCTCTTTAACCAGGTCCTTAGAGGCCTTTCTATCTATTCATTTGAGTCAAACATGAAAGTATTCCTTTAATTTGGGCAAAGGTGAAGGATACATGATGCCAAGTCTGGACTGTATGGCAAAGGGGGTAAGAAAATGACATCCAACTTCACAGTTGCCTCTTGGGTCGCTTGTGAGGTAAGAGGTCTAGCATTATCATGTTGTGGCAAGATTTCTTTCCTCTGCTTCCAAACTCTGCTTAATCATTGTTTCAAAGCTATGAATGTTGCAATGTAGCACTCTGAGATGACAGTGATGCTAGGTTCAAGGCAATCCATCTGCATCCCAAGCAATTGTATTGTGATTTTCCTCCTGAAGCCTGGGTTTGTTTGTTTGTTTGTTTTCATATTGTGAAGATTTGTCATGGTATTCCATGGACCAATTCTTTGTTTCTGTGCTAAAATGTTAAGTCCATTTTCAGCTTGTCAATTACTGTCAGAGATTGTCTGTTTTGTTCTTAATCACTCAAATCAGCTCTTCCCAGTTCACATCTTTACATTTTTTGGCCCAGTCATCATATTTATTTCAGTCATTGACCAATAAAATACATACAATAAAACAGACAACAGCATTACCCCTTTCATCAATAACTATTAGCAACCATTTGCGGGTGAAGCTTACACATTATGTAGCAAAATTTTGCAACTTTTAAGGAAAGTTTTTGGCCCAGTAATGCACAGTACTCATGTCAACATAGTCAGCACCATAAACAACCTGTATTTGGTGGTGAATTTCCACTGGAGGGACTTTTGCAGTAGCACATTGCTTACAGTGCTGAGTTCCAATCCTGACTCTTAAGAATGCACATGTGCAAAAATACATTGAAGCTGAATTAGGCCAAATTTGAAATATGGATTACAAATCACACAACCAAAAATATGATTAGCATAATACGCTTTATTGGAGTTCTAACGAAATGGAAATACACACATTTGATAGAATGCAAAGTAGAACAAGAGTTTGAATATATAAATAAATTAATAAGAATAGACTTGATTTTTTAAAAAAATCGTAATTAATCCACTGAACCCATCTAAAGGAATACCTCTTCAAACTGCGCATCAGTAGTACTTCATTTCTTATATGGCTGCAATTTCTGGAACTAACATTGTACTTATTAGAACCTGAACATATACATCAAAATACTGTATTAACTATGCATTAAATAAATATATAAAAAGAACTGAATATGCATAAGAATTGTCAGAGAGAAGCGGATTCTTGTGTGTGTGTGTGTGTGAGAGAGAGAGAGAGAGAGAGAGAGAGAGAGAGAGAGAGAGAGAGAGAGAAACTAATTCTGGAATGAAATTTCTGAATAACATTCAAAAAAGATATCTGTTACTAAGTCTTAAATGCAAATTTGGGATACAGATGTAAAGCTTTATATAATTGACAGCTGATATAATACGGACTGCACAAAACCAGAAATATATAGAAGACAAAAAATATTGGACACTGTTTTGTAAGTTAATTAAGAGGGCAATATATTTCAGATAAGGACAAATTAATACAACATTCTCATTGTTTACTGTCTGGTATGCTTTCTGCCTTTTTACTGTTTTAACATTCTAATCTGATTAGATGTTCACGAACAGGGAATTAATGTGTAGGGCAGAGCATTTCTACTCGAAATGCAGCTAGTCAAAATGAAAGTCAGCGGCATCACAACTGCCGTGTGATTTGCCGTTTTGCTGCAAATCGTTCAAAAAAAGTGGAAAACCATTTACTCTTCTTTTCTCTGTTGGTTGACAGCAGTGTGAGTGAATGTATTACATATATTTTACTTAGCTGATGCTGGCCATTTTCAAAAAGGACTTGGTCACAGCAGCATCTGCAGAAGGTGACAAGACAGAAAGAAGCATTGTAGTGTTGCAATGCATGCCCCACCTCTTTCCTATATGCATCATGAAGGTGCAAGCTTGCCAAAAAGGGGCAGAGCTTGCAGTACAATGCGGCAATGCTGATTTTGTCATTCTCCAAAGCAGCAAGATCCTGGAGATGCTACTACTTTGCTATTATTTGGATGGGGGACCATCAGGAAATCCCAGGGCTGTGGTTAAGAAATGTAAAAACAAACATCCTGGAAGAAAGTAATGCAAAACCACTTCCATATTGCAACAAACAAAATAGTATATAATCACAAGGACTAGAATCTGACTATTTGAAAACTTTACATTCTCCAGCGCTATTATAATCTCAGATTTTTAAAAAGAAATGTCACTAGAACAACCAAGCATTAGGTTAGGGTTTGGTGGGTCCCAGGTCACACCTCCAAAAATCCCAAAATATTCTTTCTATACTGCTGCTGGATCCTTACCAGCTCTGTATCAATAGAGCTTTTGTAGACATACTTGGGAACATCAAGTTAAAAAAGCATTGCATCCTGGTGAGTATATAATGTATTTTTAATTTATTTTAGGAGCCTTTAGAGGGCAACACCATTGCATCATAAGCTGTTTTAATACAGCTTATTAATAATATAGAGTTTATGTATAATCAATAATGAAAATAAATTAGATAATAACCCAGTAAATAAGAACAATGAATTACCACATTTGAGAAACTGATATTTTTTCATCAAAACTTGTTTTGAACAATTAATGCATCAAATGGCAGATGTGATCATAATTTGGCAAGCTAAGTTAAATACTCAGCTTTTAATAACTTTTCAAGATAGTTATTCCACATAGCATAAACCAGTCTCTTCCTCTTTAGAAGAGAGAACTTTATAATTACATTATAATTACAGAAGCACTGGCTGCAAGGAATGAGTACAAAACAATCCATTTAGGTACAAATTGCCATGAAAGAAGAACAGTGGTTATTTAGGGATCGCCTGAAACATGAACTAAAATGAAGCAGGACTCAATGAACAATTCCAAGAGAAGACACCAGTGACCATGGGGTGAAAAGTAAATTATAGACCAATAATTGCTAGTGTCTTGGGGTGGAACTCTTTTTATTCCAGAGCTAAACACAGGAATTCAAGGCCTGAACAGAAGCCCACTCTTACACTACACCATAATGAATACAAAATTTATTTCATACAATAAAATGCTGGTAAGCAGGAGGGAGGGACCCCAATTGCCTCAAGGACCCTACTTAGAAAAGTAAAGAAATGTTAAATTCAGTACGAAATAACAACTGACATAAAATGGGAGTAAATATGGGTTATGGAAAATGGGAAAACTATTTGTGATAATTTAGGTAATTTTAAGTTATTTTCAGGTACTGCAGGTTATTAAATACATGTATTAAATTTAATTTCCTTTGGCAATAATGGCTGGATTCTTCAAGAAAAGCTCCTAAAAGTATCTTGCGTTGAAGTGTTTTGATATTTTAGTGAAGATTCAAACCTTCTTTGGCTGTCTTAAACAGCACTTCAAGATTATTCTTCAGGGATTTCCAGCATTACATATATACATAAATCATACAGCCCATGTATTCATAAGAAAGGTATGAATACACCCTTGAAAAACTACAAAAATACACTGGTGAATTAGTGTATGCTTGTGATCTGTTTTTTGAAATGTTATTTCAAATCTAATATTCAGGAGATATTGGGTCACAGATAGGCTAGATCAAGATATTTTGTGCTCCCTCAGGTCAGATTGCAAAACATTCAAGCTGGTCATGTAATTTTAGCAGCCCAGACAAAAATCGAACAAATGCCTGTCCCTTCCCTTGCAGTTAAAGTAAGTGAATAATAAATCAAATAAGTACCAACAATCATTTCAGGACACCCAGCTCAGCTGCTTATGTTGTTATCATACTCTAAGAGTAGGACTGTGGTATAACATAATTTTCCTGTACTGTAGCATATTTTAAAAACTTATCCTACCAATATATGCTCAGTTCTGTAAGATGAAATCTTTATGCATGCACTCTGTCACAGGGTTGACAAAACTTGGAGTTTGGGGGCAGGGGGACCATTTCCACACACTCATTCTGCAGTAGTGCTTCAGACACACAATGATTAGTGGCATACCTATCTCTATGCATTAACTCTAGTTTTTGAAAGTTACATGGTCAATGTTTGCTTCTTCCTTTTCTACTCCACCCAACCAAATGAAGTAGCAGATACTTGTATTTTTCCCAGACTAGTAACCATCAAATCCTTTTCCCACGTCTCCCCCCCCCCCTTCCCACAGATGTATTCTGAGACTGTCTGCTAACAATAAGTAACTAGCCATTTAGTATTTTAGGAGGCCTGAGCTAGTCATAATCCATGTTAAATATATAACAGTGAGGTTTGGTTAAGCAGACTGTATGATCTGAGAATGAATCAAGTGACTCATCCTCTGAAAGCACTAAAGACACATTACAAGAATCCTTTTATATAATCCTTTTAACATATGTTCACAGACAAGGAAAAGTAATAATGTTATGTTCAGCATCTATGCAAGGCATTCCTATTCAATCAATAAAATATTTACAGAAATGACAAATTATGGTTTCAAAAGTTTAAATGGATACTTTTATTAATTAGGGAGCATGATGGCGTTAAAAATATTAGTCATCCCTTTTTGGGGTTGTATTTTCTTTTTAATAGCATGTTTTTAAAGCTGTCTCATTCAGATTATTTACATCATTTTAGTAACTGGTTTATGAATATCTGATGGGTGGGAAGAATAGGACAAAGTACATGTGTCCCATTTGGACTATTGATTGATTTCCATGAAAATGGGTTAATGCCATTCTCTTTGAAGGTTGCTTGTCTCACTAGAATTTGGCAATCTGAAACATTTCTATCAGTGTCACCATACAGAATTCAAGACATGAGGAACAGTGAACAGCCCATCCTCTTTCTATGGTGTAGAAGTGATGTCACTGAAGAGCCCAAGTTTCTCTCCTGCATAAGTTTTCCTCTGCAGACAATTGCTCTCTACCCTGCAAGACCAATTGTTTGGTGATGTCATGCAGTGACATCATGGTCCTTGCTGTATCAATCATGCTCAGGGACCATTTTTTGACTGATCCATACAGGTGGCCTGTCTTTGTGCAATTTGAAAGATGGCACAGAACACTTATTATTATTTTTTCACTGTCAACTCAGTTACATTTGCTTCTGGTGAAAGTTCACCCCACTGCTCTTAAGGACAGCATCTGGTGGGAATGGAAACATAGGTTGGGAGGGGAAAATAAAACCACAAATAGCTGTACCCTAATTTGCCCCACATTAAATGGTCAGGATAGCATCATTCACCTGCCTTTTCAGTGAGGCAGAATAGAGATCAGCTATGGGCAAAAACCAGAATGCTGGCATACTTTTTGAGCTGCCTCAGTGACTTGAGGAAATCCTGTTAAACCAGCTGTCTAGATATTTCCTTAGAAACAGGAGGGGTTGGTTATTGCTCCTTATGTGTTGAAGTATCTATGGGAACATATTGTGTGGCAGAAGGAAGACAGATCTTGAAAATAGAAAGAATTAGAATGTTTGCAGAGAAGAAGAAGAGGAATAGAGGAGAGGGTTACCCAGTGATTCTTTTTTTAAAAAAATTGAGAAATGATATTAGTTCTAAAACTTCATGTGATTTGAAATATTTAGTCATCTTTTTTTGAAGAATCCAAATGTGGGGATAGCAATGTCCCCAATGTGGATGCTTGGTTCTAACCCATAATTTCTATTTCAGCGGTGTTGTAATGTGAGGAATGTGTAGCTAACAGTGAGTTCTTGAAGTGTTACATCTAGATTGCATGCTCTGTAAGATTTATTTTATTTTATTAAATTTAGAGGCTGCTTGACACTAAGCAACTCTGGGCAGCTTACACTTTAAAAAGCAAGAGCAATAAAATAAAGAGAAGATATTATGTCAATCCAGGAAAACAAACCATATGTAACACACCAAAGAAACAACCAATAGGGCTCAAAGATAATAGTACAGGAAAACAGTGAGATTTTCAAAGATGTTTGTGATATCATCCGAGTGGGAGCCTTATGAATCTCTGGGGTGATGCTATTCCAGAGGGCAGATGCCATGAAGGCACACTTCCTAGGACCTGACAGATGACACTGCTTAAAGAAAGGGACCTGAAACATACCTACTTTGCTTGATCTCACTGAATGGTTGAGTCCCTTAAACAACCAAGTCCTATACCATGAAGGGATTTACAGTGATAATCAGCACTCTGAATTGCAACCAGCAGCCAACTGGCAACCAGTGAAGCTGTGGTGACACATGGAGATATTGTTGCATGCTCATCACTGTCTGAACTTCTATATTCTGGACCACCTGTAGCTTCCAATAATTCAGATTTGTTTGAGGTTGATAGAAGAGTTGAGTTGAAAAATCTTGCTTAAATTGCAAATTCTGGAAGGGGTAAATCATAATACCAGTGTTTCACTGACTTCAGGCCTTTGGGCAGTTTTTTGATATGTGTCACTCAGCTATACTGAGGCCAGACTTCTTTTAAAGAAGATGACCACCCATTGCTTCTATAAAGAAAGAAAGCATTTACAATCTATACAGCCTTGTCAGCATTATATTTCCCATATATTTTCATCTAGCAGTAATTTTTTGGCATTATTTCACATATATTTCATAAACCTTCTTGGCTCTTAGAGAAATGCCAAGTATTATGAAGGAAAAATAAATGGATATAATATACATTGTCCAAAATGAATATGAAAATCTGAACATATTGGAAATACAAACATGTAATGTTCCTACTCATATAGTTAGACTTTAAATTGATTATGTTACTCTTGCCATGTGGCCATGGTAAGCTTTCTTTCTTTCCATATAACTTGAACAACATCCTACTATATGAACAGCAGATACTATATGAGATATTCTTATCCCCTTTCAAAATGCTGTGCCATAATGTAGTTTATGAAGGTTTTTATCCACATCCTGTTTGAATCCAGTCATTGTTCTTTGTTAACAATGGTGTATGACTTATTATGATTAATAAACCATGTCAATTGCAATCTATAGACCAAATCTGCTTAAGCACATGACAGCTTAGCATAATGTGTGAATTTCTATTTTTCCTATGATAAGAGAGGAATGATTTAGTCCATAATATTTGACTCCAACATTAAGATCAAAATGAATGCAAGTTTTATCATTATCATCATCATCCTGAATCAGTCTACTGCAGGATGAAAGCATCTGCATTGAAAGTTATGGACTATAATCTATCATGCTGGATTTGACTGAAAGTCAAAAAAATCTGTTTACCAATTTGCAAGTCCTGTATGGATATTAATATATTTCAAAACAAAATTTGAGATTTGAGATAAATGGTTGTATTTCTAACTAACCAAAACTAACCTATTGCTATCTTGATTGAATTGCTTTCTGTTGGAAGTGTGATTTCAATGACACTACTATCCAATACTTGACAATCTACTGATTATAAGTGGCAGTGAGGCATCAATAGTTATAGATTTATTCTGTGTCCCTTTGTATATTTTTCTGTCTGCTCTTCATCTATCAGATTGCTAATTTCAGCGTCATTCTTGTCGCGTATAAACTCATTCTCCAAAGGTGACAGGGATTGGAAGGTAGAACTAGTTTGCTCATTCTTGCTCCATGTCCTAAGGTATAATGGTTTCGTGGATTTAGAATGTTTGAAGAAGATTAATACCCAAGACTTTCTCATATGGATGACTTTCATGTTAGCAAAAATATTAGCCATTTACAGTACAATAAGGGTATTTGGTATATCTGGAGCCAAAAGACTATATACTTCAGATATATCAACCTGAAAACGAATACTAATTTACTACAGCTACTTTCTCAAGTATTGGATTACAGTCAGGCATATGTGTTTTGTTATCAAGGAATAAAACACTCTTCATTTTATGTGAGGTATTAAAGAAGACGCTACTGCAATCAGCTTTCAAAAAAGACATTGCTTCACCTCATATTGATCAAATCAGCTGCTCCTTTTCACTTTGTTATTTAATGCACATTACTGAACTTCAGCCATTGCATCCCATTGAGAAATTATGTGTGTCTAATAATCTGTATCAGAAGAATTGTGATCGCAACCACATGCTGCTACAGATTGGTTCCATCTCATTCACTTTATCAGTGATACGTAATGTAAGCTGGGAATGGTGTTTGCATTACTAATATGATTCAGTCCTTTTGCTTTGTTTTTGCTTTTAAAGGCTTTGAAAGAATAAGATCTGCAAAGCTTCAAAGACTGTAAGGTTCACTTTGAAGAAGAAAATTAAATAAAAAATGTAAACAAAGTGTAATTGGGTAAACATTTAAAAATGTCACAATGAAGCATATGCACTGAGTTGGGGCAAGGAAAATGCTTTATGTGGGGATCTATGTGGCAAGTGAAGTATAATTTTTCTGTAATCCTACCAATAGAAATCAGAGTATTATTTTCCTATCAAGCAATTTACCTTTTACAATATTAAAAAAAACACACCACATAAATCAGCATTATCATTCATGCAGAAACAGGGTTCATCCTGGATTCAGCATGACATATTACCATCCTTTAGAATATCTTGCTTTTACTAGTAAGAGAATGTTTTCAAGTTTATATAAAAGTAGATCAGCCAAATCAACCCTGCACTCAATGAGGGGACAGATGTGACAACAAGATTGCCCTCATACAAAGGTTTAATGTTAAACTTTTCATTCTGGTTATGATTTTCTTTTTCTAAAATTCATGTATGTTATCAAATTCTATATATTTCTGTGGAATATCATTTTACTCTGTTTGTTACATGATTTTGTGGTTCAGATAAAAACCATGAATGTGGCATGTTATTGGTGTTGTGACAGACTGATGACCTGAAGCTTAATGGAACAAATGAATGTGATACTATTGTTCTTCAATTAATTGGCTTGTGCATTAACATGATTTCTACCCTTTTCCACTCATGGTTTGTGCCTGGAGGTGATTTTGCATACAATCTATTCAAATGTTGTTTTCAGAAGACATAGAAAAAAAATGTAGCTCCATTGTCACCTTTTAAAAATATTATATGTATACACAGCAGTAGCTATATCAGCAAACATCCCTGGTAAATGTATCCCAGAAATACTCTTTTCTGGAGTAGGAGGTCAGTTTTTTTTTCCAGATAAGTTAATTAATTATTTAATGCATTATCATTCATGGGCATCTGCTAAGGGACAATAAAGGGGTAAGTGACACTGTGTGTATGATGATGCAAAACATCAGTTACACATTTGTGCCATTTTGCACAATTACACAACATATATGCAGTATATAACTTGTGTCATAACACATGCAGCATTATTTTGATGTCATTGTGCTGTTTGCTAGATGTCTACTGGATGCCTGTATGGTTACCACTCAGCTACATAGCTATAGCTACAACCAATAAATAAGAATATTGTACAATGTAGCCTGTGACTTATACTGATTTTTATTAACATTTAAAACTAAACATTTGATTATTTTACATTAAGCGATTAAAACTGGCTAAAGACTGCTTAATATCAAATGGTATTGTGTTGGCCATCTTGTGTGACTGTGAAAACAATGTATATTTTACGTCATTTTATATTCCATGAGAGACATTGGGCAAGGTTATTAAGCAACTGAGTAGGCCAGAATCTTACCTTTGTTACCTTGTATTGGGTTGCAGGCAGTATGGCCCCTTTCATTATGGGTGCTATAAGAGACAAGGAGGGTTGGGGGAGGTACAGTGGGGCAAAAAAGTATTTAGTCAGCCACCAATTGTGCAAGTTCTCCCACTTAAAAAGATGAGAGAGGCCTGTAATTTTCATCATAGGTATACCTTAACTATGAGAGACAAAATGGGGAAAAAAATCCAGAAAATCAGATTGTCTGATTTTTAAAGAATTTATTTGCAAATCATGGTGGAAAATAAGTATTTGGTCACCTACAAACAAGCAAGATGTCTGGCTCTCACAGACCTATAACTACTTCTTTAAGAGGCTCCTCTGTCCTCCACTTGTTACCTGTAGTAATGGCACCTGTTTGACCTTGTTTCAGTATAAAAGACACCTGTCCACAACCTCAAACAGTCACACTCCAAACTCCACTATGGCCAAGACCAAAGAGCTGTTGAAGGACACCAGAAACAAAATTGTAGAGCTGCACCAGGCTGGGAAGACTGAATCTGCAATAGGCAAGCAGCTTGGTGTGAAGAAATCAACTGTGGGAGCAATAATTAGAAAATGGAAGACGTACAAGACCACTGATAATCTCCCTCGATCTGGGGCTCCATGCAAGATCTCACCCCGTGGGGTCAAAATGATCACAAGAACAGTGAGCAAAAATCCCAGAACCACACGGGGGGACCTAGTGAGTGACCTGCAGAGAGCTGGGACCAAAGTAACAAAGGCTACCATCAGTAACACACTACACCGCCAGGGACTCAAATCCTGCAGTGCCAGATGTGTCTCCCTGCTTAAGCCAGTACATGTCCGGGCCCATCTGAAGTTTGCTAGAGAGCATTTGGATGATCCAGAAGAGGATTGGGAGAATGTCATATGGTCAGATGAAACCAAAGTAGAATGTTTTGGTCTAAACTCAACTCATTGTGTTTGGAGGAGAGAGAATGCTGAGTTGCATCCAAAGAACACCATACCTACTGTGAAGCATGGGGGTGGAAACATCATGCTTTGGGACTGTTTTTCTGCAAAGGGACCAGGACGACTGATCCATGGAAAGGAAAAAATGAATGGGGCCATGTATTGTGAGATTTTGAGGGAACACCTCCTTCCATCATCAGCAAGGGCATTGAAGATGAAACGTGGCTGGGTCTTTCAGCATGACAATGATCCCAAACACACTGCCCGGGCAACGAAGGAGTGGCTTCATAAGAAGCATTTCAAGGTCCTGGAGTGGCCTACCCAGTCTCCAGATCTCAACCCCATGGAAAACCTTTGGAGGGAGTTGAAAGTCCGTGTTGCCCAGCGACAGCCCCAAAACATCACTGCTCTAGAGGAGATCTGCATGGAGGAATGGGCTAAAATACCAGCAACAGTGCGTGAAAACCTTGTGAAGACTTACAGAAAACGTTTGACCTCTGTCATTGCCAACAAAGATATATAACAAAGTATTGAGATGAACTTTTGATATTGAACAAATACTTATTTTCCACCATGATTTGCAAATAAATTCTTTAAAAATCAGACAATGTGATTTTCTGGATTCCCCCCCCCCCCCCCCATTTTGTCTCTCATAGTTGATGAGATGATTTTCACCTATGATGAAAATTACAGGCCTCTCTCATCTTTTTAAGTGGGAGAACTTGCACAATTGGTGGCTGACTAAATACTTTTTTGCCCCACGGTAGGTAGGCAGGCAGTTGGCCAATATAGATGAGAAGTCAATTGTGGCAGTTGATGAGTGGATGGGAAAGAATTAGAGCTAATATTTGAAGTGAATAGCAATGAGAGTTGAGGAAGGAATACATTTCTAGCTTGAGAAAACGTGACTGGGAAAAAATGAAAAACAGAAGCTGGAGGTTGTAGAAAGCAAGGATCATTGTTGTACGGTAGTGGTGAGGCTTCAGGTAGGCAGCAACCCCACATCAGAGGGAAGATAGCAGAGATTTCACCAGAGGGAACTTCTCTATATAATCCTAGAAAGAGCTGAATTGTTTAAAAGTGAGAAACAGCAGGAAAAACTGGAGGCAAAGATGTCTATATGTATTTGTTCTTGTTTGTAAGAAACTGACTGAGATGAAGGTTAAAAACTGAGACAAAAGCTATTGAGATTTTATTTAGCTAGGGAAAACAATAAAGAGATTGTGGCACTTTAAAGACTAATATATAGTCTATGGTCTGGTTCAAATGAAAGCTCATGCCATAATATATTTGCCTAAAAGTATCAAAATATTTTATTGGTTTTTCTGCAGAGCAGTGCTGGTGCAAGGGTATATGATCCCCCTAGGCCGCACTGACTGATGGCACCATCTCCCACTGATGCAAAGGTTTGCATTTCTAGAATGATTCAGAAGGAAGGGTGGAATTGGCACCCCCTAAGCTTTGGTGCCCTAGGTCAGTACTTACTTGGCCTTGGCCCAAAGCTGGCCCTGCTGCAGACACAAACATAATTATCACTCCAATAGAAGAGAATATATGTAGGTCAGGGTTGAACTGTAGAGTCCTTGGTGCTCTCTGACCTTGGCTATTTGCTTGCAAATGTTTCATTACCCAACTAGGTACCATCATCAGTGCTGGTGCGGGTGGGGTTTGCTCCTTGGTAGTTCCTTGATTAGGGTATTGTTTCCTATAGTTTGTCTGGTGTTAATCCCTACTTATCTTGATATTGGCTGCTGGAGAGGATGTATTCTGGTCTTTTTGTGTCCTTCTTAGCTTTTTTATTGTCTCTTTTGAATGGTGTGTAAATGCGGTTTATCTCTATGTGTCTATTGATAGCTGATTTGTTTGAATGCCAAGCTTTCAGAAATTCCCTAACATTTTTGGATTTAGCTTGGTCTAGGATGCTCACAGTTTCCCAGTTGAAACTATGGTTGAGTCTCTCCATGTTCTGTGAGATTAAGGAGTTTTAATTGTGTCTTCTGACTGCTAGTGGTGTTCATGGATGTGCTCTGCTAGTCTTCTGCCTGTCTGTCCTACATAGGGGCTGTTACAGTCCTTACACTGTATGTTGTAGATGACTCCTGGTTTTTCTTTTTGGGCTACTGGGTCTTTTGGTTTACTTAAGAAGTTTTGGAGGGCTTAGTTGATCTGTGCGCTACAGTGATGCCATGTGGTTGTAATAGTCTGTGGGTAGTTTCTGAGATGTTTTTGATGTATGGTAGTGTTATCCTTTTCATAGCTTGTATTGGTTGTGCTGTAATGGGTTGAATGGTCAGGCATTTTTTGGTAAAGTTGCATGAGTATCCATTTTGTTGGAAGATGTTATTTTTATTTTATTTATTTATTTATTAAACTTGTCCCCGCCCATCTCCCCCCAATGGGGAATCTGTGTAAGAATATTATTCAGACTTACAACATATTAAAACAATAAATAAATATACAGTTAAAATGTATCAGAGGACAGATTTACAAAGAATAAAAGGAAAAGGAGAAATATATAGGTGGTCTGTTTCCTTTTTCTGGTATTCTGGGTTGCTGCAGTGCGTTTGTAGTTGTCTGAATAATATTCTTACACAGCTTCTCTTGTGGAAGGTTGGGTTGTTATTTTGGTAATGGTGTTGTTTTTTGATAACTCGCATTTCTAATTTGCCGTCATCTCCTCTGCTGGTGAGGATATCCAGGAAGAGTAGTTGTTGTTTTCTTCTTCACTTGTGAATTTTGTTCCTTCAGCTTCTGTTTTTAGTCTATTCCTAGTTTTTCCTTATCAGCAAAACTAGCACAAAATATTGGTTTGGGTTTTTGTCTGGATGTATGAACAGCAGGCAGACACATGCCTTAACTCCACTACATAAAAAAATTGAAATGTATTTTATTTTTTTCTTCAAGGAAAACATGAACCACTTTAAAATTCTGTAATCTCTGGTCAAGAGAAATAATTCATAATAATTGCTTAATAAACTGGATATTGCCATAACATTCTATGGGGGGAATAAGAAAGTGCTAGCTTTCATCATAATTATGAAACTCTTTTTACTTAAGTGGCATGAACATCTGCATGTGGCTAGTAAAGTAAAAAAGTAGCCTTTTTATTGAGGCAGAAGGATAGAATACACTTACAGGTATTCTTAAAATTACAATATATTGGAATGATTTTAAATATTTTCCTTCCTTCTTTTTCCTCTTCCTCCCTAGAGAATACATAATGCTGTGTATAACTACAGTTTCTAAGCATCAAAGGGTCTAATGTTATTCCAGTAAAATTTAAGATTATAACCACCATAACCTAGCAAGCATATGCCAGATTCTTGACCTCTAAAGGGGAGTCTTGGGGCATGCCATACTTAAACACAGTGAATTGTGCAGTTAAAAGCCAGTGAACAAATATGCATTGCTGTCAGAATTGGAACCACATGCTGGTTAATATAACAAAGGTGAGCCTATCTTAAGACTGTATGGACATGTTTAAAAAAATGTTTTGCCAATGTATTTCAAGGCTTTCTACTTTGTCTTCTCAGAGAAATTCTTCTCCTTAATCCACACTCAGTTGTAAGGCTTCACACTGACTGACTAGGACATGGTGTTGCACATATTGTGGAAGAGTTAAATCTGAAACTTGCTATGCTCTCTCCAAATGTTCATATGTTATGATGAGTCACCAAGGAGTTCCGTGTAGTAACCTAATCATAAGTTTGTATACCTCAAGGAGAAAGTGGGTTCAGGAAAGGTTTAACAACAGTCAGCTGAGCCAAAATCTGTTTGAACACAGCCCCATTTTAGTGGTTGTTTATGGTTTTATGGAAAATTCAGTCATATATAATTGCATTGAGAGATTCCCCAACAAAAGCGACTTTTTATTTTAACCTAAAGTAACATGTGTTAGTTCTAGCAAGTTTCAACTGTCCAAAAATTGGGACATCAATTTCTTGTTTATTGGCACATGAACTGAATACAGGATAAATATAAAACTGAATTTTCTTCTCAAGAGAAAGCTGGATGGAAATGAGATCTGAATTATTTATCTGATTTCCTTCTGTAAACATGAAGGACTCAGGAGATCTCTTGCAGATATTTTTTTACAAGACATACATATAATCTATGTTCCTGGTGAAAAGTCCTATGATTTATTTTTTTTTATACACCTGTTATAGATTTTAAATTTTGATGTGACACTGAATTGCTGCACACTTTATGGTGCCAAATAAACAAACAGAATTAATAATACTGAATTAATATTATTAATAATAATTAATAACAGAATTAATTAATAATAATTAATATTATTAATAATAATAATAAAACAGAGTGATTTCAGAAATGCTGAGCTTCGTAATGTGAAGTTTGGCTTTTTAAAAAGTCTGCAGGAATAGGGTGAGGACACTGAGACAATGTGAAAATGTCAAGGCAGGAAGAGAGGGAGGAAAAAGATGTGCTGTTCTCCTTGACCATTAATTCCATTCTTTGTAACTTCCCATGCTATGGCAAGACGAGGGCTGAATTAATAGGCTTTGTTTAGATCCTTCTCTTAGTGAAGACCACCAATGTGCTGGAGTTTCTGTCAACTTTATAAATAAAGTTTTGGCATCAGAAAATGTTTTCTTTGTCACATGGTTGCAAACAAGATTGTACAGTCCGGTGACTGAATACTGGCCATTCACAAACAGAGGAAGCATGTAATTTTCCTTTATATTAAATAATGCTTTAAAAGTAACCCAGAACTTGAGTTAACACCACACTTTTGTGCCATTGACCTTTCATTCCCTTTAACAACTGTCTTATCCTCTTAATAAATCTGTAAATTGCTTCCTTCTTTTGCTTCTTTTTGCATCACATCTGCATGATTTTGACTGCTTTTTACTGTGAAATGGAAGTACAAAGCCTGAATCTTAGAGATACACAACGTTTGCTATGAGTAAAGTGTGCTATGCTGTTGTATTAGATTTTAAGTTCTGTATATTGTTGTACTTCCTCGACAATAGTAAAAAGACTGAGGAAAAATAAAGTAGAAAGTGCTGATAATTAGTCACAGGCAATTTAGCATCAGGAATGGGTGGCTGTGTTGACTTCTGAAATGGGTGAGAGAGTTCTCAAACTAAATGTAAAAAGGTTATGTTTATGGAAAGCTGTTGTCTTTTGTTCTTAAATTTTCAGTATCATTTCTCCCTGTAATGGAGACTAGAATATTAAAATGTTGCTGTTGGCAAAATATAGTAGATAGATAGCTTTTCTGGATCCAGGTCAAAATCTGACCTCACTCGTGGCTTTACTTTTTATTTTACGTATTGGGAAATAATGTTAGAAAGAGTGTATTGCTAAATTTTCATAAAACTTGAGGCATGTTTCATAAAACTTGAGGAATATACAGAACTTAATCATATTTAGGCCTTTGCTACCCTGAAGAATTGTTTAAAATATTGTTTAGATAGGATAAGCATATGAAATGAAACAAAACTGTATTAATATCTGCAACAGAAGTTCCTGATAGAAACCTGAAAATGGACTTCATTTTATATGCATAGATTTTTTAAGCCAGCGAGGCACTGCACTGGGTAACAAACTGAAGCTTAATCCAGGCAAGATAGTCAAAGGGGTATCTGTGGAAAATGGAATCCAGAATCCAGTATATACCTGATTTTATGGGCTTTTCTTCCATATTCCGAATTTTGTTCAGCACAGCAAATGTTCCTGCATTTGGCATTACTCCTCAGTGCAACAAAAATAAAGCATAAAGATTGATACCTTTATTATCACATTCATGTTCATATACCATAGTTCTCAGATGCACTCCACTTTCTTTTACTGCCTTTAGTGAATGTAATATGGATTGATATAAAAGCTTAACTTCTGCTCACTCCTCAGGGAGTGATGTGGGAGTCAGTAAAGATGTGGAGGAGGACTGGTTTTTGAAAATGTACATTTCTGTGATTATTTTATATTCAAAGTCAATAAAGGTAGCCATAACTATTCACCACAGGCCCACTTTCCTAGGTTCCTCTCAGATAAATTGTAATACAAACAAGTAATATTTTAATGCATTTATTTTATTTTTTTTGCCTAGAACAATGTAACTGCAATTATATCATTTTTAAATTATAGTGAAAACAGTGGTAACATTGTAAGGAAGTTTGGAAGTTGAAAATTCTGGAAGGTTTGAAAAGAATTTATTGTAATGTGTATTGCAGGGGGATGAGAGAGAAAAAATTACATAAAACAGCACGTGTTCTCCACCATCAGTGTCTATATTGGGATTTAGGAAGTCCTAACTGTTCTTTAATCAAGTGAGAATTAAGTGTTAGATTTAGTGGAGAACACGGAGGCTGCTGTAAGTGACCCTAGTAGAATTGTGCTGTAGGTAGAGCATGCAGTTAATTGTACTTTGAGATACAGAGAACTAGAAAAGGGTTTTGTGGCTGCTGATAGTATACAATAAATCTCTGAATTCTTTCTGCACCATGTTGAGGTAGCTGAGTTACAAGCTCTGCCACCTTGCATGCTAAATAGCAGACAGTATGGTCTTTTAGAACTAAGCCATAAGTTTAGGCACTAGACATGAAAGTTTTTAAAAATCTGATTTTGTTTATACAACTGCAGAAAATAGTTGCCTCTTCCATTTCATTTAAGGTTTGGAAAAATGAATAGATAAAAGTGGGACAGAGGGAAGATGCAAACACAAAATTCAGGAGGGGGGCAAGAATATACAGTATTTCTCAGCAATACTCTCAAGATTCTTTTAGAGGACTGTCCTCATGTACATATAAATTTAACTATCACTTACAGAAAAAGTGGCTACCCATACAAGGACATTCTGTCCAATACATTTTGGTTTACATTTTACAATAACAGAGAAATGAAAAATCCATATGGCTCATCATAAATGATCAGACCTTATGCTATGCCAGAAAGCTGATAGGTTATCCATATGTACATTGAAATGGAATGGATTTTTTCCAAAAATGTCATCTGAAAGCAACCCCACAATGGATCATGAAAATAACAGAGATACTGAATCCTTTCAGATCTGATAATTCTATTCCAACCTTGTCCAGTATGTTTTGTTATTGTTATTGTTCTTGCTTTTGTTGTTTATTAGGGTTTTTAAACATTTTGATTGGTCCTAATAAAGGTATTGACCAACTGTAGATTTTGAATGTTCAGGGGGCTTCCAATACATGCTTCTAGTAAAGAGGTCCTCTTTTGGCTGTCCCCACCACAGGAAGAGAGAAAAATGGCAACCATTATAGCCAAAAATACCATTAAAATACAGATCTTTAAACTGAGAGACTGAGTCTAAAAACAGTATTATACAAATATTTGGGTTAATAGAATGGTAAACTGCCAATGAAAAGGCCATTGGTATGTCGTCACTATATGAAGAAGCAATTCCATACTTGCTAAAATTGAAAAGGATTAAATAGAAATCCAAATCAGAATATGTCTCAGAGCCATCAGAAATTGCCATGGACATTCACCTCTGAGGAAGATCATTTTAGTAGAGTCCTTTATTCTCCAGATAAAACTGCTGACATACGAAACCAGAAATGAAAGATATTTGAAAGGAAATAAATGCAAATCTTACATTTGCAGGTCACTATTCTTTCTAGTTGAGAGTATTAAGACTTGATTATGTCCTATTCATGTGTTCATATGATCGTGTTTGCTTGTTAGCCATGAAATCCTGAATTCCCATACAAAGGCAGACTCCAGCATGTGATAATGAAGAACCAATGTGGTATAGTGATTAAGATGTTGGAATAGGAGCAGGAGACCCAGATGCCACTTCACCTTGAGCATGGAAGCTTACTCCAATACATATTTTCCTGGGATTGTGTGAGCCCAAGAAAATATGCAGTTTCTTTAAAGAGGCCCATTAAGTATGGCATGTACACCATCCCCATTTCTGGAGTACATTTTAGCTTCAACTCTGAAGCACTGCACAGTCCCAGTCAAGAAGAAATCTTATCAGTATTTTTTTTTCCATTAGTGTTCCTGGGAGGAACAGGAAACAAAACATCTAATGTTTATATTTTCTCAAGCTAGGTTAAGTTAAAAGAAGATGCTTCAGGACTCTTGCTACTCTTTCCTGCTGTTCCTCCCCCCCCCCCAATTAAAGAACAATTAAAAGAAGAGGAATTATTTTTGGATAAAGTTCCTTTCAGCCTTACAGGAAAAAGTAAGTAAAGTAGTCAGATAAGGTGTCAATTAATTTGTCTTGTAAGTATATGAGAAGAGCTGATGGAGGAGTATGGCAACATTTACTAAATAATATTTGAAAATTCTTAATTCTTACTCATTCTCAGACAGGAGACAAAAAGGTGCAGTTCAACAGCTCTGTAACTTAGTTAGGCACATCTGGAGAATCAGCAAAATACCCAGAATAAAGAGGACATGTCAGGCTTTGTTGGGGGCAGCTTCTTTTCTTACTGGACTTTCTGAAGAGAGCAAATAGGACTAACCTTTCATTTATTTATTTGGGTCCCACAGATATGCAGATATAAAGTTGAAGATAGGGTCTCAGAGGGAACAGATATTTTTTAGTTCATATAGAATCTGGTACCATTTTCTTGGTAATACTAGACACAATCTATAGTCTGCTATCTTGGCATGCAATATGCATGTTTAGTTGTCAGCGTTTCCCTTTAGGCTAACTAAAATCTCCTTGGAAAAAATCCAAACCATTTTTTAACAAACTAGTCAAAGGCACAGTACCCATAGGTTACCTTTTATCAATAAATTTCAGCAGCAATATCCATGTAACAAAGAAGGCTGCTTTGCTGAATTATGGTGTTTGGAAAAAGTTACAGAATTTCAGTGGACCCCCCTCGGGTATGTATTTATTTGTAGATGACTTTTTTTTTTTTTTAAATGATAGAAGAGGCTACAAATCTATTAAACCTAACTCTAGGAGGAGAATAAGGTGGGGTATGTTTGAAAAGCTTCATAAACTGTTATTTTGTCTTGGGCTAGTGTGTGTGTGTGTGTGTGTGTGTGTGTGTGTATAAAAAATAAAAAAGCAAGTGGTCTTTCTACAGAGTAGCAATTTGATAAAAATGTGTCTGCAGGTAAGATATTTAGTGCCCTTAGAGCTTGACATCAGTAATTATGACAGATTAATCTATGTCCTATTGCCAAGAAGGCTCTCTGATTCAATAAGCTGACAATCAAATTAATCCCTTTCAAGGCACAATGCATAAATACCCTAGATAGATTTACTGTGGTGCTAATGGGCAAATTTTGTCTCTTATTACAGGAAATTATGGCTTTTGGCATTGGTCTTTTCAATGATTATTCCATTTGCTTCTGAGCTCACAAAATGATCCTAAACTCTGTTGTTGAGGCAGCTGAAGGAACAGCTATGAACAAAGTGCCAAGTGGCACCATCTGTAACATAAAATGAAAACGGAATCTTTTAAATAGACAGTTATGAAACACATATGGGAGATCAATTATAAAGAAATAAAAACCAACACCACTTTAGTCTCTATTTTAACCTGCTAAAGATATTTTTTTTTAAAAAAAATGGCTAGTTACTGCTTAAAAAAACCAAGCTTTGTTATGTTTGTGTTGCATATGTCTTGAACTATTGGACCAAATGTTAGGGTAGTTTACTAAAAGCATTTAAATAGTTCATTCCTACACACAAAGGCTTTATTTGAGGCACATGAATAGTTCCATTGATTTCAAGGTAACTAATGTCAGTGTTCCAGAATATATAGTAAGCCTGATTTCAAGCCCACTTATTCTTGTCCCAAAATCAGACTTGCATTGATTTACAGTACAACTGTAGGTATATAATGAAATAGTTTAATGTGTGGCCTAAAGTAGTTTTCTTAATACAGTGGGTTTACTTCATTTTTTAAAATATAATGACACACAGCTTTTATGTAAGACAGCAGTTCAAGATGAAAGACTTGTAATAACTAGTCTACTTAAAAAAGAGAACACGCTTTTTAAAATATCTAAATTCAATCAGTCCTCCTAGGAGTTCAGGGTTTTGTTTTTGTTTTTAAATGGTTTATAAGCAGAGAAGCATCAATCTAGAGCAGCTTTTCCCCCCCTTAGTTTAAGTTCTGAAATCTGTATAGTTCGATCATTTTTTCATTTCATGCCTTTAGTTATTATTAGAGATCACTAAAGCTTATTGATTAACATACATTACAAAATGGATCTTTTTTTTTTTTTTTAAGTGCTATGTTTTAAGAGCCCTTTAGATTTTATTCTCTTTGCATTTATAGGCCTGGCCTTGGATGGGGAAGGAATGAGTGAGCCATTAAGGAAGGACTTTGAGAAAAGATTATTCAGTCCTGAGAAAGAGGAAAGCATGAGAAAGAAACTTAAAATAATCCTGCCTTGATTTATCTGGTATAAGATGGGGCAGAGAGAAACTGTCAGCCCTACAAGGTATACCACATTAAGAAACCAATGCCGTATACAGTAGGTCAAGACGACTTTTATTGTAACAGTGATAGTAACACAATCTTGCAAGTCTGAATGTGCTTCCCCCTTCCTCGCTTAATCTTTTACTAGGGAGCAGCTTGTCTGAGACATTTTTTCAAGTTATTTTCTTGTCCTGGCCTCAAGCCCCAGTTATCTGATCATTACCTTGGTAGCAACTTTCCTTCCAGTCCTTCAAGGCCATTCCCACTTCCCTATACAGAAACTCTGGCAGGCTTTCAATATTCTATTATTCTACCCTACAACAATAAAGAGAATTCCTGAAATTCCTGCCATGCCTGTTTTTTGACCTTGTCTACCTTGAGAACAGCACTGTTAGATACTCCCAAACCTATGCACTTAATCACCTCATCTAATATACTTCTAAGTAAATTGGATTCCTAAAACAACTTTTTACAGCATCAAAAAATAGGTGACCAAAATAGTTCCATGCAATACATTTCAGGTTTTACTGGTTGAACCAACTGGTTGGTTGAAAATGCTTCTGTTTTCAGACTATTGTACACAGTCACTTGGCCTTCACTAAATCAGAGCAATTCATCATCTGTGCAGGTTAATAGATCAGGATCCAGGTGTTCCTGATAGAAAGTAGTAGTGATTAAAAGAAACTGATCAATACTGGTAGTCCGTATATATTTACGACCACAATAGGGACTGGGGAATTCATTGTTAAGCAGTGCAGTCATTAAGTGTGACCACTCCCAATTTTATGACTTTTTTGTGGTGGTTGTTAAGCGAATCATGTGGTTTTTAAGTGAATCAAGTGGTTGTTAAGTAATTCACATGGCCGTTAAGTGAATCACATGATTCCCCATTGGTTTTGCTTGTTGGGAGCCAGCTGGGAAGGTCACAAATGGTGATTATGTGACCCCGGGACACTGCAACCATCATAAATACATGTTGGTTGCCAAGCATCCAAATTTCGATCACATGACCACAGGGACGCTACGATGGTCGTAACTGTGAGGACCAGATGTAAGTCATTTTTCAGTGCCGTCATAACTTCAAATGGTTGCTAAATGAATAGTTGTAAATTGAGGACTACCTGTAGCTCCATTGAGGAATTAAACATGTTCTTTGTCAGAGAATTTGTATTCTGGAATAACACTCACTATTAATGTGTGAAACTGCATCTCTTGTGAAACTAGTTTTTAAGTGATGCACAATGTTGCTCTGTCTACCCTATTGTCTTTGTTCTTCTGCCCTCACCACTGATCAGAGTACTACATGTCTTTATTCAAGTTATTCAAGTGTTTATTCAAAATCATAAAACTTCCCTTAAGTTTCATAATGGCAGGAATTTAATATTACTTTACAACTTTATATATCACTCACTCCCAAATGGCTCTGGGCACTCCAAGTATAAATTTCAAAAACACAGCCAACAGCATAACCCCCCCCCCCCCCAAAATCGAAAAGGACAAGGTAAGTAATATATTTTCACCTCCTTCTAAACTGTTTTATGGAGGAAGCAAATCTCAACTCCAAGGGCAGCTTATTGTGCAACATAGAACCGATTGCTGAAGACCTGATTGTATGGAAGTAGGCCATCCTGCAGATAACAGGAACCTAAGCAATGTAAAGCTTTGCGCTCCAAAGTGAGCACCTTAAATTTGGATTGGAAAGCAATCGTTGACCAGGACAGCTGTTTGAATAGCAGAGTATTATGGCATCTCTGACAGCAGCCATTTTGGGCCAGATCAGCTTTAGGAGCTATCCCACAATTAAGGTTCAATTATCCAATGTCAAGGTTACCATACATGGATCAAGTTCGTTTTCCCCAGGTAAGGCTGATTTATTGGCCAAAAAGAATAAATTGATTTATTGGTCAAAGTTAATAAATGACCCCCCCTGTCACAGATGTTTCATGACTGTCCATTGTGAATATCAGATGGAGGAAAACTCTCATTCTATCGAGAGAATGTTGTCCTATCCAGAATAGGCATATACCCTAAACCTGAATCCTGAAGCAATAACTCTGTCTTATCTGAATTCTGCTTCAGCGCCTACTCTTTTTCTAGACTTTGAGACAGACCTCCACAGCCCCTGACAGAAGAATGATAAGTGGTGTTGGGAATTCTAGGAGTTATAACCCCAGTATCAGGGCATCGGATTGGGAAAACTGTTTTACAAAGAATTTATATAAAAGTAGACTGACAATTTTAGGATATTGTTTCTGTTACCACATTTGGAAAAAAACCTCCTCCTCCTCTTCCTCCTCCTCCTCCTCCTCCTCCTTTTCTCTTTTTTCTTGGGACCACAAAAGAGAAAGAGCATATAAAAAGCCTATTATTTCCTTTTGTCTTTGATGTACTTTTTGTCCCAACTAGTGTTAACATATTGGAATAAAGAATGTCCAAGCAAAACCTGACCCAGATAGCAAAAATAGGTATCCATTGTGACTAAATGCAATATTTAATAATGTTATAGAACCATAACATAACTTTTTCCTGCCCTACACATGACTTGGAAAGTTTTAATTGAGGTCATTTGCTCCATGGATGTTTGGTTGAAACAAGGATGTGATATTCTTTTTGGCATTAGACTTTAGATTCTTGTTACGTTGGCAAGATTCAGATAAATATAGAAGGAAGGAAGGAAGGAAGGAAGGAAGGAAGGAAGGAAGGAAGGAAGGAAGGAAGGAAGGAAGGAAGGGAGGGAGGGAGGGAGGGAATAGATTCTTGGTCTAGATATTATTGAGCTTTCCTACTATATTTTTAATACAGCAAAAGAAAGACAATCATGTAAATCAATAGCTAAAGAAGAGTTTCCTTATTTATACATTGTATAATTATTTTTCAGGTTTCCTTTGGTGAGTGAGAAAGACAAGGCCAAAACTTTCAAAACACTGCTAGGTGCTCTTTACCACCCAGCTGTTATATAGTTGTATGTCTGCTGATGAAATGATGGAGAAGAACTACAAAAAGTATATGGTGGGATTCCTCCTCCCAATACATAGTGGGACATTAGTTCCACTCATCGTCAGTATTTGAGCAAAGCATATTTTCAGCCAGTTTTAAAATGTAATAAAGATGGACTTGGGTGTTTTATTGGTTTTAAGTTATATGAGCAATTACAATAGCAAACTGATTCAATTGGCTGGAAAATGTTATGAAAAATTAGACTGAACTTCTTCCAGAATAAAATGATCCCTAATATTTTATTGACTCTCCAGACATTTCACTCTCTTTCTTTCTCTTCCTTCATCTTTCCGAGCCTGTGTGAAAAATATATTGTGAAAGGGTGAAATGCCATATCTTTGACCAAAAATAAATAATGTGGTGTTCCTGGAAGGTATATATGATTAAGAAGTTAAAACATATACAAGGAAGACTGGAATGGGGAAAAACTGGTCATTGACAAATGAAACCCTCATGGGTGGAAATCCTACTCAAAGGGTAACTGATAAATATTTTCCGTTTTCCAAAAACACATTAATGCATTGGATGGTTTTAATGGAGGATTGGCCCATCTAGTCTGTGGATGTTCAGTTGAAGCAAGGATTCTTTTTATTTTACTTCATGTACTGTTTTAGTCTAAAAAATATAAAAAGGAAAAAGCACAAAAACAAAGAGGAAAGAGAAACAAAAGGAAACAAAACAAAAGCTGTTACATGTAGAAAATAAGTAAAGCTAATTTTTAAACCCTCTGATAAATCTTGAGGACATGAAATAATATTGATCAATCTTTCTATTACATTAATACAGAACCAGTTCATAAGCCCAAAGCAAACACATATTGATGATCCATGATTATTTATTAGTATTGACTTAAATTAGTTTGTACACAGGTTTGTAATACAAAACTGAACAAACAGGTGCCCTCCTAATGTTTGCAAGCATGGAAGTTGTCTTTTTTACAGCAGCCGTACATTAGCTGACATTTCAACTATCCACTGTGACTCAATGAGCATCTAAAGATACCTTGATAGCAAAGTGAAACACTCCATGTTGTCACCCAGAGCTATGGAAATTACAAGTAGGTTTCCCCTAGAGGATTACCTCTTTTTACCTATCTGGAGTTGTGATTTGGGTAGGCAGGGCAGTGACCAGCCTAGCCAATTATAGAAACCTAACTTCAGCCAGCAGTTTATCACCTTGTTTACATTAAGTGTGGCTGTAGTCTAATAAACCTAGATGCTTTCTGTCAGCATTGATTGACCCAATGAGTCCAGATGCTTCTTTTTAGTACAAATTTTGGCTAGTGAGTCCAGCTGCTTTCTTTTAGGGTAGTGTCCAGTCCAATGTGTCTAGCTGCTTTTTAAAAAAAAAAATTGCCCAGGTAAGTAGGTCTTACAAAATGCTTTTTAGAGTTACCATTTGCCAGTGTGTCTTGATTTAGATAAAATATGGCAAACTTGTATTCCCAAGGCTTGGTTAGGCACTGGCAGAATGTACTACATTACATTGCTAGTATGTTGTATATAGTTTGGGAAATTTGGGTTTGAGTTGACTGGAATTACCACATAATTACACAAGAAAAGAGAGGATCCCTGTTCTCTGCTAAGGAGAACCTAAGAAATCAAACTAATATGACCTCATATTTCTAACCTTTTTTTGTTTTTGTTTTTTGTCTTGTTCTTTTCCCCATAGAAACCTGCAATTTTGTTTGTGGTGCCTGTGGCTTTCTAAGTATGAAATGTATACTATATCCACACATCCTGGAGAAGCAGTTTAAATTCTTTATACCAAAAGTGTCAGTTTGATGGTCACAAGCCTACATTTATACACATGAGTCAAAGGATTTGAGTTTTGGTACACTTTTTCACAAAAGGGTTTATGTTGGCATAAAGAAAATGCATTTGGGGAGATGAAAAGTGCACTGTTCCTCATACAGCCATCTGGCCTTGGTCTGTGGTTTTGAAAGGTAGGATGTTCATACTATAAGGGGTGTAGATACCATCTTTATCCTGAATACAGAAATTGTAAACATGTATTTGCCAAGGTGTGAACTGTGATCATCTATGTATGTCTAAGAAATTGTTTAGAGAGCTGCAGAAACAATATAAACAGGAACACACACATTCCCAGAAAGTTTAGCTTAAGATCATAATGGTTCCAGAGCAGACCTAATTAATCAGGAATACAGTGGTTAACTAAATTCCTTTTGGAAAGGTCCATATGTCTTTTGACACAAATCACATATGTTAATTGTGCTTTAAATCAATGAAGCACAACAGCTGACAGCATCATTCGGACTATGACTGGTATGCTGGGGACTGCACTCTCTAAAGCTGGTAAGACCAGGAGAACTTCAGAAACTAAATTAAAATTAAAAACATTCCTAATCTTTTAAATATTTCTGTACTGTCACATTAATTGTTCAGCTTGTGGCGGGAGTCTGGCAGCTGCACAAAATACAGGAAGGCACAGATTATTTGCTTCTGCATTAAATAAACCCCTTATTTCATTATGCAAGTATATAACTAAATAGCCTTCAGTAACCAGGCCTGCTGCCTAATTATGTTTGCATTCCATAAGGCTGTAATAAAAAAGGAGCAACTTATTCCGTTGTCTCTGTTGGAAAATTACTGTGAGTAATTTCCAGTTTAGATTGCATCCAGCACACTCCCAATCAGTCCCTATATCCAGATCAGAGCAAGCACACACACACTCAATTCAGTTCAATACTTTTGAACAAACTTGTTTGTCATTCAAAATACATCTTCACATTTTGTGATTCATCTCCCCTGAAAAAATGCACATAGTAGATAAAAATTGAGCAGAAAGATATATATTGTTGAAAATAATGTTTGTTTATTTAAATGTATTGGCTGCCCAACTCCAGTGGACTCTGGGCAGCATACAAAGATAAAAAACATAAAAACAGTGAAAAACATTAAATCAACAGTCCCATAAGATGGCAACATTTAATGGAGGGGACCTGGAGCGTTCCCCCTCTGCTGGAATACACTGGGTAGGCAGAAACAGTTGGAGACAACTGGAGTCTTTCAGGTGTTCAGGCCTTATGCTATGCAGGGCTTTATAGCTAATAATCAGCACCTTGAATTGCACTCAGAAGCCAACTGGCAGCCAATTAAGTATGCATTTTATATGTTATAAAAATGTGCATATATGTATATAAATGTGTTGCAATGAGCCACCCAGGATTATATTGTAAAAGATGAGCAGTCACATACATTTTTAAAATGAATAAGTAAATAAAATATTAGAGAAAGCTGCAAATAAAAAGGTTATTCTTATAAATATGCATAAACATAGAGATGAATCTTCCTACAAAGTTCCTTTTACAAAGATGTTTTAGGCTGAAATTGATAATCTGACATGAAGTAAAATTAACAAATTCTCTCAGGGGTGTGTGCAAGGGAATTAAAAAAGTCAAGTTGTCAGCCACACTTGATAGTCTTTTGGGTTTGAAGAAGACACGCTGTTGTGCAGTTCATCTGTGGGCACAGAGGTGGCTCTGCAGTCCCAGTCTGGAAGTGCAGAGTCTAGCACAATGGGGACACTGGAAGTCCATTGTTGTAGTAACCGTGGGTGTTATTCTGTGATGCCACTCATGGTTTTCTATGTTTTTGGCAGTGCCTGTCTTCAAAGCCAATGGAGGCTTCATAGCACAGGGCTCACCAACAGGTTCTGTCAGCAGCCGCAGCTTCTAGTTCCCTTGGCTGGATGTCACAGTGGCATAGAGTTTCTTTCACAGCATCTTTGTAGCACTTGCGTGATTGACCTCGAGATCTCTTCCCAGACTCCAGTACACTATACAGCAACTGGCGAGGCATATGGTGGTCATCTGTTCTAATGACATGTCCCACCCACTGCATCTGGGCCCTGATAATCAGGGACTCAATGCTGGTAGACTCTGTGTGATCCATGACCTCCATGTTGGAGACACGGTTTCACCAACAAATGCCGAGGATGGAATGGAGAGCACACATGTGAAATTTCTCCAGTTGTCTGATGTGCCTTCAGTACAGAGTCCAGGATTCACTTCCATATAGGAGAGAAGAGATAACCACAGCTCTGAAGACTTTCAGCTTTGTGGAGATACGAAGTTGAGTTTGAGTTGATTGAGCACTCTAGTATGTAGCTGCCCCAGTGCCTGCCTGGCCTTGCTGATCCTGGAGTCAATTTCTTTGTCCAAAGACCCATTGCTTGAGATGATGCTTCCCAAGTATTTGAAGCTGTTCACATTTGTCAGCTGGGTGTCATCAACAGTGATTTTTGGTTCTACAGGGTTGGTATTTGGCATAGGCTGGTAAAGTACTTCAGTCTTGTTCAGGCTAATAGTCAGGACAAAAAGCATAGCAGTGTCTGAGAATTTGTTCAGCATCAGCCGTAGATCACTTCTTTGTGTGCCAGAAGCGCACAAACATCATCAAAGAGAGTTTCTTGGATGACTGTACGGAGGCACTTCTTTCCAGTGGTCCAGCAGTGAAGGTCAAAGAGAGAGCCATCCAATGGTACTTGAAGTACACTCCCTCCTTCAGACCCTGGACAGCACATGACAACATGCAAGTGAAGAACAGATTGAACAGGGCTGAGGCTAGTACACAACCCTGTATTACCCCATTGGAAATGGCAAATGCAGCTGATGTATAATTGTTGTAAAGAACCTGTCCTGTCATTCCATCATGGAGTAGCTGAATCAACTTCACAAATTTCTTCAGGCATCCATAACATCTCAGGATGATCCAGAGAGCCTCCCTGTTTACAGTGTCAAATGCCTTTGTCAGGTCAATGAAGACAGAATAAAGAGGCTTGTTCTGCTCGATGCACTTCTCCTGGACTTGCCTCACCATTAATATCATGTCTGCTGTACTCTGTTCTGGCCAAAAGCCACACCACACCTGTGGGAGGTTCCTTTCTGAGTCAGTGACAACTCTGTTCAGGAGAGTGTGGGCAAAGATCTTGCCTGCAATGGACAGCAGTGAGATTCCTCTGTAGTTCCCACAGTCTGAATTGCTTTCCTTATTTTTGTAGAGAGCCACAATGAGGGCATTGTGGAAGTTGTCAGGCATCTTCTCTATGGAACAAATGTCTTCCATAGGCATTTGGGTCTAGTGCTTTGTAGATCTCAGCAGGAATGCCATTCTGCCTTGTTGCTTTATTTGAGTTCATCTGTGAGTTTGCTTTTCTTGATCTCATCAGTAGAGGGAAGCAGGTCTAGGGCATCTAAGACTGGCAGCTGACGAATCTGCTGTAAAACATCATGATCAACTGTGGACAGCCTATTGATTAGGTTGGAAAAGTGTTCAGCCCAGTGGTTTTTCAGTCCTTCCTGGTCTTAGATTAGGCTCGACCCATCAGATGACAGCAAGGGGGAGCATCCTGATTTAGAAAGACCATAAACTGATTTTATGGTGCTGAAGAACTCTCTGGTGGCATGCATGTCTGCATAGCATTCCATCTGCTTACCCTTTCTCTGCCATCTCTCGTCTTCCATTTCTTGCAGTTCCGCCTGTACTTTGGACTGCAGGTGCTTAAACTTGTCTTTCTTTGAGACAGATGATGGATTGTTCTGCCAGTCTGCATAGGCCTTGTTCTTGGCCTGGAAGGCTGCAGAAATGGTCTTGTGGTTTTCACCAAACCAGTCTTGATGCACCCAGGTTTTCAGTCTGAGTACAGTTGTTGCAGTCTGTGTGATGACATCTTTAAACTGCATCCACTTTTCAGAACAGATTCCTACAAGTGGTAAATTGCTGGAGAGTTTTTCATTAAGTATATCTTGGAAGCGTGGGACTTGGCCTGGGTCTTGCAGTCTGCCGATATTAAATGACTTTCTGACAGTCCTTGGTTGCTTACGATGTAAAGGCACTATGTGCAGGTTTAGGACCAACTAGACCAACCTATGATCTGTCCAGCACTCAGCACCTTGCATGGCATGGGTGTTGGTGACGTCTTTAAGGTTGCACTGACGTACTATGACATAGTCAAGTAGGTTCCAGTGTTTGGATCTGGGATGCATCCAGGTAGTTTTGTACTTGCTTGCAAGTCTGAACATCATATTAGTGATGCACAGGTTGTGCCTGACACGTTTGCTTAGAAGCAGCAGGCCATTGCTATTTAGTTTTCCTACCCATGTGCCCCGAGAACTCCATCCTAGTTCTTGCTCTCTGTCCCTACCCTAGCGTTGAAGTTGTCCAGAATGATGAGTTTGTCACTGGCAGGGGTTGTTTGAATAATCTGGTCCAGGTCCTTGTGGACACCTTCCTTGTCTTCATTTGGACTCATGAGAGTTGGTGCATAGGTGCTGACAATGGAGATATACTGAGATTTGCTGAGAGGAAAGCGGAACTTCATAATGTGTTCCTTAATTCAGTAGGTAGAGTAGAGATGTTCTTCAGCAGAGCAGTTTTTATTGCAAAACTATTCTGTGAGTCCTGTTGTTGGTTTGTGATTTCCCTTTCCAAAAGAACATATATCCACTTGCTGCTTCCTGTAATGAACCCTTATCTACCAGCCTGGTCTCACTGAGTGTAGCAATGCCAATGCTATAATGGCAAAGTTCGGCTGCTATAAATGCTGTCTGTCTTTTAGGCCTTGACATTTTGTCTCTATCCAGCAAGGTGCAGATGTTCTAGACTCCTAAAATGAGTTTTCTTTTATTCATTTTTCTTGATGCTTGACTGCTGAGATGATTTGCCAGCAGCAGGTAGCTAGCCAGAAGTTCTTGGGCAGGCAATGTTTAGTATACCTTTTCTAACCCCCTCCCTCATGTGAGGGTGGGCAGTGCTATCCTAGAAGGGCTGCCCAGTTGCCTTGAATGCTGCCAGACATCTCTGCTGCCCCAGATACAGAGATGAATGGCCACTGGTCCAAGGGCCTCCCGTGAGCATCTCCACCTGCTGCTTCACCACTCCCCCATTGCCATAGGGCACAACAAATTAAGTTTGGACTGAGGTGATTTGCAGATGAGTTGCAGATGAAGATGAATTGCACAGCAGGACCCTGTGTGTGATGGAGTTCCAAGTGGAACAGGAGTTGTACAGGGGCAGTCCCACTCTCTCAGCATAAGAGACCTTAATCCAGTGGCACAGAGAACCATTACAGCTGGAGATCTTTCCTGTTGCAGTGGATAACCAGGATGTCTAAATGTCTTGTCATGCTCTTAGTGCTCCACAATGCCTGCTGGGCCTGCCTTCTTGACTGTTGGACTGTTGATCAGCCTCCTCTGCTCAGTCTTCATATACTAATCCCCAAATCCCCTATGTCACTGAGAATCAAAGACCTGTCAGCTACCCTTACCTGGTTTGGCCCATCTGCTGAGACAGTTTACTGCAGTGTGGCTGCCGTGCGTGTTACAGTTACTTGGAGCCACAGGTGCCAGCTGAGCACCAGGTAGGGACCAAAGGTGAATGAGTGGCCCTAAAAAGGGCATGGCAGGCTCCTCCACCAGAGGTGCTACCCCTCCCTGGACACCCCATACACCCCTGCCACAACCGTGTGATCAAAGGCCCAACCCTTCAGTTGGGACTTCAATTGAAGGTTTATGACTTTTCTGACCCCATTCCTGTGGAGACACCTGATTTCTCCCAACCCTGCTCAGAATTACACTAGGAAATACACTTTTCAACAATAATGAACAATTAATATATTGGAAGGGGACATAGGGGACCATGTACAATTCTTGTTATAAAACTGATTTTTACTACTAGGCATAATTTAATTGTAAACTATCAGTATTTCACACTAGTTCTGGTCTCACTAAATTTGACCAATTGTCTATTAAAACTATTAAAAAGATTACCTGGTTTGCAAATAGTGGATGAGCTATTTTTCTGTTGAATGTACTTGACAACATATAAAAAAAATGGCACTGTATGTTTATGAGAGGTCCAATGAGTTTCACTGAATAAATGTAGAAGATTAACAATGATCAAGGCTTTAAGCTGTTTCACACACTGTTTTATTTTAAAGGTGGCAAAGCTGCTTTTAGGTGACATACAGGGTTTTATGATGTGATTGATATCATCTACAAATTGTCAAATTCCAACAGATATTCCAAACTAGCAGGCACCATAGAAATTCCTGGATCAGAAACAGCATGAACAGAATGGGTAAATTAGGTGAAAGGAAGAGTCAGATTCAGCTCAATTAATTGGTAGATGGGTGAGTGTATAGTGAGCAGAGAAATGTTCCAACTATAAAATTGAAGTAAAAGTGGCTTTGTGGGTTGACCATGTTTCCTCTTTGTTTTTTTAAACAGAATTTATTAGGTTGAATATATAATTTTGATGAAATAAGCAAACAACAGTAAATGTATTTCCACAATTACTCTCAAGGATTTTAAGTAGTCAGTCACAAATGACTATAAGAAGTCTATAGGATTAGGGTACAAACTAATCCTGCATTATGCACAGCATTCAGAATCAGTCTAAGTCTTAATGGACCCTATTTCTGCTTACCTCTTCATCATGTATACAAAACCTCATGTGAAGGTAACATGCCAGGACATTGATCTTGCATGCATGTCTCAACATGTATGCTGCATTTTTCAGCACATAAAAAGTAAAATAATAGGTTCCAGCCTAGGTTTGGGCAGAAGAGATGTACATGTGCAAACACAGCTTTTGGCCACAGTACTCTGCATTTAAAGCTCTCAGGCAAAGAGACTCTCCCCTTGTATGTGTGATGGCTGCTGCTAGCTAACACTATATACAGTGCATACATAGAATTTCCTGTGAAGAATCAAGACCCTTGAGTCAAAGCCAGCGTGCTTGCAAATTCTGCTAAAGTGCTGTAAACCTCCAATGTGTTTAAGACAGTTTGTTGCTGTGAGGAATTTCTTTTTGCCAGTAGCTTCTTTCAAACAAAATATGAGTCATCTGTTGAGGCTGTTCATGTACCACATCTTTGTCTGCCAGCACCAAATAGGTTTATTGTAGTGCTTGCCTTTTATATTTTGCTCTGATGCTGCTTTTGATTGTTGTAATAGTTAGACAGTTAATGCAGCTCAAAACTCAGAATTCTCCCCAAACCATAACTTACGAACTTATGACAGAAAGCAATTTTGAGATTGCTTCAAAACCAAGACTTTTAAATTATCCAGATGAATGTAATTGGAGAATGCAGCATAAAAGCATTTCATGTGAAGGCAAAATCAGGGCAGATAAGCACATTCAGGGTGCAACTGAAGCTCAGGGAAACAGGCCTGTGAGAACTTAAGAAACATGTTGTGCTTTGGCTGGAAAGCAGGCAAGCAGTTCAAAGAAGCAGGAGACCCCTAAATAACAAATATAGGTATGAGGTCTTCATAACTCAGTCAAAGGCAAATATTTCCCAGATACGTTCTCAGTTAAAAATGCTTCTTGCTGTGTGATCATATTCAATTGTGAGGTACAAAGTGAGTCCTCTTCTCCCAAGAATCAATTATGACTAGGAAGAAGCAAACAGATGTTTTAGGCATCGTACAACTTACAAATGCATGTTGTCTTTTCTTTTATTCTGGGCTGTTGATGCAGTTTGCCTGGAGTTTAACAGTGAAATATAAATGTCTCATAGATAATCACTCTAATTGCTTGAGACCAAATCAATCACATATATATTAATATTGATTAATTGTAATAGAATGTGAGAATGACCTTGGAAGACGGGGAGGGGGGAAGATACTACCAAGGGAACAATCAGATAAAAGGGGGAGGAGCCTGCAACTGAGTAACGGGCAAAGAAAGAAACTTAGAAAGGACCTGCCCTAACTGATCAGGTGATAAATAGGGATGATGGGAGATTTGTACTTTCAGACTTGCAAGATTCTGTTAATGTAGCCTAACAATAAAGTAGAAGTAACCCATCTGGTTGTGTTTTCTGTCTGGTTTACCCAGGAGGGCTGACATTAATTTATTATCTCCAGAGCTTCAGTTTCTTGCTAAAGGCAGTTCTCACATTTCCTCTTAATGAACAAATCCAGGCATTTTCCTGCTTCTTTCTTGTTTTTAATCAGAATTTAAAGGATATAAAGGAGAATATTGTGCCTGCAAATTCTCTGAATACTAATTGTTGGACTAGATAAGTGTTTGATCTGTTGTTGTAGGATTTATTATATATTTTAAAACAAACTTTGAGGAAGAGAGAGGTAACATGCAAGGAAGCAGAAGTACTGATATGGAGTAGAGGTAGATGAATTTGGAATCAGCATCCAGTCAAGAACTAATTGGTATGTTTAAGGATGCAGGGCATGGAATAATGTATTTGAATTATAAGAACACAGTTGAGCATTAGAAAAATCTTCTTAACAGTAGATGTAGTTCAACTACACCTAACTAGGTGCAACTAATTGTCCAAAGAGATAATGGGCTTCCCTACACCAGATATGTTCAGGCAGGGGCTAGACAACCATCGGTCTAGGATATTTTATTTTGGATTCCTGCACAGAGCCAGGGTTTGATCTCATGATCTGAATGGGCCCTTCCAATTCTATGATTTTGATTTGGTGAAAGTGAATTTTTTTAGATAGTGGTCATTTGAACTAGAATTTTCCAATACTTGGCATTTGATTGGAATTCATCACATTAATTCCAGAGAGGCAGTAGATGGGAGCAAAAAGTTTTCTGTATTTCTTTCCTGCCATTATATGGATTTTTGCAGCCTAGACAGGTTAGTTCTAATATAGGTATAGCACATTTCATGTGGTTATTTATTGATTTACATATGCATTAAGATAAACTAAAATCAGAAGGAATGCCAATAATTCTTTTAGTTTTTACCCTGCCCTTTAATATACTGGACCTGCAATTTATATAATTCCTACCCATCATGTAAATGGGTTTGGAGTTGTAGGTCAGCACATCTGAAGGGTATGAAATGGAAGAAGCTGCTTTAGAACTAGGCACAAATATGGGATATGTTCTCTTCATAAAGAAATGTGGAAAATGAAATTCTCTTTGAACGTTAAGCTGTGAGATTGCCCACAAATGTTATTAATCTGGATGAATATTAGCTGGAAGGGAAAGCTATGAACTGTGCTTATATCATATAGTATACGACATTATTCTTTAGTTCATAAAAAATGGAAAATTGAACTTTTTTACTTTTAAAAATGTGCTTTCTGTATAGCTTAAAAGGATTCCCCAAAGAGCTCCCTAAGAAAATAATTCTTTTGATGCCTTGATTTTAAACTCATGCTTTTCATTATCATAAGCCATCAAGCATCTGAAGATCTGTCACTAGGAAGGATCTATTTTAGTGGAGGGACAATTTGAATCGACCACATGACTATGTAAGCAGGCCAAAGGTAAACCAGTGAATGAGGCCAATGGCTGCTATTAAGTGTCTACAGAGCCACATGGCTTAAAACAAGTATTCAAGGAGTTGGTAATCCTTGAAAACTGGCCAGTGCTGTCAGATTTTGGTGCTTTTTTTTTCATATGACAACTGTTAGATATTTATCCTACTACCCCAGTTGCTAAGATCATTATTTTGGTATTTAAATCCTAAATAAAAGATGCTGAGAGAATATAGAAAAAATAAATGTTAAGATTATGATGTACATCTAGTGTTTCATTCCAATTTAAACCATGACCAAGCCATAATATGGTCTGTTTGGTTTTGATTTAGTATACCTGGCCTTATTCCAAACATGCCTGGTTTCCTGATAATTTGCAATTGTTGTACTTGTCTAGGCCCCAATATTTTTACTCCCCAAACTTGCAGAACTAAATTGGCTCAATTGCCCAATGGTATGGGATCACAGAGGCAAAATGATGATGATGATGATGATGATGATGATGATGATGATGATGATGATGATAAATCCAGGAATGTGCAAATTTCATATGTGGAGATGACCAGTTTATACATTAAATGATGGGTAACTATCTACTTATAAACCACTAATAAGCTACTGTGGTTTAAACATAAAATACACTTAAACTAGCAGTAAGTCATATTCCTATCAGTTTGAATAGCATCTTGTGCTCCTCCAGATGTTTTGGACCACAGCCCAAACAATTTTTTACTATTCATCATGGAGATGGGTTGATGGCAATTGCCCCCAAACTTCACTGTGTGTCAGGTTATGTAATCCTGATGCATAGCCTATAAAACTACAATTATTGTGATAATTTTTTTTCCTAGCAGTGATTGGTGGTGGGCACAATAGCTAAGGTGACTTGTGAATAATCTGTGTAACTGGGCATGTTTGAACATGCATGCCCAGCCTCTCTAGCTCCCATAAGGGGGTAGGCCTCCATCCATAGCCACTTTGCATCCTTCCACACTTTTGGGAGTTTTTGCATGTTCTGCTCCATCGACTTTATTCTAGACAGAAGGAAAAAAGCAAACATCCTGTCTTCTCATCAACAGTTTAGCCAAGCAGGGAGATATGTGTGCTAAAGTTAAAATTGTTTCAGCATGACCACACTGCTTCAGTAAGAATTCAAGTCTTTATTACGTATATCAGATTTAAAGAACTGGATGGAAACTGAAGACAAAAGCAGGAAGCAAAGTAGGGAAGGCATACAAAACATGGCTTCTGGAATTCTTTTCAATTCCTTTATCAATACTGTCCACAGGATGTGTCTGTATTGTCTTCTGTGTATCAAAGGAACATGCTGCATGTATCTTCCTGTAGTCCCTTGGTGTTGTATCTTTGTGTGTTTTTATGTAAGTATGCACTGGGAAGCACAGGGTAGACTACATGTTCTCCACTTGGACTCATGGCCAGGAGGGGAGGCTTAGAACAGAACAGTCAGCAACATTCTGAAGCACTGCCAATTGCCTTGGGAAAGGATGCATTCTTCTTCCCCACATGCATTTAAACAGATGCATTTAAACAGAGGCTAGATGGCCATCTATCTGGGATGCTGTGGTAGTGGATTTCTGCAGTGGGCATGAGGTTGGACTAAATAATTGTCAAGTTCCCTTCCAGCCCTTTCATTCTTTGATTCTATGAAAGCTCGTTATTTATGAGAGTCTTCAGAGAGCATAATGGCTTTTAAGAATAATCTTAAATCTCACACCTCTTTGTTGCTAAATCTGTTTGGGATATTTCATTGCCATCTCTTTCAATTAATATAACTTTGAATTCTTGCCAGATGGGGTAACTGTAGCAAAAAAAACAAACAAAAAGTTTTTTATTGAACTAATGAGGATTTTATTTGGTATGTTTTTGAAGCTTGAACTTTTCTTCACAAGCTCTAATTACATCTGATTTCTTTAAATTTAATCATTAGCATAATTATATACTTTATGCTAATTTAAACTCCTTTCATCTCTTAGAAAATCAGACTGCAACTTCCAAGAGACTTGTATTGGTGCATTCAACAACCTGAAATTAAAATTAGCTTTAAACTACTCCTACCACTTTTACAATTGCTATTATGACTAATAATAATAATAACCATAATAACTGTGTTGTCTATTTCTTCGCGGGTTTTTAAAATTTTATTCTCCTATTATTCCAAAATATATATTATAGTGCAAGTCCATATAAGATTACTCTTGTGTTAAATGAGACTTATTCCTAGCTAAGAAGTATAGAATTCTAGCCTTAAACATATGTAAAAACATTAGTATAAATGGTAAAGACAACTGGATTAGCTTCCTTCAAGATATTAAATTAATTGATTCTTGTTTCTGCCTTGGCTGGCCGTTAGCATATACTGATTTTAGTCATTATTTTATGCAAAGTAAGTTATTGAGTTCACTTAAAGAAAAGGGTTAATTCATCTGAGAAGAAAGTGCAGTTTCACTGAAACCAAACTAAGAAAATAAGATAAAGCAGCCATTCTTAATCTGGCACATTCCTGATGCATTGGGAGTATGATTGATAATATTTCCGACTAGCAGAGGAGATTGTGGATGATTGAAAGAGGGATTTATTTTAGATATTTATGACTTAAAATATTTATAGACCATCTGCTAACCTAAGAATTTCAAAGTGGGTTACAATCTATGAAATATATAATATAAAACAATTAAATGAAATAAAGTGCTAATTTTTTAAAAAAAGTTTAGAACAGAAATGACCATAATACAAGAGCAGTGAGGCACAGATTTACATGAGCAACAATATGGCACAGCAAGTCTATGGTTGTTGAATTTTGTATGCACAAGTACAAAGCCAATCCTTATCCTGGCACTGAAAGGCAGATAATATTGTAGCAATCTGGCATTCCAAAGCCAAGTTGACTTATCAGTGAAGGCTCTGTCCTGCATTCCCACATAATCTATCTTTCTCTTCCTAAGCCACTGAGGAGAGCCACCCTTGCAGATGTATACTGGAGATTGTACTTTACTGAGATTCTAAATTATTTGTGGCTGTAAAGATAATTACTGAACCTTTGAAGTCTGTTAAGTAGTATAAGCAGCTTTTGAAGTTCCCTTGTAATTGATGTTCTATTGTCTTTAAGAAATGTTTCAGTCAGCAGCCTCACTGTTGCATTCTACATTACTTTGCACCTACTGAGTAGATATGTACAACATTTAGCAATTTGGAAACAGAATATTCTGAGGAACTGTGGAATATTCTGTCCCTTCTCTGGACCCTATTCAATCTCCTCTGGGCCCTGCCACTCCAGGGCAGTTCAGCAGTTTAAAGAAGTAATTCTTCCTAATGGGAACCATTTTGGGGGATTTATTTCCAGAAATTGTTGAACTGACCCAAAATGGTTGAGAGGAGGAACAGAGCATTCCAGTGGGCTCCAAAATATTTCATTCCCAAATTACTACATTTTGCACATCTCTACTCAGAGGTTGTGGGCAAGACTGTCACTTTCTTTAACTTGAAGATTAACTATTGTTGTCTAGAAAATATAAGATTTCAGAAGATGTGGGAGAGGTGTTGATGGTGCTATTAAATGCTATTCATTGGGCTGTGTTGTAGATGTGATTCCAAGCTGGTGGCAAATATAAGGACACAAAAGAGGCTAGAACTAGAAGTAATTAAACAGGGAGGGAATTAGAATATATTCCCCTCACAAGGCTTTGCAGTTATCTTCAACTTAAAGATAGTGGAACTGAAGTTGGGAGATAAAACTAAGTATTATGCTTTTTGAAGCATTTTGCTGAATACCTTGAGAAATGTATCCATCTTCCTATTTACTTTTGATCACAGCAGAGTTGATTCTGTCATTCTACCATATGATGAGAAGATATTAGGTACTTACCAAATGGTCCATTTCAGAAAGTATACTGGACTAGATATACATGGGGCAGTTTTGAAAGAACTAGTAATGATTGGACATGAAACTTTCTAATGGTTTGAACATCTTAAAGCATCACATCTTACCATTAATTATATTTAAAGTTCTTGGGAACTTGGATTCGTGGGAAACCAGTATACTAGCTCTATATATCAAAATCATATTAGGAAAATATTGGCTTAGGTGGACCTAGAGGGAACCCAAGGATACTCCTGCAGGAAAGAGATACAGAGTCCAGCTACAATTCAGGAACGGGGTTCAATCTAAGTACTAGAAATGTGGGCTTCTGTTTTAGAGGGCCTTTCTATTATTTAGGGACATAGATTGTATGGCCTTGGAACTTGACTCCATGTTCTAACCCTAGCTGCACTATTTTCCAGGCTAGCAGAGAAAGTCAAAGAGATAGAAAAAATGTAATGCCGTTGATTCATGAGCTTTTGATCAGCTTGTATATAGTGTTTTCTTGAAGTCTTCAGAATGAAGAATGGGATATGGTATAATACTGTTAAGATTAATGCAGATTTTAAGAATCATTATATAACGTGCCATATTGAGAATGGGGAACAGATATGAACCCAGACTATGCCTGAAAATGCCTTTATGGGTCTCAGCACAAGAAGCATTTTATAGGAAAGAAACAGTAGGTAAAGAAAAATGGTTAACTTATCGAGAGTTGCTAGAACAAGAACATGGAGAATATAAGATGAAATCAAGAGAGCAACTGGCTGTAGAGAGATTTAATTTTCAATGACTTTCATATGCACAGTTAAGAGAAAGATTTAAGGTAGATAATAGGACATTTGGAACTGAACAGCAGAAGACAGAATTTGAACTTGAACTATGTACAAATGATGAACATGTAATTGCTAAAATGTATAAACTTTTATTGAAATTTGAAACAGAAGAAGAACAAGTGAAAGGCTGTATGATAAAATGGGCCAAGAACTTTGGACACAACTTACTGATGAACCAGTGGGAAAATATGTGGTTAAGAGGACTGAAATTTACATTATTTTATAACTTAAAAGAGAATGTTTATACAACAACGTACTGTTGGTATATGACTCCAGAAAAATTGTCTAGTATGTGTAAAGGTACTTCAAATTTATGTTGGAAATGTGGACAACATGAAGGGTCATTTTATCATGCCTGGTGGACTTGTAAAAAAGCCAGAAATTTCTGGGTTCAGATACATATAAATGATACAAAGAATTTTAAAGATCAACATTAAACTGAAACCAGAAATTTTCTCACTGGGATTAATAGACAGTGAATTAGAAAAGAGCTATGGAACATTATTTTTATATATGATTACTGCTGTGAGACTATTATATGAGCAAAAATGGAAAGAATCTGAAATACCTACAATAGAGGAATGATTGGTGAAGATGGTAGAACTAGTAGAGATGGCAAAATGAACCTGTTTGATTAGAAAAAGATCAACAACTACATTTATTAGTGACTGGAAACCCCTTATGGACTTTTTGCTGAAAAAAGAGAAAAATGAACTTGTGAGTTATGGGTTTGAAGATTGGAAAGAAGGAAATTATAATGTAACCTTAGAGAGAGCAAAGTAAAAATGTATCTATCACCACTGTCAAGAAGATCAGAAGGCCTTTCTTTCTTTCTTTCTTTCTTTCTTTCTTTCTTTCTTTCTTTCTTTCTTTCTTTCTTTCTTCCTTCCTTCCTTCCTTCCTTCCTTCCTTCCTTTTTTCTTTTCTTTTCTTTTCTCCTTCCTTCCTTTTTTCTTTCTTTTCTTTTCTCCTTCCTTCCTTCCTTCCTTCCTTCCTTCCTTCCTTCCTTCCTTCCTTCCTTCCTTCCTTCCTTCCTCCCTTCCCTTCCCTTCCCTTCCCTTCCCTTCCCTTCCCTTTCCTTTCCTTTCCTTTCCTTCCTTCTTTTTTTCTATTTCTATTTTCCTTTTTCACTATTTACTATTCTTCTTTATTAACTTTATTTTATCTTATGATTTTTACTTTGTTAAAAATTTCTTTAATAAAAATTATAAAAAGAAAGAAAGAATGAGGAATTGGTAATTTAAATGTAGAATTTGAAGGGGTCATCTATAAATCCAATCGAATCCTTCACCCGGTAAAAGAATTCAAATTAATGCAGTGGAAAATATTGTTTCCATCAATGGAAGGTGACAACCTCCGGTAGGTGAAGTGAAGCAAATACATTGGAGCCAGTCTGCAACTGAATTTCAGGTACAACTTGGATACTAAGGCTTCACAGTGCTTTGAACTGAAAGGCAAGATGATGCTTTGGAGCACACAGGGAGTCATGCAGAACCTGTCTGCAATTTCTTAAAGCAATGACATCTTTTCCCAGGATTGTGCAGGTGCCTTTCACAACTGCAGCAAAATCCCAGAGAAGAATGCTTGCTGTACGGAATTGCAGAGAAGTGCCACTCTGCATGTTCCAAAGTACCTTTTTGCTTTTTAATCTGAAGTGCTGCCAAGCCCTGCTAGACAACACTTAAAATGAGTGTTGTTCCATACAGTGGAATTTTTTTTTCTATGACACCATGCATGGCCAAAGGAGAGAGGTAAGCTTTTTTAAAAAATACACCGAAACCAGGAACATGATATAGAAGATTAGATGCTCCCATATCTATGTACGGTGATACGAATCTATGAAGGACCTGTCTTATGTTGTTTTTAAACACATAAAATCCAGAAATGGAATGGCTTAATTCCTGATTTCTTTATCATCTAGTTTGGCCTTAGGAGATAGAAAGTGATAGATGGCCAAGAACTGGTTAAAGGCAATGTAGCAGGTATAAAGGTTTCATTCCAGAATCAGATACTATATAAGAGTTTCCTTGAACCCACAATATTCTGCATATTTATATATTTAAACATTATTGCCATCATATGTCACATTTTTATTTTATCCCAAGAAAGCTAAAGTATACAATATTTTTCAATAATGTCTCCTTGCTTTGGAAAGTGAATAACATCGCTTTCTGGGATACTATATATGTATTTTTTTCAATCCAGGACAGGTATATAAATACATTCACTTATGTCTGAAGGGCAGTCTTTTAAAATATGTATTCTGATAATATGTGAAGGATTGTAGAGCTGACCTTGGAAATAGGGAAAGAAAGTGAGCTGATAAGACTTAAAAAAAAAGATCATTCAGGCCTGAAAGAGAGGAAAGCATGAGAAAGAAATTCAACATATTCCTTCCTTGATTTTGTTTAGTATAAGATGGGCAGAGAAAAACTTGGACAGGCTTCCAAAATTTTGTTGTTCTACCTTACTATAATAACCAGCATGTCTGGAATTCTATCCCTCTACCTCCACCCCATGCCAATTTCTTGATTTGGCTTACCTTGAAGGCCTGACATCATGTTATAATGAAGATACATGATTTAAAAAAGTAACTGAGCAGTTGTTTAAGGTAACATTGTAAAATCTGGATGCTAACCTTAACAATGCAGTATATGAGGCATCTATTTATTTACATGATTTACAACATATACAGGAGCTCCCCATCTCACAAAAGTGACTCTGCACAGTGTGCAAGCATGCCTTTACAGTTGCTAATTAGAGCAGATTTTATATGCTTTAGAAGTTAACCAATCAGAAACTATAATATCAAAGGTTAGCTCTAATCTGTCTTTCTAATGGACAAAATTGTCTTAAAAGTAGCAGATACAGAAGATTCCGATGGCTTATTAAAACACTCAAGGTGTTTCTGTGAGACCCAGGATAGAATGTTCATTTGCTTCCTCCAAGCCACATCTTATATCCATTGAACCTTCTGGCTCAAGAAATGGAAGTGTGGAAAAATCCAAAATACTACAATAACTTTTGAGATTTATTTTAATAATTTAATTCCACTGCTTTGATAGCTGATAGCATAGCTCTATCTGAACATCTGAAGAGCTGAATCACACTGTACTTGAGCCCTAAACAATTGTCAAAGACTGAGAATGGTGACTATTGCCTGTGCCACCAAAGGGCCTGAAAATAGGGCTATTTAGATTTGATTTCATAAAGCTAGTCTGGGGAGGAACAGTGTCTGTCAAGTTACCATGAAAAGTGGAAAAACTCCATTAGAAGAAAAATGGAAACCTGAAGTGGGCCTAGCCCTGCCATTATCCATGAATGATTGAAGTGGCTGTCACTTTGGTTAAAATAAATGGCAGCCAGTGACTTACTGTAGTTAGTATTTGTGTATTCTTAGTGCAAGGAGAAGGGAAATAAACTAGTGGCATACCATGGCCTGCCTTGGGTTCATTGCATCTTGAAATTTGCAGTTGGGTCTCATGGAGTAAGCTGTCATGGGTTGGCTCTGCCCCAGAGAAACACTGCAGTTTAGGCTGCTATCCTATATATTTGGTTTGAATTCTAGTTGATCTGCACTAAAAGGACTTGGTGCTCAGTTAGTAAATGGAAACACAGTCCTTGAAAAAGGATTAAATAAACACTGAGTTGAATGAGGTAAACAGAGAAATGATGATGGCTTTATTTTACCTGACTCCTGCAGTCTATTACCTCTAATTTTCCTTTGTATGTTGCCAGACCAGTATAAAAACACTAGGGCACTACACAGTCTATAGCTGAGAAAATGTGATTTTCAAAAAAGTTCTGACTGTATATAAAGTCAGTCAACCTTGGATGACATATCCCCATATTAATTTCAACTTTCAGCCTTTGACAATCCTTCAAAAACCTAATATACATAAATGTGTGGGCTGTGGTACCTCAGAACATTGAGTCCCAGCCTAGTCTTCAAATACATTCCTTTCTGTTTTCTGTTTTTGAGAACATTTTGATTTTTTTGCCATCCATGTTAAGAAAAAAAAGGGGAAGGGGGAACTTACTTCTCTAAATGGAAACAGTATATTAGGTAGTCTGCCATTTCTCTGGGCTGCTAACCAACATAAAAGATCTTCCACAGATAAGAGTAATTATCCAGCAGTATGGAATAGCAGGTTAAATGAGGCAAATAATCCCTCTTTGCTTCTGAAACCACTGACATTAAATGTGAGGAAAAGCAAAATCACTTAGACCATTATTTCAAGAAGAATCTGTAGCAAACAGGGAATGTTACTGATTTTTCATTCTTCCTTCCAATCCACAGAAAAGAATTGAAAGGAAAAAGAATGCAGGTGACTTTCTTTCTTTGGCTTATTCAAATGATGTAGAATTTATAGACTAAGCTCAGAAGCTGAAAAAAAACATTGTGAAAGAAGGCAATGGCAAAGTATCTCCATATGATGGCCAAGAAAACAACATGGATGTGTTCATGCAGTCACTAGGAGTCAAGCTTGACTCAAGGAAGACTTTACTTTTAAGATGAGTATAGTAGATTTTAATAAAGAATAAATAGGATTCCATGGAAGGAAAAACAAATGGGAAAAGGAATTCAAGATGGCTCGTTTCTAAACAAAAACAAAAACAAAAACAAAACACAATTGGAAACAATCTATTGAGGAGAGGGGAAAGCAGAATTCAACGTGGTTGCCCAAAATGCTTTGTGAAGATCTGAAAACGAGCCAGCAATATGTGTAGGGATAACCAAAGAAGATGACTTACATGTCACCAAAGACAATTGCATACAGCTAGTTTGGAAAGGCAGAAATGTGGGAGAAGGTTAATGATTAAAATCAGCTGAAGTTAGCATTAGTCAGACCCCAGGTCCAGTGCTATAACAAATTGTGGCCTGCCATAGCAGCAGTTCTGTTGGGGACTTCATGCTATGGTTACCGAACAAAGATGAAACTATAACTAAGCACTACAATTTATTAACTAATAATGAAGACTAATGGTATAAAGGCAGTTTAATAATAAGCATTTAACAATTTAAGCCAAATGTAGCCCAAATAAAAAGCAGTAATAGTCTATGCAAAGTTAGTACATTGTTCAGTTCAAAGAATATCAGATTTAATTCACTGGGAGAAAGACACCGAGTTTGGAGAATTACACATTCATTCAGTGGAAGAAACACCTGGAATCCAGAGAATAGCATACTGATTTCAAACAGAGAGAAAGGCATGGGGGAAGGGAAAACAGAGAAAGTCAAAAGAAGCAATTTACTGAATCAGTGTTCAGAAATAGAAGACAGAAAGAGAAATATACTCTTGCTGCAGAAAGGAAAGCCAGAATTTTGGGGCTTCTTGCCACAGCAAAGAGGGAGAGAGGTTTACATAATATAGCATTTACATACACTTGTGCTAAGTGGGAGCATTTTTTGTACAGATGTCACTTTACTTGGAAATGGAGAATAAAATAATATTTCTGGATTGAAAAGGAGGGGAGGGTGGGAAGAATTATCTTTTCTTTGCAACTTGTGCATAGAATTTTGGTTTTCAAAGATCAGCATTAAATGGATTCCCATTTAAATGGGAAGAAAAGAAACACTGGAGATCCCTACCAATCAATGATTGTCAGTGCTGTTTGGCTGCTTTTGCATAGTGTGCTTCTTGGCTTCTTGGTTCTCCCAGATTTGGAGAGGTGATATGGGTTGGGCTGAGAGAGAGTGACTGGCCCAAAGGCACCCAGCTGGCTTTCAGGTCTAAGGTGCTGGTCTAGAACTCACAGTGTCCTTGTTTTTAGACCAGCACCTTAACTACCTGGTCCTCCTTGATTTCATACCATCCTGGACCTTGGGGGCTTAGAAGGGGCACAGTATTCTGATGGTTCTCCTCCTTTCTTGGGATAAGTTCCAGTTGGTGATTGTGGAGAGGGTCAAAGATTTAGCCCTGAAACACTGCTTTGCTGGGTTCCTTAGGGCTCTAGACTTTCTTCATTCCTATTTAGCATCTACATGATGCTTTTGAGTGAGGTCATCTGCCAACATAAGGTTAAGTGTCATCTGTACATTGATGATACTCAGTTATACAGACAGATTGACCAAGTGATGCTGTCAAGGTTCTTTTCCAGTGTCTGGAGGCTGCTGGGGTCTAGATGGGAAAGAATAGGCTTCAGCTCAATCCAAGTAAGACTAAGTATGGCTATGGGTTTTTTTGAATCTGGAGACTTTCCATCTACTACATGGGGCTGCATTACTCAAGATAGAACTGATGTATTATTTATTTATTTATTTATTTATTTATATTAGGGGAAAAAAGGCAATTCAACTCTAAAATTCTAAAATAATTCTGGGTGGTTGAGGCTCCTCTTGGACAAAGTGTCATGGTGTCAGCCATGGCCAAGAGGGCCTTTGAACAATTCCATCTTATATGACAACTTGCCTGTTCTTGGATTCAGAGGCCCAGTTCACAGTGACTCAGGTCTTGGTCACCTACTTCTTGGACTATTGCAATGCATTATAAATTGGGCTGCATTTCATGAAGCTACAGTGGGCTTCCTATGTCTTCTAAAGTGCAATTCAAGGTTCTCGTTACAACCTATAAAGCCCTTAATAGTACAAGGCTAGGTTATTTGTGGGACCAGCTATTTCTGATTGTGTCTTCTTGTCCCCTCTGAGAGTCCCATGGCTCCTATCCTATTGATCTTCTGTAATGCTTTTAAAACCGAGGATGTTGGAGGAACCTGTCTAGAACAGTTTTAGAACGTGACCATGCTTTGATTGTATTTTGTTTTTTCTGCTTTTTATGTTCATTGGCTATTTTGTCCTGTGTTTTAATTTTATGTAAGCTGCCCAGAGTAGCAGGTTGAGAGTTGATGGCCATATAAATGGAATGAATGAGTGAGTGAATGGATGAGTGAATGAATGAAATAACAGTTGAATGAATGGGTATATCATTTCTTTGTCTGATTATGAATCTAGCTATTTGGTTGGCTTGTTCTTCCAGGCTGTGAAATAAAATGTAGCTGGGGTTCTTCAGGGACCCATACAGCTCTGCTTCCAAAGTCTAGAAAAGTAATGACCTGGAGGGTTCAGTTCATATCCTGTAGAACCCAACAATCTTTCCAATATATCTCTGAGGGAGATGGGCGGCATATAAATTTAATAAATAAATAAATATTTATTCCCAGTTGTTATTAAATTGCTGTACACAGGGTGCCAAGCAAGGAACTATTCAAGACACTCAATTTTTCCTCAGGCTCAGGTCCTTTTTCCAATTAGACATGCTTGCCAGAGTCCTTCTAGCGCATAGGTCTACCAATTTGGCTGAAAAAAGGAAGTGTTCCCTGAAATCTATGTTTTGACCTCTGGACTTGACCATAGTATTACGTCTGTGCAAACCTTGAGTGAAAATAGGGGTACATTTGGGGGGTAGCAAATCACATAATAATGTCCTTTTCTGGACACCATACTTTATCAAGAATTAAAGAAACTCAGAAAGGTACAAAGAAAAGCAACACGGATGATCAAAGGTCTAGAAACTTAAATCCTTTGAAGGGATACAGTTATGGGAATGTTTAGACATCAGAAGAGATGATTGAAAGGGAATATAATGCAATCATTCTACAACTGTTGAACAAAGAACAGAGAACAAAGAACTAGCTAATTCTGCTAATGAAAGCCATGGCTAAAAAATTACTACATGCACTTGCCTGTAGTCATTTTGCTTCCTTCCTCTACTTGAAAGCAAGTGATTGGCTGTGAATTATCCATATTCAATTGAAACTGAGCACAACATTTCTGTATGAATATTCCATATAGTTGCAGGTCTCTCCTTTTTTCCAACTTGTAGTTACATTAGCATCAGAGTATCCTAATTCCTTGATCAGATTACTCTGGTCTTATATCATTCCCAGTCTATATCTTGACAATCATTCCAATCCTTCCAGTTCTGGGTGGAGAAGGAGAAGGAGAAGGAGAAGGAGAAGGAGAAGGAGAAGGAGAAGGAGGAGAAAGAAAAGGAGAAAAGGCTTTCCTACTTAATCTACTGTAACATTGTATATACACTTTATTGTACACCTTTTAGGGAAGTCTGTTCATAACACCTCAACTAGTTTTGATTAGTTATTGGTAGATTCCTGAGGGAGATGTCTATACAGGAAGGAAGGAAGGAAGGAAGGAAGGAAGGAAGGAAGGAAGGAAGGAAGGAAGGAAGGAAGGAAGGAAGGAAGGAAGGAATTCATTTCTTGCTGGTGACATGGACAACCTTACCAGTGCTACATATTCCCATTTAAGGAGGCAATGTTAAATAGGAAGAGAAAGCAACAAGTTCTTATAAGCCCATTGGAGCCAATTTACAGACATATATGCCAGTGGCCTTGGAACTGGTACAAGGTATGATACAGTAAATGGAACAGCAGAGGGTCAAAAAGCAGCCCTTGGTGGTAATGTGGGAGTGGTGGGGATTCACCATATCAGCTGTAGAATATAGTAGAAGGAATGGGAGGAATGCCTCATATTTATGATTATATATATATATATATATATATATATATATATATATATATGGTTGTTTGTTTGGTTACTTATTTGACTTATTGGAGATTAGAAGACGATTGTGTGCGTGTGGAGGGCAGCCTTTGCCTGAGAAAAGCACTGAAATGGAGATAGTGAATATTCCTAAGCGGGAAACAATGACCAGATTTACAATCTTCTTTCCTTTTTTATCTCTGGAAAGCAGATGAAGCGTTTCAACACAAACCTTCTCAAGTGGCAGAATGTGTCACCTTACTGCCTTTCAGGCACCCTAACATTAACTACTGGGCATCCTATCAATGTTTATTTTTGATGACAGAAATAGAAAAATAATATGTTTTGACAGCATACATAGAGGATGAAGTCATGGACCAGTTTAATCTGCTTTCACTGCCAGTGAAAACAAGGGCCACAACATTACATGCTGTGACCCACACCTTTTCACAGACAATATAATTTTCATTTATAAAGTTTACTGCAGATTAAAACAATTGTGTAGCTAATAAGTTGGATTGAGGCCCCTCAGGATCCTCCTTCTTAATTCTCTTCGCTCTGACACTTTCTCCTTTTCTTTCTTCTCCATTTTGTCCTAATATATTCCCCTCCCACACACACAGAAAACAAAAGAAAAGAAAAGAAAAAGCCTTCCCTTAGCTTGCCTGCAGGCAGACAGACAGACATATTATGTCTTATAATTTGCTTGAAAAATGGTGGAACTCTACGTGTCTTTCACAGAGAGGCCTATGAACCTTTACAGCAAAGCCAAGTTATTTGCTGACATCAGCAACTTTAGCTCTCTCTTGGGCTCATATATAACAACAAAAATACCACAGTTACTAAGAATAAGATTTTTACAGTTAAACTTTCACCTCATTGTTAAGAAAGTATGTGCTGCTTACAATGCAAAAAGATTTTCTTTGACAAGTTTAAGACAAAGTAATGAAACAGTTGCTTGTGTGAGACTGATAAAGTAGTCCACTAAATAAATCAGGGTTATTGCCTATTCAATTTTTGTTTTTAAAAGTTTTCAAAAGCTATATATATTATTGGTGTGTGCATGCACATGGGTGCATGTGTGAGCATTTTGGTTTTGAACTAATTCTGTCATTGGCTTTATTATATGAAGCATCAACTACGATCTACCTGTGTTCTTCCAGCCATTGCATTCCACAGCAGAGACTGGAAATTCCCCCATCCCGGTGGTTAAGTTTGAAGCCAATGGTGGACTAATGCCAGAAGTATACACATACATTCACACATGCACAATACATCACATAAAACATGCCTCCCACATACTTACTTAGGTATACTCCATTCTCTTGCTTCATCTCTCTCTTGCATACTATAAATCTAATCCTGTGTGCTGTTCAGCTTTTTCCCAGGGCTCTAAAAACAGAATTCACAGGGAAGATTCATGTTATCTCTTCCCCACCACCTTATGGCTAAAATAATCACTTGAATACTGCTCATCTGAGTAACTGTATATTGAAAATTCATTTTCTCAATTTCTCAACTAATTTATACTTTAGGAAAGATGATGGAAGGCTTAAAGCTCTTCTAATAATTTCACTTCACCCAACTGAGCTGACCAGTGGAAAAGAATTGAACAACATGGAAGAGGCAGGATCCCAGAAAAGGGAATGTCCTGCAGAGAAGGAAGAGTCAGACTAGACAAGAGAACTCAGCACCTGGCCCACATGCTAGCAGTTCCGCACTGAAAGCTATAACATAACAGTGGTTGAATTTTTGCCCAACATACTAGCTTGCTGTATATTGTACATCAATGGGTATCTCTTTATATAATGCTGTATTTTATAAACTGCAGACATAAATTGGTTGCTTGAGGTCATCATTATCAAGATACATTTCATTTACCATGTTAGTAATCATGTGGCATATCCACATATCTGCATTGTTGTTCTGGAGCTTGCAGAAATGTTCCTGCTCCCACAGTGCACTCTTAGCATGCACCTGCAATGGGTCTCTGTTGTGCTGCTGTCCATACTATTTTAACACAGAACATTCTAAGGGCTGTGATTGGTGGTTTCCTCAGCTCAAATTCCAGCCCCATCCAACATCATCTACCATGTGGAAAGCTTTCTCCAATTGGCATGCACGATGCTTTGGTTACTCCATGCACTGCACCGTGCATCTCTCCCATCATACTGTATTTTGATTGAACTTTTTTAATTCCTCAAAACTATGAGTTGAATGTTTGACTCTTCAACCTAACAACCACTAGGTGGCAGCAAAGTGCTAATCTCTTGGTTACCATCTAGTGATCATTCAAGTCTGTGCAGCCTGTAGAAGAGCTAAGTCTGAGAAAGAGAATTCCCTGCCAAGCAGGCTACTAAGTATTGTACAAGAGACAAGTCCTTTCAATTACACTTCCAATTATATGTGTTAGGCCAGGGACATGCATGTCAATTCAGGACTTTGAACTGGTTCACCAACAGTTTTCCTTCTTTTTTTTTTTAGCTGACTGAAGAAACCAGGATTCTAGTCTCCCTCATAGGCAAAGTGGATTGAGGAGTGGAAAAGGGTTAGGGAACAGATGAAAAGGAAACCTGTGGAACCAATTGGAGCCACAAGTTGCTAACATAGAACAAATAATCTCTGGCTGTGCATTACCCACACACAGAATCTGGAGGTAGGAGAGTTGATAGACATAAGTTCCAAAGGAGGACATCTAAAGTTATCTTCCAGCTGCCTCAGCTATGGTGGATGACAAGATACTGGTGATGGAATGCAGACACGTCTTCTGGAAACAGTTTGTGGACTAAACTTACACTGGAAGGAGATGGTGGTGGATTAATAATAACAATAATAATTTATTAAATGTATATGCTACCTGACTCTTAGTGACTATGGGTGGTTTCCAAATTGTTAAAAACATTTAAAAACAAGGAAAAGATTGTCCATATTCTCACCCCCAAATATTAGGTTCAAAAGAAGCATGATAAAATGTATCATGAGAGTATTATTGAAACTAACTCATTCTTTCCTGGGGATTGATAGTATGATATACTATTGACCAAGCCTAAGTGAATACAAAATTAATATGAATAGAATTTCAAACAATCTTGAAATCTATTTTTGAAATGCTTAAAAAATGGCTTCTCTACACATGCATCAACTTTTTTCTTGGCAAATAAACTATAGGTTTGGCATGTTATTTTTGAATACTTTGGACCTCCTTGGCTATACAGTGGAACCTCGGGTTACGAACGCCTCTGCTAATGAACTTTTCGGGTTACGACCAGCTCTGGCCGCAAAAATTTACCTCGATTTGCGAACTCCGCCTCGGGGTATGAGCAGGATACGTGGCGATTTTCCTTCCTGTGACACAGTCCGCAGCCATTTTTCCGCCCCTGACACGTGGTCTGCGGCCATTTTTCCGCCCCTGACCCATGGTCTGCGGCCATTTTCCGCCCCTGACCCGTGGTCCGTGGCCATTTTTCCGCCCTGACACGTGGTCCGCGGCCATTTTTCCGCCCCTGACACATGGTTGTAGGGAGGGGGACTCTCCCTCCAAGCAATAGCCGCCTCCCTGTCCTCCACGCCAGAACGGATTAACGGTAATTACATTGAACCTAATGGGGAAATTTCCTTCAGGTTGCGACCAATTCGGGGTGCGACCAGAGTCACGGAACAAATTAAATTTGTAACCCAAGGTTCCACTGTATGAACTTTAGGCTCAGAGCACATACATTTGCCTTACTAGGACAGCAAAACAAAATTATGCAAGACCAAATCAATTAGCATTTATATTCTCACAAAAACCTATTTAAGATTTTTTATCAGGCATTTTCTTCCAATATTATTGTGTAATTTTTTATTTGACAAATTTGTTATTCCACTTCAAGTCAGAAGTATACAAGCTAAAACTACAGACTCCCAAATACAATGCAGCTTTAAAATATAGCCTTCCTGGATATCCTCATCAGCAGAGGAAACAACAGCAAATTAGAAACTCAAGTCTATTGGAAAACAACCCACACTAACCAAGTACTCCATTACCAAAGTAACAACCCAACCTCCCACAAGAAGAGCTGTGTAAGAACATTATTCAAACGAGTGCAAACGCACTGCAGCAACCCAGAGCAGCAGAAAAAGGAAACAGACCGGCTATACAACCTCTTCCAACAAAACAGATACTCATGCAACTTTATCAAAAAGTGCCTGACCACTCAACCTACTACAACACACCCAACACAAGCTATGAAAAGGATAATACTGCCATACATCAGAAATGACTCAGAAACAACCAACAGACTATTACAGCCACATGGCATCACCATAGCACACAAACCAACTAAAACCTTCCAAAACAAGTAAGCTAAAAGACCCAGTAGCCCAAGAAGAAAAAAACAGGAGTCATCTACAACATATGGTGTAAGGACTGTAACAACCACTATGTAGGACAGACAGGCAGAAGACTAGCAGAGTGCATCCATCAACACCAACTAGCAGTCAGAAGACATGATGAAATCTCCTTAATCTCACAACACATGGACAGACATAACCATTGTTTCAACTGGGAAACTGCCAGCATCTTAGACCAAGCTAAATCCAAAAATGCAAGGGAATTCCTGGAAGCTTGGTATTCAGACAAGGCAGCCATCAACAGGCACATAGAGATAAACAACATCTACACACTATTCAAAAGAGACAATAAAAAGGAAAACAAAAGAACATCTCTTCACCAGCAATTATCACCCAGATAAACAGAGATTAACACCAAGATTATCACCAGACATACAATCAACCAGTAAACAATACCCTAATCAAGGAACGACTGGGGGTGGGGGGGAACCCACCAACACAGGCAGGGCAAGCCATTGTATATAAACAGACAGCAAACTCCACTCCATTCTAGCACTGAAGATGTTACCTAGCCAGGTAATGAAACGTTGGCAAGAAAACATCCGAGCTCAGAGAACCCCAAGAACTCCACATTCAAATATTTTTGTAACACCTATAACTCAGAATGTGAATAAGAATAAAATATATATTGGGACCCTAAACTGAGCTATGGTCAAGAAAGCAGTGCAACTTAGTCAACTGAGGCAGAATTCAGAAGTAAGTAAAACAGTTAAAGCCTTGTGTAAATTGGTAAGAGTTTGCTATGTGAAATAAGAAGCTTAACTTTGGTGCAAAAGTTCTGATTCTACAAGTCTATAACTGAAAGAAAAGTCAGAGGAGACAGAATCTTTGGAGACGGCAGCGAAAGAAAGATGCAGTTTAAAGGAAACCATAAGAAGCTTCTTGGAAAACATCTTGGAATCTGTAATGAAATCCTGCAAAGGAGGGTGTTGGTCTCAAGAGTTAGGAAAAAAATTAAAATTTAAGTAACTGTAGCTGCACAGAAAGCTGCATATAGATGCACACATGCATGGGGAACAAAAAAGCAGAAAAGTCTGGCCTGGAGAGCAATGGCTAGGAAAAAGAAAAGAAAATGGTTAACCTCAAAAGGGGAAATATAAAGTGACAAAGGCAATAAGAGATGACACTTTAGGTTGAGGGAGAGAGAAAGATTACTTATAGATGGGAAAGAGATAAAAGGGAGAAAGCACATTTTTTTCTTCCCTTAGCTCAGTGGTTCTTAAACTGGGGGTAATTACCCCCAAGGGTAATTTGGGCAGATCCTGAAGGCAATGGAACAGTTTGTAATTGCTTGTTTGTGAGCTGAGGATCCCGTTTGGAACTGCTGCTGCTGCTGCTGAGAAACATATATAAAGCAACAGTCTGGTGTTTTTTTTCTTTTGGTGTGTGTGTGTGTGGGGGGGGGGTAGCGACATTGAGGCCAGAAAAGGGGGTAAATGGATTAAACAGTTTAAGAACCTCTTCTCTAGCTTTTTGATAATCTGGAGTTCCACTCCCTGCAGCTAATGAGGGGAGAGGGGCAGCTTGGGGGTTGCAAAGGGTTCAGGAGCATTGGTGGGAAGCTCAGCCAACAGGGAGAGAGAGAGGCTGGCAGTTTCATCAGTGAGAAAATTGCCTAGTGGATTGGCTAGAGGTGGCTTGAGATTCAAAGAGGTGAGAGGAGGAAAAGCAGGCGATGTTCAGATAGATGGGTCAGGATGCAGAAAGTGCAATGTTTCATGAAATGAAATCTTAATTCTGCATGTTGCTATGGGCATTTTGCAACATAAGGGGAGACTTGGATTGGTTAAATATGCACTGGGCTTTGAAATGTACTATAACTTTCAGGAAACTGCTCAGTCTTTTTGATGTGAACTGTAGGCCTCTCTGCATAGAACAAGGAGATCTATCCAACTGAGTTCACTAGTTCACTGCTCTTTACAGTGATTCTTGCACTTGCATGAGACTGTCCATATCTCTGTCTGGTAGCAGTTTTTCTAATGAAAGTAGTAAAACTGTCCTTGTTCAGAATGAGAGACTGAATATTTTTCTTATAGGATGCCTCAGGATGGAGGTGGAATATAGCCCCTTAGAGCCCTCTGCAACAGGCTTCATTTAAAATAAATTGCATTTGAGCTAGAGAGATTCTGGTTGGGGAGAAGCCAGGTCCTGGAACTCAGAACTGTTTCTGTGATAAAACAGGAATGAACAAAGAAATGAGAAAACATGGTCTGTCTTAAGAGTTAACTGATATTGTAACTCTTAAGTCAGCCACAACTTTTTTTCAGGCTCATGGAAACCAGAAAAAAGCTGTTTTAACTAATAGCACAGGGGTATCGGGGCTTGTGCAAGGTTCAGAGCTCATCTTAACTTTTTTTTTTTTAATTTGCTTCCAGGAACTTCAGGAATTGTGGTGGTGATACTGGAAATTACTGGAGGGATCAAGGCCTTATTTTTTCCATTCAGGAGTGGGTCTTTTTAAATGTTCCATGCATCTATTCTAATCCTTTTTCTAGCTTAGTATGGGGTCACTGAGGCATTGTCACAGCTTGGACCAGGGCCAGACTTGCCCCCACCACAACCATTGTAGCTCCTCATTGTTCCAGTTTTAGGTGAGTTGCAATGCTGTGTATCCAGGTGGGGCAAGCCAAGGAGCAGCTACATAGCCTGCGCTATGACAGCACCCTAATGTGGAGCAAGGAATGCAGCAACCCTTGGGCTGCCCTGCATGAGAGCTGAGACGTTTCCTCTCAGCTCAAAGCTAGAGCAAGGAGTGATGAGGCTGTGACAGTAACTCAAGAGGGGGCTAAAAGTGCAGCTTTCTCTCTCTGCCTGTCCCATCCAGGCACAGTGTTGTTTCTTCTCAGCCTAACGGAGGATATATATTACCTGGAACAAGAGTCACAAGTCCAGAAGGCCCCCCAGATTGCTCACTGAGTCTGTTTGGGGCAGTGCCACCCCATCCAGTACCAAAGATGATAAATCCCCAAATTTGGAAAGTCCTAAAACCTGAGGCCCCTCAGTCTTTCATATTCAAGTTCATATTCAAGCAAGATGTGCTGCTTGTGGTTGGAGCCTGGAATGTTGAAGTTGGAAATAGTAAGGAGGAAAATATAGTTGAATTGTATGGCCTAAGAAACAGAAATGAAGAAGGAGCGTGACTTATTAGTTTCTGCTGATCCAATTACTTCTTCATTGCTGATATGGTCTTCCAACAGCCAAAACAATGCCTGTAAGCCTGGACATCAGCAGATGGAGTACACAGAAATAAATTTGTATTATTGGCACAAGGAGCTGGATGAGCTCAGTTATAATAGCAAAGACTGTGGGACTGACTGAGGAACAGATCACAAACTGCTCACATGCAAATTCCATGTGAAGGTAAAGAAGAAGGACCAAGCCAACCAGTTTCCACAATACAATCTTGAGTATATACCCACTACTTTCAAGGACATCAGGAATCACTTTGAAATCCTGAACCTCATTGATAGGGAACTGTGGAATAAATCAAAGAAGTTCAAGATGGATGTGAAAAGAAATTGCCAAAGACCAAGGAACAAAAGAAAGCAAACTGGATGTTAGAAGAAACAGTGGAAATTGCCAAGGAAAGAAAAGAAGCCAAAGCCAAGAAAGACAAAAATCCCAGGAAGGAACCTAACAAAGAATTTCAGACAGCTGTCAGAACAGACAAGAAGCAATATCTGTAAAGACATTGGAGATGGAAACAGACAGACAAACAAGGAAATTCTTGCATGAGATCTCCAAACTCAGAAGGAGGTTCCAACTTCAAATTGGCATGCTAAAGAAAGCCAATGGATGGATAGTAACTGATTCAAATAAAGTTATTCTTAGGAAAATGGGAATCCAAGAACATCTCACTGTCCTCATGGGAAACCTGTACATAGGGCAAGAAGCAACAATCTGGGCGAAACATGGCAAAACAATCTAGCTCCAGATCAGCAACAGAATGAAACAAGGCTGTATACTCTTTCCTTATTTATTCAGCCTATATGCTGAATATACATTAACAGAGGCTGGATTGAAAGATAAGTGTGTTTTTAAAATTGAAGGAAGAAACATCAATAACCTGCACTATGCTGATGACACTACTCTGATAGATGAAAATGCAAAGATTCTGCAAGCCGTAATACTGAAGATCAAGGAAAAAAGGGAAACATGGGACAACATTAAATATAAGGACCAAACTAATGACAACAGGTACAGCAACCAGCCTTAGAACTGACAATAAAGATATTAAACTGATAGACAGCTTTGGTTTTTTAGACTTGACTATCAACAGTAAAGGAACCAGCAGTCAAGAAATCCACCACAGACTGGCACTTGGTAGAGCAGCCATGAAGGCCTTTGAGAATATATTCAAAAGCCAGGATTTGTTTATTTCTACAAAGTGTGGAATTGTGCAGGGTTTTCCCTATGGCAGTCTATAGAAGTGAAAGTTGGACTTTGAAGAAGCAGGTTAGTATTGATACCTTTTAATTTTAGTGTTGGACAAGACTCCTGAGAATACCATGGGTAGCCAAGAAAATAAAGAAATGGATCGTAGAAGTTCTCACTTGAGGCACAAATGATTGGGCACAAATTATCATACTTTGGATACATTATGTGAGGACCTAAGTGTCTTGAAAAGTCTATAATACTAGGACAGGTGGAAGTAAGAAGAGGTTGATCAGCAGCAAGGTGGATGGACTCAATTACAATGGCAATGGGTAGAATATTGGAAGACCTGAAGGGTCCAGTTGGGGACAGATCGTCATGGAGAAGATCTAATCTGTGTGATTGCTATGAGCTGATACCAACTTGATGCACATAATAAATCAACCAATTCCAAAACACGGAATGATGGTGTCAAAGAGGCTTACTTGAAATATCATGTCTGGACTTAATAGCAGTGGCACCAGGCCTCCCAGCATAAACTTGTCTTGTTAAAAAACCTTTATTACAGCCTTTGGGCCAGAAAGCACAACAATAAAATACATATAATATATAAAATACCTGCAATTTTTAATACAACTTTAAAAAATGCAACAAAATTACATAAAATACATTATTATGGTAACTGTAGTACAAATAGCAGTGGCAATCACCAAAATCTGGGCTAAACTTCAAACATAAGTAGGACAGATACAACAAATGATAGCACAAAATTGGGCAACCTGGAAAGATATGTCAGGGTCCTGGTCAGATAGAAGCAGTGACAGATAGACATTGTGCTCTCTACTAGGGTAGTTCTTTAAAATGGGGTAAATATATACCTTCCTTGATTCCCTATAGACAGAGCAACAAAGGAGCATATGGCTTAGGGATTCCAGAGAGCCATCTGCACATGGCCATAAGCACTGCTGAAAAGGGATGTTTTTATACCACCCTGACAGAACTGCCAAGGTGGAAGCCCTACGAAATTTCAGAATTAGAATTGAAGAGAGATAAGATGATGGCACAGGCCCATTTGAGAAGAATCCATAAACTATAGGGTTGGATACTAGCTTAAACTGGTTTGAAAATCAATATCCCAGATACGTTATTTAAGATGACTCCTGGCATTTTCAAGCCCTAATGGACAGACTTTCCAAAGAAAGTCCTAAGGCCTGGACTCTGCTAGTAGCTTTTGTTAGCCAGGTTGATTTAAAACTGTCTCTGAGAATCAGTGGAGCCAGAGCCAGGCCCACAGGAAAAAAAATAAGTTTCAACCAGAAATTAAGGAGATAGAACCAGGCTCTGGCACCCACAGAAACCAAACCTGTCTCTAACCACAAAATAGCATTCTTGATGCATCGTGGAACTACTAGTATTGTTCTTATAAATTTGGACTGGACAGCTTCCAGGATTAAACTTTATAAAAATGTAGATTGGAACACCAATTTGTTGTAGCGTATAGCTACTCAAATAATCAGCACAGCAAGGATAGGTGAGAATCATTATTGCATACAAGAATTATGCCATTCAGAGTAGTTGACTGCTGTCTGTTAGTATGAAGGTGAATCCCATCTTATGTCCATTGTGCTTTTTTTCTCTCTGTCTTTTTCATGGAGTAACAGACACCTACCTTAGCATTTCTCATTTTTGGTGCTCAGAAGCAATTAGTTGTTAACACAGCCAACATTCCTGCCTTGAGAAATTCTAAGTCCCAGCATATTTTCCACACATAACAAGTTTTAAAACAATTAAATTTCCCTGCTTGCTGTTACACATTAAATAGTAAAACAGCCACTGTTAACTACATATTTGGTAGTTGGCAGAGATGTGTTGACTACTTGAGTGATATATAAAATGAAGTATCTTGGATCTCCATCCCACAAAAATGGCTTCATAGTCCCAGATGACTTTGTACGTGGAGTGGGGAGAAGATTTGAAAGATGTTTCAACTATTTCCTTGGGTTATTGCAAGTCCCATTTCATGATTCTCAATAGCGCTTTGCACTACAATATGTGACACACATATCTAAGTAATTCTTGGCTTGACATTTCAGAATTCTTCCTGTGTATCGGGGGGAGAGGTTTAGCTGGAGAACAGATGGTGTAGTAAATGGGAAATTAAAAGGGGAACTACAGGCCTCATAAGAAGTCAGGTTGGCAGAAATATCACATAGTCTTCTATTACTTGATCCAAGGCTTAACGATAGGCACAGACAAAAATGTGTGAGTAAAATAGAGGCCCGTAATAGTTTGTGCAAAAATCAGCTTTAGTTATTAATTCTTACCAAAGGGAACTCCTTAGCCTTGGCTCTCTTGCCCACCTAGAGAGTGGGAAAGACTGAAACAAATTTTCAGACAATTCTACTTTTTTTTCCAGTCAAGTGTACATATGATTAGAATGCTCAATGCAGGGCTAAAAGGAATGTGGTCTGTTCCTGAACAAATGAAGGCCTAGGTACGTAGGGCTTGCTTTATTTTCCCATATGCTGATCTAAAAACCTGAAATTACAACAACAGAGTCATACGGCATTTTAAAGATTACCAAATTTATTATGGTTCAGGCTTATGTTGACTGCAAGATATATCCTGAAACAGTACATTCTGAGGGTTTGTCAAGGATGGTTTTCTGTTCTGAATTCCAAATTTTGCCAAGTTGCCATTTTAAGGGACTGATAATTCATTTGTGGGTATCCAGCTGAAGGGTATTCTTTGTGAATAAGGTTTTAATGAGTTTTGCTAGAAGTAACTCAGTAGAAAAATACCTACCCATATATGCAAATATTACAACTACATTTATGGCATTTTTCAGGATTCTGTTTGTGTCACTAAAGTTATACCTTTTTGTACAGGTAAGAGGAAATTTTGCATTTTGGATTTTACAAAAAACAGTCCCTTGTACTGAATATAGCTGATTCACAATGTAGACTTCATTCCTAGTATTTTTATATTGTTTATAGAATGTTCTATTTTTACTGTATTATTTGCATTTTAAAAAAACTGAACAAGAACTAATAGGTTAAAATCTTTATATGCACTCTGCATATAATAGAAATCCTATTTTCCTGGCTACTTTATCCAGAATACTGGCATACAGAGGACTCTCTGATCCATATCAGATGATGAGGTAACACAGAAATTCAAAAGCTTATGCTTTTAGTAACTTTCTATATCCTTTCTTATTTTTTTCCCCAAATGTGGTTATAATTGTTATTGAGCCTTATTTAAATTATTTAATATATTAATCCACAGATAGTTAAAGATGTTATAAGGGGAATTTATAAAAGGATACATTTTTTTGCTTATAGCTGAAGTATGAATGCAAGCCATTGTAGATTTTTTTTTAAAAAAATGACTGTTGAAACTAGAGCAAATTCTTGAAGTTCTTTTTTTTTAAAAAAATAAACTGGGAAGAGTATGTTACACTAGACAGGATTATAATCATATCATCAGGAAATAAATTCAGTAGGTAGTTTTTGCAATCTTTATTAATGATATTAAATAACAAAGGGGTAAAGGGAATTCCTATTTAGTGTCATGATAAATTTGTGAGTCATGAGTATTGGTTCTCTTGTAGATTAATAAATCTATCATTTTTTGGAATTTAGAGGCAAATTTAAAATTCTGTAAAACATTTTCTTATAAATAGTCCTTCTATGCAATCAGAGGATTTCCATATGTTTAGACAATATATGAAAAACTGAAATTCTTTTGCAAAAGTAAAGCATGTGTAATAATGTTCTTATAGAGCTGAATATATTCCATTTTGGAATAAATCAAGACAAATCTGTATGTATAATTTGTCTATAATTGATTTGAGACAATTAGGCAACAATTTTGAGCGTGATTCATAAACTTTGTTTAATAAAGAGATAGGCCTATATAAAGTAACCCCTTGTGGGTTTTTTCCTGTCTATAAAATAAATGTAATTTTAGATTTTCACCATGAAGTGGAAAGATCCTCACTATAATTACATAATTGTAAAAATTCTGGATTTAATATCAAATCCTTTATAGAGCTCACTGATAAAACCATCTGGCCAGGTGATTTCCACTTTTTGAATTTTGGAAGGCTGCTATTAATTATCTTCAGCAAATGGTGACTCTAAGAACTGAATATCTTGTATTGTTAACACTGGTAACTCCAACTTAACTTAATAATTCTTACTGTCCCTTGCTATTGGATTTTTAGAGGTATAATTATTTAAAGAATCTTGCAAACTCAGTGTTAATACTGCTTTTTTTTTAGTAATTATATAGATTTATATGCATCATATAAAGTAAACCAAATGTATTGTGGGCTTATGGATATAAATCTTTTATTGTTTGTACCAGTAACAAACCTGTTCCTATATAATTTTTCCTCTCTTAAACTCCCTATCCTTGTCATAGCCACAATCCATACCACAAATCTTTCCCCTCCAATAGTGATTCTATTTCTATTACCCACGTGTCTCTTTCCAACACCTCCCCCCCCCCCCCCATTTGGTCTCAGACCAAAAGTAAACCTCTTGAACCCATTCTTGGTCTAAGGCAAGAAATGTTTTGTTGTTACCTCACCCCCTTCCCACACAATTAATTAAGTGCTTATCTTAACAAATTAACTGTTTCTTATGACTTTATTTTCATATCCTTTCCCATAATAATTGTCCCCTTCCCTCTTCCTAAATAATTATTTATCTCGTTTACTTAAAACTTAATACAAGCTAACATTTTAAAACTATATAGACTTTTAACTATTCAGGCAAATATCAGACAGTGCTCAAATTGCTATTAAAACTTATGACCTAAGTACTAAAAATGGTCCAGTATATAAAAGATGAGAAGAATATCATAGATGTTAAAATCTCTCCAAAAGTTGTTAAAGAACAGGTGAAGAAACATCTGTATCAGAGGTATTACTGAACAAGATGATAGCAACATGATTGATTACATAATGAGACTTAATATTCTTTTCTCATAATTATATTTAACTGAAAAGGACATAGTACGTACACATGCAGTCAAAATTCCAGGCTTGGAAAACAGAATAATCCAAGGGATATTATAATAACATTTCTTAATGAATGCACTAGAAACAAAATTATTCAGGAAGATTACAAACTGAAGGAAATAAACTGGGAGGAGACAAAGTTTTGCTTTATAAAAACATTAGTTAAACTACCTTATGATAAAGGACTGCATTGCATTTAAGCCTTCTACAGGTATTCAGTGTAAATGAGGCTTTCATTTAAATTATAATATTGAAACCACACGGAACAGAAACAATTTATACTATTCAGGTTATGAATAAAACTTTGATTGATTTGAAGAAGCCTTCCGCTGATGCTAGTGCAAGGAATGACCTTGGAAATTATGCCAAGCAGATACAGTTGCAAAATGAAGATCACCAATGAAAGAAGATCATGACAGAAGCAAAGGGGAAAAAGAAAAGGGGGAGGGAAGGAAATAAGATGAAATCTTTAGGCTTCTGCTTTTAGTAGGATGCCACTGTACTGTTGGTGTACTTTAGGGCTGTTTATTCTCCTTTTCCATATATTGATCAGATTCAAGAACTATAGTACTTCAAGCTGAGCTAATGTTTGTAATTACTGGTGAGAAAAATGTAAATTGAGACAAAAAGCTGTTTTTCATAGTAGTGTAAGTATCAGCTACACATTCAGTGTCAGATTTGGAGTTAAACTGGAAAATTATCATTGACAGAAGGATGAAGTTTTTATTTCTTATAATGAATGAAGATATGTCGTTATATAATCCTTAAATAGAATGTAAGAGCAGAATGTGAACGTGGGTATCATCTGGTCCAGCCCCTTGGCCAGTACAGGAATCTAATATTACAGTATCCTGACAGTTGTCCATCCAGATTCTGCTGAAACACCTTCAGTGAAAAAGACTCCACTGTCTCCTGAGGCAGTCTGTGTTGTTGTTGAATTGTCTTAAAAATTTGTCAGTTTTTCCTGATGTCCAACCAAAATCTACTTCCCTGTAGTTTAAATCCACTGTTTCTTCTCCTATCTTTGGGAACAGTTCTGAACAATTCTGCCCTATTTTTCATATGGCAGTCCTTCAGAGAACTTGCTATCATGTCTTCCATAGTCTTCTTTTCTCCAAGCTAAGCATGCCCACACCTCCAACCGTTCTTTATAAGTTTTTCCTTCCAGGGACCTTATCATCTTAGTCATTCTTTTCCAGATGTGCTCATTTTTCAGTGTCCTTCCTAAAATGTGCTGCCCAGAACTAGACACAATATTCTAGATAAGGTTTGACCAGCACAGAATAGAGAGGAATGGCACCTTCTCTTGATCTTGAATTATACTTTAGTTGATGAACCCTAGAACTCTTCTGTCTATTTTTAGTTGCATCATACTGTTGGCCGTTCTTCAGTTTGTGATCCACCAAATCATGCAATATTTTTTTGAATGTACAGCTGTCCAATATGGTTCTCTTAATCCTATATTCATTATATTTTTCTTATCCAAATATAGGACTTTTCATTTGTTCCTGTTGAAGTTTGCCTTTCTGGTTTGTACCCATTATTCTAGCTTGTCAAGAGTTTCCTGTATTTTGATATTATCTCTGAAGATGTTTACTATCCTCCTTATTTTTGTGTCATCTACAAATCTGATAATCATATTTTCCTTCCCCTTGCCCATCTCATCTATAACTATTTTGTACAGCACAGACCAACAGAGCCTTAGTATTTCCCTCCAGCTTGATACATACATTGGGTATGTAGACATCTAATGGAAGCATAGTCTAGCTCACATTTTGTCATCTTCTCTACTAGAATCTTAAGAATGTCCTTGAATTGATCAGAATCTGAAACTGTAAACCTCATGTGTTCAACACTGCAAAGTATTATTTTGTTTTTACTTTGTTTTTCTATATAGAACTTCAACTATTCTATTTAGCCCATAGTCTGTGATGGATCATAATTTTACCAATTTATTTGTATGTATGTATTATTTAGAATAAGATTATATTAAACCATAATGAAATGTTGCTCATATCTAAAGCAGAGTAATATCAGAAGACATTCAATTAAATTAATGCCAAATATGGTATAAATATGGTCTGCAGGCAACATCTGACATTATAAAATGCAACATAGTTCTGAAGCTACTTGCTAGGGTTTGGTCAGATTGCTCTATTGTTCTTCTGATGAGATTTTTCTGTTTAACAGGATAACAGTTTGGAATTGTATTATAACAGGCTGTAAGAGTAACTTTGAAGAACAGGAGGAAGAACCCCAACCAAGACAATGGTCAGATACTAGAAATTTGAGTCAGAGGCAGAAATGTAATTTAAGAAAGGATCTCACACTTGACCCTCCCTATTTCTCTTGAAGATAAAGGGAGAGATAAGAGAGGTGCATTCAGACTTGCAAGATTCTGTTACTGTAACCTTATACTAATAGTAGTATTAGCATCCATAACTTTGGCTTCCAAGTCTAGTCTACCTCAAAGGGCTGACATGTATTAAGATTAGTAGTCTTCAGAACTGACACAGCTCCCTACTGTATGTTATTGCTTATACAAGAAATTATAAGGACTGTTGTGTCTACTTTGCCTTTTCTGTTTGTTTCTTGTATTCATAGCAGGGAAACTTTTTTTTTTTTAATGTAAGAATGATCAATCCTGGTTGGAATCACCTAGTTCTCAATAGGAGACATTTAAGAATACAGATAAAGAAGACTGAACATTGTGGGTACCATACTGAATTTTTGTTAGACATATTTTTAAATATGAAATGCTACCAGGAAGCCTTTTCAATTCTATAGAAGAGTATACCAATTAATCTTTTCACCTAAATTTTCAATTACCTAGATTTGTTCTGTTATATATTTGAAAATATGAAATCAGATAGTTTTGTACTACTAGATATACAATATGAAAATAGCTTCTTATATCATGAGAGATTATTTCATCTGGATAGTATCAAATTGTACTTAGTATGGCTTGATAGCAAATGTGATACTTGTTAAATTTCTTGATAATGCTTTAGTGCATGCTATTTTAATATTGCAGCTCAAATACAATTTCATTAATCAAATAATGATGGCTGGGAAACTGAAACTAACTATATACACAGAGGTAATATTCATACAGAATTATGTTCATAGAAACCTACATGGAATTGAGATAATCCCCACATTTATATAGTGAAGATACTCATGGTTTCTGATTTCCTTTCTTAATCTTCCAGTTATGGAGAAAAGGTTTGGCAACTGGATCCTAAAAGCTTAAAAAGCAGAAATTAAATACTATTATTCCTAAATCTAGAAAACAAACATGATAAAATAAACAACTCCAGTGCAAACAAAGATTTTCTTTGAGACAGAAATGAAAAGGAAGTTTGAAGACAGTCTACTTGGCAAAATATTTGTGGCTGCCCCTGCATTAAGAGTATTAACATTATGCAGTTAAAGTTCAGTTGAACACAAAATATTTTAGTAAATGTTAGGCTGAAAGGACCAGAAAAATATGTATAGGTAGGCCATTTGGCATATGTTACATGAAAAGTGAAAAAGACATTAAGAGGGCTTTTTTGGGCAGGAGGTAGAAGGAAGTACTTAGCCAAGTGTGGAGCACGGGCTTTGCATGCAAAAGACAAGAAAAGACCCCTGTTTGAAACCTGGAAAGCTATTGCCAATCAGAGCATATTAGGCACTGGCAACATTACAATGTTGCTAAGGCCCAGGTGTGACCAAAATTATTTCCCTTGGTGTTCCCACTAAATGCCCAGTTTTGCCTTGTTTTATTTATTTTTGTAGGTTCTATTTTTTCCATGGGAAACTGGCCTGATGCAGACCATATGCCATGCTCTGATTTAAATGGGATGATATTAGAGAAACTTCATAGGCCGTCAGTTGTAAATCTTGATCCTGCTGTGAAGCACATGTGGTTGAGGTGCTATCCCAGTGCCTGGAGGCTCTGAGGGGGGAAGAATGGACTCCAACACAGGTCCAGCAAGATGAAGTGGGTGTGGATTTAGAAACCAACTGAAACCAGTTATATTGAATCTTTGGTTCTTGATCCAATGATTTTGGGTCATATCCTGGACTGAATGGAATTGTTACTTGGGAGTGTCTCCTTATTCACAGTTCCTATTCAAAGAGCATATGGCAGTTGTGGGTGGGACAACCTTTGCACAATTTCATCTTATGAACCAGTTTTGAATCAGGAAGCCCTACTCACAGTCACTCATGCCTCGATCACCTGATCAATTTAACTATTGCAACTCACTCTACATGAGACAGCTTGGGAAGACCACCTACAAAGTAGAGCTGGTCCAGAATGCAGTGACTCAAGTAGTTAAGTGTGCCCCTGGGTTGCCTAGGTAACACCACTATACAGAAAGATGCAGTGGCTGCCAGTTTGCTTCTGAATGCAATTCAAGGTGCTGGTGATTACATTTAAAGCCTTTCATATCTCAGGAGTTGGATGTCTGTGGGACTGCCTTCTGCCAGCAGTTTTATCCATCCAATAAGATCTAGTAGGGAGGGCACTCTTTGAATTCCATCTCTGAAGAAGTGTTACCACAAGGGACTGTGAGAATGTGCTTTCTCCATTGCTGCCTCTCTTTTTTAAAACAGTGTTCTGTCCAAGTTCAGATCAACATCAACCCTTGCTGGCATGTAGAAAAGCTGCTAAGTCCTCGCTATTTCAGAAAGCCCTCTGAATTGTGGGTTCCCACTCTGCAGCAGGTAACTTTGTTACTGAGAGGTTATTCTTCAGTGTGATAATAAATGTGAAGGTTGGTATTGTTGTTTTGGACTATATTTTAATCTTTTGTTTATGGCATTAGTATGCCATTGGAGAGGCCTATAAAGCAGGCAAACAAACAAATAAAATGGCTTCTATATTGGGTTGAAAGATCCAAGGGTGTGTGTGGGGAGGTGGTAGTTATGAGAAGACCTCTAGTTTGCAACCCAGAGCCTAAATCAAGATTCAGGATTTTGCCACCTTCCACTAAGGCCTGAAATATTGTTTGGAGGCAGTAATTGGGAGTTATACATATTCTGTGTTTTCAGTTTTGCACACATGTATTCACAGACAATCAGCAAATAAAGTGTTTGTGAAGTATTAGACAACCTGCCTGTACTATTGTATATCAAGTCTTATTATAAGTCTTTTACTCAAATAACCATCAAAATACTCACAGCAACAGTCAGCTGCTGGCTGACAAAGGCTTTTAATCCAGAGGAATGATATCAAAGTTCAGTTTTCTACCCATTATATTTCTGCTTATTTCTGCTATTGCATTTGCTCAGGTGTTTAAGAAGTAAACTTAGAGCCTCTTCAAAATTTTCAGTGAATCTACCATACAGGCAATGAACTTTAATATACTGTAAAGAAATGGGATCCAAGCAGCTGCTTGCTATTTAAGTATAGGTCATTATTATTATTTATTTAATTTATATTCCATTGTTTCTCTGAGTACTCAAGAAAACATAAATGGAGGCTTGCCTTCATTTTTCCTCACAAAAACCCTGTGAGGTAGATTGGGGTGAGACAGAATAACTTGCCAAAGTCGCCCAATGACTCGAACCTCATTCCCATCAGTCCCACACCTTAACCACTACTATTGTAGAATTTAAAAATCTAGCTGATTTACATTTCTGCCCTCCCACCAGGTGTTATTAAGTAGCACACTGAACAAGTAAAAAAAATCCGGTTATATATGATGACAGATGATATTTCCACTAAAATCAACAGGCTTCTGCATATGCCTGGAAAAAATGTGGCTGATTTGAAAAATTGCTTAATTAGTACAGCCGGTCCTTGTTTAGTGACTACCTTGTTTAGTGACTGTTTGCAAATATGGTAATAGTAATAATTAAAAAATCATTTTCTGACCAAGGTTTGCATTAATGTGTGCCTGAGAACAAAAACCTTCAGTGTATTACTGATTAAAATCTGGTCAGTTTCAGGCTGCAGCTCTGGCTGGAGAGTTCTAATCAACTAATTAAGGTCACAGAGTGGAGCTTGTTGGCTTGTGGTCAGCGCTTTTTAGGGAGGCACTGCAGAGAAAAGCAGCTCAGGAAGAGATAGCTTGTTTAAGCAATTTCTCCACCTTGCAAGGGGGCAAAAAAAGTAAAAAAAAAATGGGTCAAGCATAGAACACTGTGCAAGAGAACTTTATCTAAATGAGATGGCGGCAACCAGTGATCTTTGCAGCATCTCTCTCTCTCTGTCATGTATTTGCTTAGTGACCATTTCATTTCCAATTTAATCACTCATTTAGTGATTTCAGTCACTAAACAAGGAGAGGGTATACTGTTAAAGCACCTGAACCTGTTTTTTTTCAGACTCATGTGGAAGTCTGAAAAAAGAGTTGCTTTAATTAGTAACTGAGGGGTGCTGTGCTCATGTGAGATCTGAAGCACTTCTTCTGAATCATTTCTAACCATACACAATTCTCTTATACAAGGCTTGTTCGCATTATAGTTTCCTAATATGATTTGTTTGGTTTTGACTTAGTATGATGTATGAATCATACTCATTTTTATAATGGTTGACAAGCTTCTGGAGATTTTCACTAAATCAAAATTACTAACAATTGACCTGTAACTTGATCTTCTATTTTTAGTAGAGATAGTTGGCTAAGTCCTTGAATAAAGGCAATTCCTCTTTGAGAATAAATAATGAAGGAGGAGCTTGCTGGAAGCTTTTGTTTTCTGATTCTTCTCAGGAGGGCAGCAACTGGCTGTAGGGGAAAAGAAGAATTTAAACCCCGATGTAATCTAGACTCCTTAGAAAGGATTCTAAGGCACTCAGATTTCTAGATGTAGTGAGCAATCAGTTAGTGTATTTTTGGATGTCTCAAGCCCTTTCCAAAATCTTTCAAAGCTATTTTTCTCTACGATGCATCCCTATTTGGATGGCCTACTCATTATTCTTTTGCTTACATGAACTCTTTGAGTTGTAACCCTCTTTTTCAAACTTAACACACATGTTTTCTTTGCTTCTGCATTTCTAAAAAACTAAAAACTATTTTAAGCAGACATTTTGGGGTACCACTTTGTGTTTTGAAGGGTGGTAATCTAGTAATATGCTTCAGAAGGCCTAGGTCTCTATAGATTGAGTACCAGATAGGGACTTAATAAGATTGGTGTTTCTCAAGCAGCAGAAAATGGAAAACATTTTCTTTCTTTTGGATTTGGTCTGATAATATTGGTTAAGGGGAAGAAGATAATGCAGTGGCAGCAAATACCAATTGAAAGTATTAATTGCTGTTTCACCCCAGGCTGTCCTAGTTTGGGGAAGGGCAGGGTGGGGTTGACCAGGTGAAAGACAGCCTCAGGATTGTATTTAGCATTATGTGCAAAACAAGTAATATGACTTGTTTAGTAAACCATGTTTTTTTAAAAAAAAATTCCCTCGGATTATGTGGGAATGCAATCATAGTCACAATAACACATATTTTAATATTCATGTTTGGCAATATTGTAGTCATATTCACTGAATATTGAGTATTGTGTATTCATTAGATGAATGGTGATTCTGATTCATAAAGAGAGTGTTTTTTAAAGTTTAAGAACAGCTGTGTTATGGATTCCATCTTAAGTAGTGGTTGATAAACTTGGCAATGGAGTTCTCTTCTTTCCATTTTCTCCCTTCTGTTTTTGTATCTCCAGTCTCTTTAGAGATGATCCTGCATATAAAACATATCATATGACAAATATATACCAAAGTACTCAAATTTGCTATGAATAGATTTCTAACTGCCTCAGTAAAATGATTTTCTTAAGTGCTTTTTATTTGAAGCCAATCTAATTCAAGAATTATATAATACAAAACTGAGGTTTCATTATATAGAGTGTCTAATTATGCTGGTTAAAAGCCCACAAAAATATACCCAGATTCTAAAAGATACATTTTTAAAGTTGCGAGGATGTGGGGAGTAAGCAATAAATCATGAAGTGTTAACTAGACTATTTTATTGTCAACATCTCCATTAGACACTCATGTCACAAGTAAGATTGGGAAATTAGGGATTATATAAACTGGAAAAAAGTATGCAATCTAAGTCCAATTTGGCATCAGTAGCACATAACACCTCATGCAACATCAATTATCACACTTTTGGCTCTGATTTTTTTAAGCACACTTAGAGCTGTCAGTGTTTAGCAATTCCTGCTTTAATGTGCATTATTTTACAGAGAATAATGCTGAAACACAACTGAATATGACAGATGATACCTCTCTTTCTGTTAGTCTGTTTTAAGATCTAGTTCTGTAGTCATGTAATAAAGCAGGCTAAAACCTTCCTACTTTAGGTCTGCATATCTGCAGGTTACTTCTTATCCTCTAAAACTGCTGGATCAAGACAACAGTGAGGTCTTAATGCCAAAACACTTTGATCAGTGATGAATCTGAGAGCTATCCAGTGCTAACAAACTACCCAAATGCCAGTCTCCAGTTGAATACTTATATCTTATAATTTTACATATATAGATATGATTTTGCATTGGAATCAAGTAGAGGAAAATATTATCTTCACTTTAAGTTGTTAAATATATTTTCAGGTTGTACATAACTTTTACATATAATATGTAAGTGGCTATGCCTTAGATCTTTGCACATGGAATATAAAATCAAGGAACCAATGAAAGGGAGGGTTACCATAGGATAGCACTATGCAGGTAGTCCTTGACTTATGACCACAGTTGGGACTGGAATTTCCATTGCTAAGTGATGCAGTCATAAAGCAAGACATAACATGACACCATCACTTAGTGATGGCAATCCTGGTAGTCCCAGTTACCGTCATTAACCAAGAATCATGGGTTGATAAGTGAGTATCCACCCCAATCCAAGTCCCAAGCCTCAGTAAAGTAAGAGACTGCCTTCAACTCCCCCCACCTGCCTATCTCCCCCCCATCTTTGCCCTTTTGGCCACCCTGCACCCTGCCTTGGGGGACAGTAAGCAGCCCCAGAACTATGCGCTGGTTTTACTTTTTGGGGGGGGCTGCTTCTTGGCCCAGGAGAGCTGCACAAAGGGGCTTTTTAGCATGCTGCAGCTCTGGGGCTGCTTTTTACTTTTTTTTTTCCCCCCCAGTGCAAAGCCCATCCCCAGCTTGGCCCAGCAGCCAGGCCAGGCACACCTCCTCAGCAGCAGGAGCAAGAAGACAGTAAAGGTCAGCTGGAACGGTGGAGTGCAGAGTGGCAGAGGGCCAAAAGGGCATAGATGGGTGGAGAGATAGGCGGGTGGGGGGAGTTGAAGCACCCCTGTGGTCATAAGTGTGGGGAGGCTGCCAAGTGCCCAAATTTTGATTGGGGGGCTGCAACGGCAGTAACTTCAGGCATGGGTTGTAAGTCCATTCAGGGCTGCTGTAAGTTTGAAGTCACGGAACAAATTATCGTAAATTGAGGACTACTTGTAATTGTATGTGTGCCTAATGAGAAATGAGCTATGTTTCAATAGAGACAGACTTACTCTCAGGTAAGAGATTATAGAATTGTAGCCTGTTTTCTTGGGCATTGGACCAGAGGGTTGAGCGATCCCATCTCTACGAAACATGGTAAGATATTAGTTAGTATCTTCAGTTGCAAATTTATTTTGCTGTTTTGATAGGTAATATTTTATTTTTATTATTGTTTTAAATTTGTTTAAATTTATTTGTCTGCTGTCCAGAAATGCTGTGAATTTGGGCAACCGTACAAGTTGAATTAATTAAATAAATAAGTGTTGAATGGTGGTTTGCATCTGTAACAAGTTGTAAACATTAAGCAAAGTGGTATGGCCAGCTTTTTTTTTTCTTCTGTTTTTTGAAACAATTACACAACTAAGTTATGGATGCACAAAAACTGTGGTCAGAAATCACTCTCAAAATTTGTGGGAAGCTAGCATGATCATAGTTGTCTAGTGTTCATGCATATCAATGGATCTTACACAATAGTCCTTTTTATTTTCCTTAGTTTTATCTATTGGCTTTGTTCAATAATACCTGACTCAACTCAGTGCTGTCAGATCCAGCACTGATATACAAATATACATATGCTTGTACATATCTAGCCAAATGTACTGCATTGTTCTGGAAGTTTGGCAAGTTGATCACACAGATCCCATCTGATTCTTGACTCTTACCTTTTCTCTGAGTAGAAATGTTAATGTAACACCTCTTAAAATCTGACAAGAGACAATTGATAGTTATATACCAGTTGATACATGTCATTGAAGATTAGCACCTAGGAAGGCCCAAGAAAGAATAGTTGAAAGGTGAAATAACTCAATTTTCTTTTCCCTACTACACAAGAGCAGTGGGCAACTGAAATGTCTATGTGAAGTAGTATATTCTGAATGGGGTGGGAAAGGTTCGGAGATTTGCATTCTGCAAGTAGGTAGAATTGACTACCTGAGATCCCCACAAAATATGATGAAACGTTAGTACTAAGACCTTCTGTTTCATGCTCAGCTTGCACATATGTACCAATAAATCTTGTATTCTAGAAGTGCCATCCATCTTTACTGATCCATTTCCAAGAAACTGAACTCAGTGTAACTACAGCTACTCCAGAAACATCCTACACTAAGAAGTCATTTGTATGTCTAATTGCATTGTTAATATTGAGCAAGAACTTCACTTTCTTCTGTTTTTTAAAATTTTTTTAGAAACAGTGCTCCAAAAACGTTTCATACATTTAAAGCTGCCAGACACTGATAATTACCTTATATAGTGATTTTTTAAAAGCCCTACATCATTTTTCTTAATACAGAGAAAAAGAAAAGATTTAAGTATTGAAATTCTATTCTTATTGTTAATTAATTATTGTAATATTGTTTTTGAATGTTGGAGGAGGAAATGCAATCCAAAGCCTGCCTAACTAAATTATTTGGCAGATTTTGACCTACTTTATGTATAATCTAAATTATCCTGACAATGTTAAAGGAAAGACAGAAAGGAAGACATATAAATGAAAAACAAAACTTCTCCTCCTATTCATTCATCATCTGTCTACTTACAATTTGTAATATATATGCTCTGTTCATAAACTGTGAAGAAGATACCTTCAGGTAAGACCTGTGGTTTTTCAACACAAACACACACATATATTCAGGCATCCAAAAACCACAGTGACATCAAAATGATGTAATGCGTATAATGAGTCCATTATGTAAATGATCCAAATTATGTAATTGGATCACTTTGTGCATGCAAATATATAATTTGTGTCATTTGTATGATGACCTCATTGTGGAAATAATGTCACTTGCTGTTCCGTGGATGCCCATGTATAAACACATAAACACAACCATGTGTATACAGCACTGGATGTTCTCCAGATGTCTTTGAGTACTGGAATTAGATTAGATTGGCAGGGTGCCAATTTTACCAAATCAATTGTAGATGATGAAACTATAATTAATAAATGAGATGTAAGGAAACGAGATATAACATACACAATGGAAAGGAATAGAAGGAACATCCAAAATTTTACCCTACAATGTTGAAAACTGATCGAAATATGAAAGAATGGAAAAGATAAATTAACTACATTGTAATTAATTTCAGCCTTGGCAACAGAAAAGTCTAATTCTAGGCTAATTTCATGTTCCTGGAATAGTTTCAGAATACTGACTTTATCTGCTCTAGACAGTTGATCTGTGTTTCTCTTTCACAACAGTGTGTTTAGCAAAGGAAGTTACACATGAACACATCCTTTGGCTAACATAAGGGGAATCATATCTATACTTTCAAGGGGAAATTGAAAGAAATGGAAGAAGAATTAATGTTAAGGAAAACAAATCTCTGTATTTTTCCAAAAGAATGAAAATTAGAATAGTTGTCTGAAACTTTACCAAAACTTCTCACATGTCTATTTATTTGAGATTCTCCAAATGTATGTGGTTTGAGTTGAACAAAAAAGAACCCAGTTTATAAAAATCTAATTTGGCTAAGGCTTACATTGACCATCTGAAGGGTCAGCAAAGGGAGCTGTAAAAATAAGGCTTCTGGATATTTTAAAAGTGTATCCAAAGTTTTGAGGTAGGTGCTTTCAATTTCAGGCCATAATATTACATTCCATGCAGCAAATAAAGATTACTGACATAACACAGAGTTGTTATTTGGTCTGGAATAATCTACTAATGGAAAGTCCCTCACATTGTTCTTTTTTGGGGGGAGGGCTGCCTTCTTCAGCAGGATGGGTGTAGTATTTTCAGGAGACAGCCATACATGCTACTGTGAAGAGGTGGAATAACCACCTTTATCAGCTCAGTTATGTGCAGCTAAACCTGAATCCAAACTAATGAAAGCATATGGTGGGGTGTCTTCATATAAATGAATTGAGTACTTTCTACAGATATTCTGGTAAGCAAATATAGGTCAGGGCAGAGCCTGCTTTGTCCTTCTCCACACACACTATGTATATCTAGTTAGGAATTCTTTAAAAGGCTTAAACGGAACTTCAGGAAAATGACTTAACTTCTGTTAGAAAATGACATGCAAAAACGTAGAAACTATTTTGCCTTTCACAAAACATTTGAAAGTAAATAAATATTTAGATCAGAAACAGACAAAAAGTTATACTTCCCCCCTCCCCGCCCCCCGTAAATATTACTGTGGTAACTGAAATCTACAGGAGGCATGGTGGTAATTAGGGTAATCTTTGGAGGGGTGGGCCTGAACCTAATTGCATGGGGAAGGCATGAACATTATTTGAAATATTTATAGGTGAATTAAGCCTGGCAATCCAGTGGCAGTACCTTGCTGATCTTGGCTGAACTCAAAAGACTAAGCAGGGTGGAAGGAAAGAGAAGATGAGGATGACCAGCAGCAAGGTGGATGGACTCAGTTACAATGGTGATGAGTGCCCTGTTGGAAGACCTGAAAGACCAGGTTAGGGACAGATCGTCATGGAGAAAATATGTATGAGCACCAGGAGTTGACAATGACTTGATGGCACATAATCAAGCAGCAGGAAATATCAAAGATTAAAAAAAAAATCACGGAAGAAGTCAGTGGTAAACCAGTTCCATGCTGTTGCTAAGAAAACAGTATGGGTGTATTCACCAGGAATCAAGTATGTCTTGAAAGAGATTTTCACTTTTAAGCTTGTTAGGGTCTCAACATGCCAATTTTCCTTGAGTTTTACTTTGAAAATTAATAGGAAATCACAGCACTAAATTTTGATGGGAGGAGGGGGCTCCTGGAAATATAAAAATGGGTTCAGGTCATCATGTAGTCTATGGACTATAGGTTCTCTATCTGTTATTTGTACTAATAAATGGCATTATGTCAACGTTATACAATAGTGAAACACTGGTATAACTTCTTAAGCATCAGTTTTGACTGCAGTGACTAACTTTTAAAATTTCCCTTTTATATAAATATACAATCCATTTTATGTATAGTTAGAGTGATACTAGAAATAACAACTGTCAAGGGTATTTTTCCTTTATTTTAATTTTGTTCTATTTGTAGAACAAGTTCACATGAATATCCTACATTACAACTTTCGTAAACCCCAAATTATGAGTACTCTGGATTTTGGACTGAGAATACAATGAGCCTAGCACTTCGCTTAAAGAGTCACATATTGCAATGGATAATATTGTGATATGTGACAATGGATTTTTTTGCTTTAGTCTATATATGCAGCATGAAAAACTTTTGGGACTAAACTGTGATCCCTTTATGCTTCTAAATTATTCAGAGTAGTTGGTCACATGTTACACATCTGCTCCTTAATCACCAACATTGTGTTAGGATGAGAATACATTGCATTATGTTCTCTATTTTAATGGCTTTAGATTATTCTCTAAATTTGTTAACAGGCTAAGAATGAATGCAACAATTCTGCTGCATTTTATTGGTGGTAGATGTACTGTGAGAGCCAGTTTGATGCCAGTCGTGGTTAAGGCATCAGGCTAGAAACTGGGAGACCGTGAGTTCTGGTCCCACCTAGGCATAGCCAGCTGGGTGACTTTAGGCCAGTCACTTTCCCTCAGTCCTAGAAGGAGGTGGTGGCAAACCACTTTTGAAAAACCTTGCCAAGAAAACTTCAGGGACTTGTCCAGGCAGTTTTTGAGAATCGGACATGATTGAACAGGAAAAAAAAAAAAAAAAGATGTACTGTCAACACTACCATATGCAGTTCTTTATCAGTACCATTTTGTAGATTCAGTAATTGGTTAGAGAAAAATGTCAGTGTATCATTGGTTTAAATAATTCAGTATTGTATATGTTAACTGGCAGTTGAAATTCCTCCAAGATGTCAAGAAAAAGTCTTTCTTTACAATGGCTACAAAGAAAAATGGCATGAAGCCCTTTATTCACCATTGAGAAGACATCTATTCGTTGGCTTTCTCCTTGAAATTATTATTTACATTACATTTATATCCTATCTTTCTCCTAAGAACTCAAAGTTTCCTTTTATTGACAGAATTTGTGGGAGATTGAGAAATAGCAACTGGTCAAAAATCATCTAGAGAACTCCAGACTGGAGTGGGGAATTTTACTCTTCCTGGTCACCACCCATTATGTTATTCATTATACTCTACTGGTCCTCTGTCATCATACTGTATATCATAAAAAGAAATAAATGCATGTAGGGACAAAAGGAAATAACTTTAAAGAGAGAGAGAGAAAGAGAGAAAATCTCAAGCAGTACTAATCATACAATCATTTTATCAACATTCTAGATTGTATGTGGATGGCTTATTTCTGGAAAACACCAGGCTGCTTGAGTACATCTAACCTGAGGTTCTACATAATGTTTTTGATGAGGTCCTCCTCTTAGTTTCTTCATATACAAAGATTAAAATGATGGATTGATGTCTACTAGGAGCAAGGCTTTTTTACAGCAGCCCTACTACTCTGGAACTGTCTTCTGAGAGAGATCCACAAAACCTCTTTGGTTCTGAATTGTTTTAGAAGCATTGAACAAAGTGATTTTGAATCTGGCTAGTTTTCTATTCAACCATACTAGAGATTTTTTCAAAAAAAATATGCTGCCCTTTGATTTGTGGCATTTTTTTTTAGATTTTTATCCCGCCTTCTTTTTTTTCATATGCAACTCAAGGTGGCAAACATAACAATACTTCTTCCTCCTCCTATTTTCCCCACAATGACCACCCTGTGAGGTGAATTAGGCTGAGAGAGAGTGACTGGCCCAAAGTCACCCAGCTGGTTTTTCATGCCTAAGATACAGACTAGATTTCACAATCTCCTGGTTTCTAGGCCAACACCTTAACCACTACATCAAACCGGCTTTTTTTTTTTGTTGTTGTTGGGTTTTCAATTGTATTTTAAATTATGTTCAATTATTGTAGTGATGCTGCCCTGCTGAACTGCTGTGAAAGTTTTTTGGTAATAACAAAATTGTCTGAAATAAGATAAAAAAGGACATGAGTGCTCTCTAGGCATTGCCATACTGCAACGTAATTCTCATGCTGTTCCCCACTCAGAGAGGATGGGTTCAGTTGTGAGCATATCACTCTCCTAATAGCCAATCTTGCAGCCTTATGTAACTCACCCACAGACTACAGTTTAAAGCATAACATTTTTATGAATTTGACTTTTAAATCCTCTTGAGTATGTTTTTATTATTGTTAATATTGTTGCTTGATGTGGCTCTGCCTTGCCTCTTTAGGAGTGGGATGAAATGACACATAAACTTGAGCATTTTTAGTAGCAATGTGAAGACACTAGATGGCACCAGAAAGGTGAAAATAAGAAAAGAAACTCTTGGTTAGACTTCTGTGTATGCGCCTTTAAGCTATTTGAGACTACAAATAAGCAAATTTAGAAGATTGTTATCTACTCTCTAGAGTGACTATTTCTGATTAACTTGACCTTTTCCCTTGACAATCTGCATCCTTCCAGAGCCAAGTGTAATACCTTTATATGTGCACAAGCAGAAAATGAGATGATTCCTTTTTTATACCGTGCTTATATTATCTATGTATACCCATGGTGCTGTACATACAATTGGCTAATGTTTATGAATAAAATAAAATTAACTGTTAATATAGTATCCAGCTGCCATGATGATCCTGTCGTGAATAAATGTGGAAATCTTGGATGTTATCTGGGTAGAACATAGGAAAGTTCCATTTTATACAGTTCTTGAATCTATACTTCTAGAGATAATGATCAAAAATAATTCTCAGCTGATGCTATATATTCCAATATATGACATACATTTGGCAAATAAATATGCCATTCCATTATTTTCCCAAACTGTGAACAAAAACTACAACATAAAAAAACATGACAACACTAAAAAGCCTCTGTGCTCCCAGGCTTAAAATATGCTACCTATATATTTATCTATTGGAGACACTAACATTTTATGACAGAAATTGTCTGTAAAAGATACATGCTTTTACGTACTTGAGTGATAGATACTAAGGTAGAAACCAGGTTTCTCCAATCATATAAGAAACATTATGTAGTCTGCTAGGTACACATGTACATTCATAATGCCCACTGGACAAAAGAAAAAGAGTGAAAAAAGATTTAGCAAAGGTGCTTATACTTTTCCTATTTTTTCTTTAAGACTAATATGTCTTCAAAAAGTGTCTGTTTCCCATTAATTGATCTTGCATTGCAACTGTTGCCTCCCACTAGGATTTCCATTTAAGCATGATGCTGTTGGCTAAGCAAAGTTGTATGGGAAACAAAGTAAACAGGGTGGAGTTCTGTTATTTAGAAAAATGTAAACAGTATAGAAAACAATGACTTTAAATAAAGGATGAGGGAACTCTTTTTACTGAGCCAATAAATAGATGTTGACTTGGTGCTGTAATTTAATTCCATGCATGGAATTAAACCTAAAGACATTACATTTATTGTGAGATGAAGGAAAACAACAAGGAGAAGGGTTTTCTCAAGTTAACATTGAGAAAGGTAACGTTGAACAAAGGGCAACTCTATTGAGAACTATTTTCCATCACTGCTTGTTAAGTGAAACTTAAGACAGTCAGAATGTTATACCTGAAGCTTCCGGGGTTTGAAAAATGGTTAACTTTTAACTTACAGTCATAGCAATTAGTTAAAAAAACAACTGTTGAAAACTGAAGTCAATTTTAATCAGCTTGGCTTCCAAACAATATGATCAATTAATCCTATCCACTCTATGTTTAATTCATATACTATAATTATAGCTGTAGCCAAGCAGTCTACATTTATAGAGGTTGGAATTGTGAAAAAAGTAAAAGTTTCTTTTAAGAAATGCTGAAATTATTTCAGTTACTCTTTAAAAAAACAAACAAACCTTAAGCTCAGCAAATATATAGATTGAGTCAAGGTTTGTGTTGTAAGAGATGAACATGGCTGCCCCTTTGGAATACTGAATATGTATACAGCAATTCCACTGCTCATTTGTAGCCTTAGAGGTTTCCAGTGCTCTGCATAATGGCAGAATGAAGGACAAAGAGACATTGGTGATGTTTCTGTCTCCTGGTAGTGCTCTTTAAAATAAATCTTTTTCTTCTGGTGCTAGTAATAAGAGGGAATACTTTTAGTCCAATTCAAGTGTGGGTCTAAATTTTTGGCAGTTATGGGGTGTGGCAGAAGAGGAACACAGAAAATCCTTTGGCTCTTCAGACACTTTGATCCCAATCTCTAACTCAGTGTTTCTTAACCTTGGGGACTTTAAGATGTGTGGACTTCAACTCCCAGAATTCCCCAGCCAGCATGGATGGTGGGGGGAGGGGGGATTCTGCATGGAGTGTCTGGCTGGGGAATTCTGGGAGTTAAAGTCCACACATCTTAAAGTTCCCAAGTTTGAGAAGCACTGCCCTAACTCCTTCAGTGTCCCCTGTTATTCTTTCCAACATTAGGAACTTCCACTTCAACCAAAGAAGCTGGCAAGGAGTTGGAAGGATGAATAAGATGTCAAAATTTCCTACAATGTTGGAGGGGGCAATCTGACTGAGCTCTAGAGCATTTCATTCAATTATAAGGGGACATGGTAGCATGGCAATGTCTGGAGTGGAACAGGCATTGGCCCATTTCTCTTTCATAGGTCAGTATGCATGGAGAACGACAGACCAGGGTGTGACTATTCAATCAATACAGAGTGCATTTTAATCAATACTGTCAAAGAGATAGGCCATATTTGTTTTCATGTTAATTACTGATAAATTTTTGTTTTACAGGGCAATTCCATCAAGTTCAATGGGATTTACCATCTGTGGCATTTAAGACTGCAGGTCAAATGTGTATATCAGTATGTATGATTAATTGATTCATATGCTGCTACTAATCATGGAAGGAAGTCTCCCCTGTAACTTTTTTCTGTAATGTAGTACTCAGGAATGTAAGATTTACTACGTCTCACTTTGAAAAAAGTATAATATTGTATTATTATAATAATACAATAAAACAATATAAAAAGGGAGGGGGAAAGGTATAAGGATGTTTTTAAATCATGCCTTACAGTCTTAACTGTAAATCCCACAAGGGTATTTAGGCAAATTCAGGGTAAGTTATTGATAACTGAATGAGATGGCAGAAGCAAAAGAAATGCGACTGTTCTAGCAACTTCAGTGCTGCATTGTAGCACCATTTTGTGTATTTTCTTCACAAGAGTAGTGCTGCTGCTAAGACTTTAACTTGGGTTGTTGCTACTTTCATAGCAGGGCAGTTTTCAAGACCTTGCAAAAAAAATTACAGCTTGAATCATTTGATGCTGATTGAGGAGATAAGACACATACAGGCTTGCCAATTTTTTAGTGCCTGTGGTTTATGGGAGATGGAATTTGGAGAGTAGATTTCTCTTCCATCTCTGCTTTTTATGGTTTGAGACATTCAAGGAGACTATGTGTGAAATAGCTGTTTTCCATCGTCGTCTTTGAGGCTATTTTTAGAAATGGCTAGACTTAGTTATTTCATTTCACTTAGTCAATGTACATATTCCAGGATATTGGGCATTTTATAGAAATAACAAATCAATGCTTTCTTCCCTATTGCTGGGCATAGACTATTAATTGAACTCATTTAAAAGGATGAAATAAGTGTATAATCAAGTCAACAGAAGCCCCTGTCTTTAACATTTGACTTTTAAGAAAAATCCATTGTAATTGTCTTTTGTTATTCTTTTAAAACTGGAGCAGGCAACCCTGTATCTTTCAGACTGTTTGGAATTTAACTCGCATCAGCCCGTAATCAACATGACCCTACCTCTGTTTTAGAAGAATACTTCTGCCGTTTATATGATTGAATGTCAGTGCATGTCTATGCATTTCTGTTCAGAAGTCTGTGCTTCTGAATTAGTAAGCCTGTTCCATTTCACCCTAAACATATTTTATTACTTTTACCATTTTCACTGACTACAGAATTAGAGATTCACGAAATATTGGGCATTACTTAGGTCACATTATCATTAAGTTAGGAATTAAATATATGACTCTAAGTGCACTATTGTGAGAGTAAAAAATTAGGGCTATAGCTGTATAGTAAATTACTGGATGATATGTGATATCAGTGGATGAGACATTGGTGCCAAAAGGAGAGATTTAGAGAGTTAAGAGGGCTAAAACTAAATGATGCTTGAAGGTTATTAAAAATCAAAATAATTAAGGTTCAATTGGAATATACTCCACAATATAAGAAGGGGTCAGTCATGTCTAGAAAGAGGCTAGCATAGCTCTCTAGTAGTGTGCTGGAAGTTTTAATAGTTAAGAAGTCTTTCTTCACAAAATGGGTAGACCTGTCGTAATGAAAACAAAAGGACTTCAAATTCTGGTAAAAATAGTGTAATGTAAATGAAATCAATCGAGGAGGAGGAGGAGGAGGAGGAGGAGGAGAGGAAGAGGAAGAGGAAGAAGAGATTTAAATATATTTAAAGCATATTTAAGGTAGAAAACAACCTAGGGAAGTGGCTAGACCATTAGACAACAAAGGAATGAAAAGGATATTTAAGTAGTATATGGATATTGCAAAGACACTGAATGAATTATTTATATCTGTATTTACTATAGAAGATATAGGACATAATACCTGAGCTTGTATTGACCTTCTCAGGGTAGTGATTATGACAATTAAAAAATGCTGAGGTAATAAAACAGTCTAGGATATTATGAAGAGACTACAGAGTACAGTAACAAGCTAGGCTACCCTGATGGCATCTACCCAAGAATTCTTAAAGGACACAAATGTGCATTTTTGATCTCCTAGCAAAAATATGTAACCTGTCCCTCAAATCAGCTTAGTGCCAGAGGTCTTTAGGAGAGCCATTTAAAAAAAAAAATGCAAATTATAGGGCAGTTAGATTAATGACTATTCCAAACAAATTGGTAGAAATAGTATTCAGAGAAAAAGTAGCTAAGTGTATGGAAGAACAAGCTTCATTGGAGAAAAATCAACATAGACTCTACCAGTGAAAATCCACCTTTGCCAACCTTTTTGGAGTTTTCTGAGAGTTTTCACAGGCATGGGATGAAAGGGACCCTATTGACATTGGATCCTTGGACTTTCAAAAACCTTCTGACAAACTTCCTTATCAAAAGCTGTTAAATAAACCTAGAAATCCTGGGATAAGAGGAGCCAACCTTTTGTACCTGCTAAACAAAGAGCAAGGCTGATCCAGAATGCAACTGTGTGAGCTATTTTTGGGGTCCGAAAAAGGACCCATATAACACCATTGCTCCGTGAGCTGCATTGGGTTTGCTTCCGGGTCCAATTCAAGGTGTTGGTTATCACCTTTAAAGCCCTACATGGCATGGGGCCAGGCTACCTGAGGGACCGCCTCTCCCCCACGATTTCAACCCATCCCACCCGATCACACAGAGAGGGCATGCTCCGGACCCCCTTGGCAAAAGAACTCTGACTAGCGGGGTCCAGAAGGAGGGGCCTTCTCCGCCCTTTGGAACATCTTGCCCCCAGAGGTGAGACAGGCCCCCTCACTCCCGGCCTTTCGGAGGGACTTGAAGACCTGGCTCTGCAATCTGGCCTGGGGTGGGGAGGGAGGTCATCAGATATGGGGTTGGCTAGCCCCCTAGAGGCCTGGTGTTGCTTCCACTGGCCTCCTGGATTTTTCCTCTTCCTATTACTTTGTGTAAATGTGTTTTTTAAAATAAATTTTAACTATGTGTTTGTTTATTGTTTTAATCTGTTGTAAGCCGTCCAGAGTCCCCCATTGGGGGGAGATGGGCGGGGATAAGTTTGACAAATAAATAAATAAAATAAATAAATAAATAAGACTACATGGATATCAGTAAGAAGTGGAATTCCTCAAGGATCTGTATTGGGACTAGTGTTTTTTCACTTGTTCATAAATGATCTAATTATAGTGGTAGGCAGTGAATTGGCCAGGTTTATGGAAGATACCAAATTACTCAAGGTAATGAAAACCAAAAGTTATTATGAAGACCACCAGACATATCTCTTAAAACTGGGTAGATGGCGAACCAAATGGCAAATATGGCTCTGTTTAAACAAGTGTAAAGTGATGCAACTTAGAACGAAATACCATAACATTACATATTGATTGATAGGTGTGAGCTGTCTGTAACTAAGCATGAAAAGATCGTGGAATCATATATCAATGAAATTGTTGACTCAGTGAAGCAGCAAATTCCATGCTGGGGATTTAGGAATGGGATATAAAACAAAACTATCAACTTTATCCCCTTCATGGATCACTGCCTTGTTGTGGCGAAGGGGCTTGCGTAACTCAGTGAAGCCATGAGCTATACCGTGCAGGGCCACCCAAGACGGACAGGTCATGACAGAGAGTTCTGACAAAATGTGGTCCACTGGAGAAGGAAATGGCAACCCACTCCAGTATCCTTGCCAAGAAAACCCCATGGACAATGTTAAAAGGCTAAAAGATATGACGCCGGAAGATGAGCCCCTCAGGTCGGAAGGTGTCCAATATGCTACTTGGGAAGAGCGGAGGGCAATTCCAAGTAGCTCCAGAAAGAGTGAAGCGGCTGGGCCAAAGCCAAAAGGACGTTCAGCTGTGGATGTATCTGGAAGTGAAAAGAAGGTCCGATGCTGTAAAGAACAATATTGTATAGGTACCTGGAATGTAAGATCTATGAACCAAGACAAGCTGGATGTGGTCAAACATGAGATGACAAGATTGAACATCGACATCTTGGGAATCAGCGAACTGAAATGGATGGGAATGGGTGAATTTAATTCGGGTGACCATTATATCTACTACTGTGGCCAAGAAACCCTTAGAAGAAATGGAGTTGCACTCATAGTCAATAAGAGAGTGGGAAAGGCAGTAATGGGGTACAACCTCAAAAACGACAGAATGATCTCAGTGCGTATCCAAGGCAAACCATTCAATATCAGTCATCCAAGTCTATGCCCCAACCACTGATGCTGAAGAAGCTAAAGTTGACCGCTTCTATGAAGACCTACAACACCTTCTAGAACTAGCACCAAAAAAAGATGTCCTTTTCATCATAGGGGATTGGAATGCTAAAGTAGGAAGTCAAGGAGTAATCGGAATAACAGGCAAGTTTGGCCTTGGAGTACAAAATGAAGCAGGGCAAAGGCTAATAGAGTTCTGTCAAGAGAACAAGCTAGTCATAGCAAACACTCTTTTCCAACAACACAAGAGACGACTCTACACATGGACATCACCAGATGGTCAATACCGAAACCAGATTGATTATATACTTTGCAGCCAAAGATGGAGAAGCTCTATACAGACAGCAAAAACAAGACCAGGAGCTGACTGTGGCTCAGATCATGAGCTTCTTACTGCAAAATTTAGGCTTAAATTGAAGAATGTAGGGAAAACCACTAGACCACTCAGGTATGACTTAGATCATATTCCTTGTGAGTACACAGTGAAGGTGATGAATAGATTTAGAGGATTAGATTTGGTAGACAGAGTGCCTGAAGAACTATGGACGGAGGTCTGTAACATTGTACAGGAGGCAGCAACTAAAACCATCCCAAAGAAAAAGAAATGCAAGAAAGCAAAATGGCTGTCTGATGAGGCTTTACAAATAGCTGTGGAAAGAAGGAATGTGAAAAGCAAGGGTGAAAGGGAAAGATATAAGCAACTGAATGCAGATTTCCAGAGAATAGCAAGGAGTGATAAGAAGGCCTTCTTAAATGAACAATGCAAAGAAATCGAGGAAAACAATAGAATGGGGAAGACTAGAGATCTCTACAAGAAAATTGGAGATATGAAAGGAACATTTAGTGCAAAGATGGGCATGATAAAGGACAAAAAAGGCAGGGACCTAACAGAAGCAGAAGAGATTAAGAAGAGGTGGCAAGAATACACAGAAGAACTATACAAGAAAGATCTTAATGTCCCTGATGTCCACGCTGGTGTGATCACTGACCTTGAGCCAGACATCCTAGAGAGTGAAGTCAAGTGGGCCTTAGGAAGCATTGCTAACAACAAAGCTAGTGGAGATGACAGTATTCCAGCTGAGTTATTTAAAATACTAAAAGACGGTGGTGTTAAAGTGCTGCACTCAATATGCCAGCAAGTTTGGAAAATGCAACAGTGGCCACGAGATTGGAAAAGGTCAGTTTATGTTCCAATTCCAAAGAAGGGCAATGCCAAAGAATGCTCAAACTATCGCACAATTGCACTCATTTCACATGCTAGCAAGGTTATGCTCAAAATCCTACAAGCTAGGCTTCAGCAGTATGTGAACCAAGAACTACCGGATGTACAAGCTGGGTTTCGAAGAGGCAGAGGAACTAGAGATCAAATCGCCAACATTCGCTGGATCATGGAGAAAGCACGAGAGTTCCAGAAAAATATCTACTTCTGCTTCATTGACTATGCAAAAGCCTTTGATTGTGTGGATCACAACAAACTGTGGCAAATTCTTAAAGAGATGGGAGTACCAGACCACTTTACCTGTCTCCTGAGAAATCTGTATGCGGGCCAAGAAGCAACAGTTAGAACCGGTCATGGAACAACCGATTGGTTCAAAATAGGGAAAGGTGTACGACAAGGCTGTATACTGTCACCCTGCTTATTTAACCTATATGCAGAGTACATCATGAGAAATGCCAGGCTGGAAGAATCACAAGCCAGAATTAAGACTGCAGGGAGAATCATCAACAACCTCAGATATGCAGACGATACCACCCTAATGGCAGAAAGTGAAGAAGAACTAAAGAGCCTCTTGATGAGGGTGAAAGAGGAGAGTGCAAAAGCTGGCTTGAAACTCAACATTAAAAAAACTAAGATCATGGCATCTGGACCCATCAATTCCTGGCAAATAGAAGGGGTAGAAATGGAAGCAGTAACAGACTTCATTTATTTGGGCTCCAAGATCACCGCAGACGGAGACTGCAGCCATGAAATTAAAAGACGCTTGCTCCTTGGGAGGAAAGCTATGGCAAGCCTAGATAGCATATTAAAAAGCAGAGACGTCACCTTGCCGACAAAGATCCGCATAGTCAAAGCTATGGTTTTTCCGGTAGTAATCTATGGCTGTGAGAGCTGGACCATAAAGAAGGCTGAGCACCGAAGAATTGATGCCTTTGAACTGTGGTGCTGGAGAAGACTCTTGAGAGTCCCCTGGACTGCTAGGAGGTCAAACCAGTCAATCTTAAAGGAAATCAACCCTGATTGCTCATTGGAAGGATCGATAATGAAGCTCAAGCTCAGATACTTTGGTCACCTAATGCGAAGAGAGATCTCTTTGGAGAAGACCCTGATGCTGGGAAAGATTGAAGGCAAAAGAAGAAGAGGACAGCAGAGGATGAGATGGTTAGATAGCATCACTGAAGCAATGAGCATGAAACTGAGCAAACTCAGGGAGGCAGTGAAGGACAGGAAGGCCTGGCGCAATATGGTTCATGGGGTCACGAAGAGTCAGACATGACTTAACAACTAAACAACAACAGCAAAATCAACTTTATAATTACCTTACACAAATACAGTATATTGTACATCTTTATCTGGAATATTGTGCATAGCTCTGGCCATCGTAGTATGAAAAGTGCAGAAGAAGCCAAGGAAAATGATAAAGTGGCTGAAATACCTACCTTATGAGAACAGGCCAGAGTGTTTAGGACTCATTAATTTAGGAAAAATGGTGACTAGCCGAGAACATGATTGAAGTATATAAAATCATTCTGTAGCTTATGCTGGTAATAATAGTGACAATAATATTCTATATTATTCCTTTAGCTTGAGTTCATACTTTTATTTTTAAATAGTTTGTTAACTGTTTCATTCTAACTGGTCTTTGACTGAAATAAACTTTGACTTTACTTGACTTAAAATCATGTATGTCATGGATAAAGTGAACAGGGAGATGTTTTTCTTTTTTTCTCAAAACACAAAGGGTCCATAAAGTGAAGCTGACTGGAAAGAGATTTAGAACATAAAAAATGTAGTAATTCTTCACATAGCATATAATTACTACAAGACATAGTGATTGTCACTAACTTGGATATGTTTAAAAAGGAGGGAGAAAAATTCATGGAGGACAGGTCTATTATCAAGGACTATTAATCCTAAAGACTCAGTGTTGTGGGCAGCAATGCCTCCAAGTATTGGTTGCAGAAGATTAATGGCAGAAAAAAATATTTCTCCATTTCCTGCCTGTCAGCACCACAGAAGCATCTTGGTTGACCACTATAAAAAACAAACTCCTGGATGAAGATTACCCGTGGTCTGATCCAGCAGGACTGTTCTTATATCCTAGTTTATAGTCTTTACCTCCTGATGTAAAGATTATTATTTACACTATGTGTAGATGATTGGAATTACTTGAACCTATCTTTCTCAGGCTTTAGCTAATTTTAACAAATTACTCCTTTGCTAGTCTACCTATTGAAAACTCAGTTATGCTTGCCAGGTCTTATTTGAATGTCTAGTGCTCATATCCCCATGAAGATCTTATAAGAAAAACAGAAAATGCAAAAGTTTTCTAGATGGCCAGCATGCAAGATTTATATGAGGATAATATAAAATAACAATAAAGCAGCACTGAAATACAGCTCAGATCTGGAAACAGCCAGGGTAAGAATGACAGAAGCTTGGATTCATGCTCTAAGTCTGAGTAACATTGGCCTGCCAAGCTGAACATAGCTTGCCAACCATGTAGAACAGCCTGTCAGTGCTTCATAGACTTTCCTAATTTTGAAGTCCTAGTAGGGTAGCAAAAATAGTCTGTAATTCATGACTAGAGAAGTATGTCAGTCATGGAGGGAATATGCAACATGCTTCATTGGAGAATAGGGTTCTGGAGGAGGCTGTCATTATGCTTGCCTTTCAAAAGGGCCTTGTAGCATAATGGAACATTTTGAGAAATTTCAGTGGTAATCCCAGTTGTCTTACACTGCTGTCATGTAAGCTTGAGGAAGTCTACCAACATATAACAGGATTCATAAAACGATATATTGTTCAGCTTTCTCAACCTGCAGTCAGCCCTGGACTATATTCTTACTGAGAATGAATATAGCCCAGTAACACAGCTGTATTTAGATTGTATAAACATATGCAGCACTGAAAAGGAGTAATAAGAATGATTATTGGTAATACATCTATTCAATTCTTGTAGATGTTTTAAGAGTTGGCTTCAGTGGTCTCCTAAAGGAATCTGAAAGGTATCATTTTGTTAACAAATGATACTGATGACATGTAGATGTTTTCTCTCTCATGAATAAGCATGAAGATCTCATTGAATGTAGCTATGTATGTCTGTGCATTCTTTCCCAGCAGTATTATGGCAAAGATAATATAGTCATGCATTAATGAAGTTATGCAAGTAAGTTGCTGTTTCTTAATTAGCCTCACACAATCAAAAGGAAAATTACAAAGAATCTGACCCATTTTCTTCAACTCAAGAGTACAGATTTACTCTTGGCAAGGGTACACAGTACAGATCTTTGCCCACCAGGCATTCCAAGCAGATGGTAGCACCTCCTCATGGCTGCATTATAAGGAATTGCCAAGAATTCCTCCTAATTCATTAATTATGTTTCTCAAGCTATGTTTTGGCATCTTAAATGCAGCTAATTATGTGCAGATTCTAATTTTATTCTATTTTTCTCTTGTAATTAATTATTTCTTCATTATCTACAAGCAGCTTTCTACCCTTCCCCAGCAGATGTCTTTTTTAGAAAACAGATGTTGTCACTTTCCTAAAAGGCAGCACATCTGATTCAGGGAACATATATATCCTTTACATTAAACAAATGTCCAGCATGACAAATTCAACCTGTTCCATAATCTTTACCATTACATGAGTGTATGGCAGAATAAATTAGAAATTACATGAAGAACATGAAAAGGAACTGCTGTAGCATTCCCCAACCCCCCAATATAAAGAATACATTTCACATCATTCCCTCTCAGCAGCATGGTCATTTAATGTGCTAGATAGGAGTCCTAGGAGCTATAGTATAAGACATCAGGAGGATACTAAGCATGGAAGACTGAATTATTAAACATATAATGATAAACAAGCTTTGCATGTATGTATTCCTCTGGGGAAAAACTGCATTAATGCTAAAACTATATAGATGTATGAGACAGTGGAGAATATCTGTAGCACAGATTGCACTGCATATATAAAGTAACAGATTCAATACGTGAAATAAAGTACTTTGTTTTACATTATATTGCATTTGAGTCAGTGTTGGTTCCTGACTAGTTTTCTTGGCAAGAATTTGCCTCTTTTCTAGGGCTGAGAGAGAATGACTGGCCCAAGGTCACCCAGCTGGCTTTGTTCCTAAGGTAGAACTAGAACTTTTGGTCTCCCAGTTTCTAGCCTGGTGCCTTAACCACTACACCAAGCTAGCAAATAGTGTTGTTATCTGTTTAAATTCTGCTGATCCATTCTGGATTGTAATGTGCTGAAGGAAAAACATAACCCTTAGAGTTAACTTTGTACTGTAAAAAGAGAATATGAAAACCTTTGTTAAAAGAGAATATTAGACAACTCTGTGGCCCGTTGGGTCTTCCTTTGCGAGAAAGGTAGTGCAGTCTGATGTGACCAGAATAAACATTGCATTTTAGGCTGACCATATTTTTTTTATCCCAGTGCTGGATCCCATGATCATCTAAGAAGAGTATATATCATAAATAGAAAAATAATTGTAGTGGCAAACAGATTTCAGTGCTAAGTCAATATTTACTTACCTAAACAGATAAACAGAATGACCATGGGTGAGCAAAAAAGTAATGGGAGCGGAAGCAACTTTTGACTTCTTGCCATCTTCCCCATTGACTTTGCTTATGGAAAGCTGGTAGGGAGCATCAGAAATCACAATCACATGACTGCAGAGACACTGAAAAGGCCACAACTTTGTGAATAAAAGTTGTCTGAACATCATGGAAATTTCAATTCCACTGGAGTAATGGGTCCCGGATTTTTTACACATTCTTTAAGTTATCGGATTTTAGATACCTTGATTCAAAAATTGTTGTGGTATAATGCACTGTTTGGGCTAACTTGAGGGTATAAACAGACAAATATATAAACATAATGAGAGTTTTAGTAGTATATAGATGAAAAGCCTGGAAATACATTTGGAACTCATTCTTTACAGACTGCTGGTGGTGTGAAATTACTTTCCAGGACCAAATTAAAACAAAATCTAAACTTCAGCAAATATAAGTATGTAATCAGATTCAATTAGGATTTATTAAACCTTCACATATAATCTATTATTGTGGCTATTAGTAGTAGTCATAATAACATTACATATAATTATTATGTAACCCCTATAAACAGATTAACAGGACTAGAAAGAGACAATAGCAATTTAAACTGATGAAGCAGCAAAATACTGCCTCTTACACATGGACATTTCTACATACATGGATGATATGGTGAATGATAGCATTCTGTCCTGTGATTTTAGATCTGGCTTGTATGCTCTGTGGAAGGGGTGGGCAACTTTTGGTGACTGAACAACCCTCATAAAATTTTGTGCAGTGAGAGAGAAACTCTTAGTGGTACAAATCAACTGGGGCTTCATCTTGCAAGGGAGGAAAAAGATGGAATGTGGGTTTTTTTGGGGGGGGGATGATAGTTTTCTTTGTTTTGCTTTTTACTTATGCCAGGTCTATTTAGGGACTTGTGCTAAAAAGTCATAAAAAATACAAAAATATATATGTATATTTTTAAAAGTCATAAAAAGTACATAAAAAGATCAGAATTTCCCGGGTGTTTTACCAGATAAGAAGTTATAAGGTGGGTTCTTGAGTCCTTATAGCAGGTACAGTATAGCAGGACATGAGTTTCAATAGCCTCTTGTCACTGGGGCACAGGAGCTCACAGGGACTTTTTGTATCAGCCCTCCAAAACTGCTATGGGGAGAGCATTAAAGTGTGAAAAAGTTAGTGCTCTTCAGAACTTGGAAGCAGTTATGTGGTGTAAGTATCTCACTGGTTTGTAAAAAGGGGCTTGACTGCTAAGAAAAACATTCTTAGGTAGAGCAGACTGGTCCTTTTGGGCTTCCAGGTCTTTGATACATTGTTTAAATGCACTGAGTATACACTCATGACCCATCATTAGGAACAGCTCCCTGGAAAAGCCAAGACGTTGAAGTTTTTGTGAGATTGTCCTGAACCATATTGATTTGTAATTGTCCTTAATATAGAAAGAACTCAAACCTGTGGGAAAGAACAGTCACTTCAACCAATGTGCTATGATACAGGTCCATGCATCTGTTTCAACTTTAGATAGTCCTGCCTCCCTCCTTAATACTACATTTGGAACAAAAAAGGCTACCTGGAATATAGCCCTTAGGAATTTAGACTGGACCCTTTCAAGATGAGTAAAGGAAGGGTAAGGTCCTAGCTGGACACCAAAAAGTAATTGTGCATGAGAGCTGAATATAGCTTCAGTGCTGCTGGGATACGGTGTGCTCCTCTGGTGAAGTGAAAAGATTGAATTCCGGCCACCGTTTTTTGAGCATTTTGTATGACATAATTTTGGTGTGTACTGTGTTTGATGGAGTTATGGAAAAACATGCCCAAATATTTAAAGATTTCACTTGTTCAATATTCTGGCCATTTATCCTCCAGGCATGCAATTTAGGTCTCTTTGCAAATATCAGGATCTTAGTTTTACTATAGTTGATTTCAAGTGCTTCCTCAGAGCATTAATTGGCCAGAGCATTCAGAGCTTGTTTAAGTCCAATTAACATTTGTGACAGAAGTACTATGTCATCTGCATACAACAAAGTTGCAATATGTCTGTTTGCTAGTTTTGGGGGATGATATTTTAATTGATTTCTTTTGGCCACAAGTGGATTTATTAACAGATTCAACAGCAGGGGAGACAAAATACATCCCTGCCTCACTCCTCTGTAAGTTGGAATCTCATTAGTGTGGTGGCCTTGCATACTGCATCAAACTTTGATTCTAGAATTTTTATAAGGATTATGCATAAGCATCAGTAACCACTAGAACCTTTATGTGTTTCCTGTCTCTAAAAGGAAGAAAAGTATTCTACTGATTTTCAATAATTGCATTGTTAAAATCTGGTAGCACAATTAAAGTGAGCCTGAGGATCTCCCAAAATGGGATTCAGAAGTTACATGTGGCTCTAGGGCTATAGGTTTTCACTTTTCTTTGACTGTAGGAAAGAAAACCTCAGTAGCAGAAAACAAAATATGTATGCTTAGTGCTTTGTGCACAGGACTGGGAGAGGCTCTTGTCCAAGTTTTGAATGTTTTCAGTCAATGTATGGAATACTGATCTAGATGAACCAATAATCTAACTTGCTCCATTGCCCAAGCGTCAGTCAAACTCAGAAAGAATGTGTGGCTGAGGATTGGTAGGTGAGTGGGTGATTATCTATCCTCCCTAGGCAGATTAAGATCAGATGAGTTAGAAATAAGTAATATGGCTGGGCTTCCAGGGGAGATATGGCAAACTGAAGATGGCTCTGCAATCATGGTAAAGTCCAAGGAACCAGTGAGTAGATTGGTTCCTTGGAACCTCCCCAAATAAGGAGAGGACAGGAGCTCACATGTGCTCTGGATGGCTGTTCCCTGCAAAGAAACCGCAGGCAGTGGTTTTCTATGGGTTTGAACACTGGGAGATGACAAGATTAGCCATCTTGCTCACAACCATGGCAGAGACTTTTAAAGGACACTAAATTTACAAGCCTCACTTTCTAATCACTTTCAGAAATTTCTCATTAACTACTTATAAGCTATTACAGACCTTTGGAACGACACATTTGAAAATGCCAGGTGAGTCTATCTTCAATCCTGAATGAAAGAAACTTTTAATCATGAGCTTAAGAATTTAAAGAATCTGAAATAAGCAGCAAAAAGCTAAATAAGATTTTGATCTTAGAAAGGTATAAAAGACTAAGGGTCCAGATAAAATTGGAATATTTTAACTTTTACATATAAGATTTTGGAATTAATTATAAACAGTTTCTCATGGGAAATAGATCCTGTTTTGGTTTCTACAAGACATAACATAGGTAATTTATGATTGTACACTGCCTAGAGTAACTTGTTGAGAGGGGTGGCTATAGAAATCAAATCAAATCAAATCAATCAATTAATCAATAATTTCATGATTTCAAAAACTGAACACTAGAGGGGACTAAAGATTTCAGGCAGAGGAAAGATACAGGACTCTAAGATGGTGCAAAATGTTATGACAATAAAAATACTGAAGGAGACTTTTGAAAATGGATTCAGAAAATAGTAGCCACAATATCCATAATGATATCTGCTTCTATGGATAGACTGTGTCCAAAAGATGTTATTGAAGAAACGTCAGATGTAGCACAAATTTAATCTGACAAGATAGAGATGTATCGAAAGTGAATTTACAACTGACAGGCCAAGAGAACGATCTAGAAAAGAATGTTTCACTGAATGTATGAAAGAAACTGGCTGAGGTTTTAAAATGTAAAAGGGAAATACAAATGACAAACCAAGAGAGTGACCTGGATAATTTTTCTTACTGGATTTACAAAAGAGATTTCTTAAAGCCTTGACAAACTCTGTGTGATGGGAGAAAGACGAAATGAAGAGAAATCAAATCCTATGACAATATTTGAATGAACTAAATATTAAGATTGTTGGAAGTAAAAGGAAGGAATATAAAGTTGATTTATTTGATAAAGTTTAAAATAAGATATGTTGTTACTTCTGGGTACCCTTTATGGACTTTCTGCTGACACCAGGACTGAAAAGATGATGCTTTATGGTTTTGCTTATAGATAAGAGATGGGATATGGGATGAAGAGATAAATGTTTGTAACTTAAGAGAGGATGAAGTGTTACTAAATTTGTTTATACTTGTGATGAAGGTTGGAAGTCACTTCTTTATATGTATTTCTCTTTATTATATTCTTTTCTCTCTTTTTTTCTTTCTTTCTTTTCCTTGCACTTTTTACTTATTCTCTCTATTCTCTTTCCTTTTTTTAAGTTTAGTTTGTACTAATTTTACTATTATAATCAAATTCTTAATAAAATTATACACACACACACACACACATTCAGGTGCTATGGTTAAGGAAAACCCACTAAGTATAGTCTGGAGCAAAAAAAAAAAAGAAAAGAAAAGAAAAACCTGCATGGACTGTATAAGCACAATCTAATCAATAGCTTCTCCCACAAATTGAAGATTAGACTTCTCTGATGGATTTTGACTTGCTTGTGGTTCAGCTACTAATAGTGCAGCTGGTACTAAAGTCTGGAGTAGTCATTATTAGCTTGAGCATTGTCCTAATATGTTTACTTCAAATCCCCAAATTCCCCAGCCAGCATGGACATTTAATTCCTACCTAGTGCTAAAACCAGCAAGTATCATAATTTATAAATTCCTTTTACTTTTTATCAGTAGGAATGAAATGGAATACTATGACCCTGTAACCAAATATACTGTATATGGTTAACCAGGATTATTTTAAATGATAACTTAATGAAAATGCAAAATTTGCATTAGCTTTTATGTATATATTTCATTTTTTTCAGCTCAATTCTTTACTCAGATTAATAGCATTCATTTGTAGATCTAAAATGATGACAGAAATGCAAATGTACCACTTACACTTACATGCATCCCTTGTGGATGGAGAGAGGTAGAAAATAGTACTATATGCCTGTACAGGATTGGCCTCATTCACTATCTCTTAGTCGTAAATATGGTAGTGGGAAGTACTAAGAGCTACATTATGCATGACTTCTGTTCATTAGGATGAATCTCATTGCAAGGAAATATAGATAGATGCCTGCAAGTGACATTTTATCAGGACAACTCTGAAACTGATTCTGTGCCTAGCATTGGCATCATCATTAAGCAAACATTCCTGATGTCCTGTTTACTGCAACACGAGGAGGCCTCAACAGTACTTTTTAAGGGATATGTCTTCTTGAAGTCTCTCTGCTTCATCCCCAGCTCTCTGCAGGCATAAACTAAAGTGATCTTTAGCTGTTCTGTTGTGGAAAGTGGTGTTTTCCTTCTTCCAACACAAAACTTGCTATCCAGAGCACCTTGATGATGAGCTTGGGGATGACTTGGTCAGGGGCAGCACTCCATCCAGCTTCAATTGGCTGCCTATGTCTGTTTTCCTTTTCTTCATCTGCTCCCTAGGCACTTTAACTCTACTGCCATTTTGTATTGGTTGCGAAAGAGATCAGACATCTCGAAGAGTTTCTGTCCTAGTAATTCTAGCACTGCATGCTTTCTTCCATACCTTTATTTTGCCAACAGACATGTAGTGTGATTCCCTATTTGAAAGGGAATGGCAGATGAAAAGCCAGCAAGTTCTGCTGAGACTTTTATGAGAACCATGACATGCATGCTTAGAATGAAAAAGATGTTGCTTCCAAGTATCAGGATTTTTTTTTTTTTTTGAATATCGGAAAGGAAGTGGGATTGCTTCCTGGTTCCCCAAAGTGTTCAGCAATCTAATCTGGCATGGGGAAGAGGGATTGCATTGTTATTACGGTTGAAGAATTGGCAGTCAGAAACCTTGCTATCTACTGCAGTAGTAAGTCATATGGGGAAAGGTGGTGAGAGAAAAGTGACTTGTGAAGGATCAGGATACACTGTTTCTCTCTGTCAAAAAACCATCTGCTCCCCCCCCCCCCCTTGGTAGCACTATCAGTCTGAAAGGAAATTGATAGTTTTGTTCAAATGGGGGGAACAGTGGCATTTGGAGAGTGATAGATCAACAAACAAACCAACTGACCAGGGAAAGAGTGTTACTGGCTGTAGCTTATCCTCACTAATTAAATCAATTCCTGTAAGACCTAACTTCTGTCTGTCTGTCTCTCTCTCTCTCTCTCCCCCCCCCCCCCACTTGCTATGTTTACTGTTCTCCCAATGGAGGTTTGGTAAAAATGGTTCCTTCGAGGTAAGAGTAAGTAAGTGCCTTGAATGCAACCAGAGGAAACAACAAGTCTTTTGAAAGTCTCTCAGAGTAAAGAAAAAGAAAGTGTAGTGGTGTGAGGCAATAAGAAGAGAGGCCAGGGAAGTTATCCCGAAGAATTTAAGTCCCTTCATTCTTTTGCAAGATCCTCTCATTATCCTATGCTTTTCTTTAAGGTTATAGTTGTGTTTTTGTTGCCCCCACCCCTGCCTGCCCCTGCCCCCTGAAGGAATGTTGATCTCAAAAGAACTAATTCCAATGCAACCCACCCCCCAGCTCAAAGGTTTTGATTGGCCACTCTGGGAGTGCCCAGTGCCCCCAAACTCCACCCTGCCACACATTCTATAGAGCAATTAGGGATTATTTTCCCCACTGATAGTGTGAGGAGAAAGGATGGCAGGGAATCCACCAACTGCTGCTCTGAAGTTGTCTCACATTTCAGGACAGCAACAACACCCAGTTTCACTGCTGAGGCACAATAAAGCTCAACCATGGGGCAGAACAATTTATGTCAGCATACTTTTCTGCCAACACAAGCATGGGAGGAAAGCACCTTGAAGTGACTATCTGGATGAACCCTTAGCCTCTGACACTGGAAATGTGGGCTTCAAGTAAATCCTGCTGAGTTCACAGTAGGTCTTACTGTCAAGAGGTTTTGCATAAGATTACAGCTTAAACTGAAACTTTCTTATGCATTTGAACTTTTAACACTAAGTAGCTGAACTGCTTTCCTGGTACTCTTTAAGTATCTTAAAATATTTCTACTCTTTTTGATATGTGCTATTGTAGCATATGCTTTCATATTAAGTTTTGTTGAACTGTTTTGCTTATTTTTTAAAAATCTGGTTTCTTTACTGTGTTGGTAATGATTAACAGTGCCCATACTAATCAATAAGCTGATTGTTAATAGGAGTATCAGGCAGACCTGTGCTAGAAAGGGGAGCAGATAGAGGTAAAAATCTGCTAGGATAGTGTTGAGAGAGATAATGCCATAAAGTCATGATGCTTTACTGTGCTTCATGAAGCATTTATGGCTGTGGACAGAGTTGACAGAGAATCCCACTAAAATTGCTGGAGTTATTCCTTTCACTGAAAGTGGTTTGCTGGAGGAGAGCTGACAGCTGGAAGGTAACAATGAAAATCTGGAGCTATGAATCCTAACATTCACGGTTGAGTATTTTTGTGGAAAAGAACAAAAGCCAGGTTACACCATGTGTTCTCCAAAAAAGCATGAGAGCAAACTCTGCAACTGAAAAGAGAGGATTTCTCCAAAGGAATGTACAAATACAGATGTTTGGCTCTGCTGAAACTTCATTTGGCCTTGTATTAAAATATGGTGTTAATCAAGAGTGTCTTATAAATGGAGATGAGTGCTGAAGCTGCCTCTTGGGCTGCCAAATGGTGGCCAGACATTAAAGAGGTCTTAACCAATTAGCAGAGTCCCCTGTCTGGAGGGTGTGGCTGGACTCTGGCCCCACACCTCCTTAGCCAAGATTCAAGAGGAAACCCTCCTGGTTCAAAGGCATAACTTTTATTGAGAGAGCCAGGAAAGATTCTCCCTCTGGCTGAACCTGTAGGAAATGTGCTAAGTTTTTCTCAGCTGCAAACTCTTTCCTGCATTTCTGTGGTATTTGTTAGTGTTCTCCATAAGGAATGGGAGAGAAATTTGCACGTAAATATGTGTCGTATTTGGCAACGTGCTTAGCGGAGCAGTAGTCTGTGGGGATTGTGTGTTTGTTTCCACTAAACAACTGTTGCCAAAGTGTTTAAGGAATACCCTCTCCAAATATTCTCGGTTTAAAAGACATATTATATAAATGGAATGTAGGAAAAAACAATGTGTTGTTGCTTTTGCTAGTGATCTGTTGATAGAAAGAAAAAATAATACTGGGCATGGAAAATTCCTGTACAGACAACCGGCTGAATCATTTTCACATAAGAAGTTATCCCCAATTCTGACCAATCTCATAGATTGTCCACGGAGCCTTAGAATAGTGACATCCCATATAGTCTTAGGCTTTCTTCACTGATATTACTTATCAGATATTTGCCAAGACATCCAAGACAGCTGGAAGATGAGCCCTAGTCTTCAATAAGGGTTTTCCCTTAGACTGAATTGTCCAATTTACATGGTTTATAATGTTGTAAATTACATTGCAGTTTACTGAAAAAATTAATCAGACCCTTTGTCAGTAAAAAGATAAGCTGCTGTGATGTCATAAAGTGTTTTCCTTCACTAACTGCTAACTCACAGAGGGCCACCCTAGGTCTGGAAGAGGAATTAGAGATACTTATATTTAAGACTGAAGCAAACTTAGGAAAACAAAGCAAGAAAGAATATTGAAACAGCAAAAAGAATGATGGGCAGCCACTCCTATTTTTATGGTCTTCAGAGTCCCTTCCCAAATTGCATCACTGAAATTCAATACCAAATCATAGATCTGAGAGTATTGTACTTTAGGTATCTAATCCCTGCACTAGGATACAAAGGGTAATGGGAAAACGTTATTAAGTATGTAAATGAACAATATCTGGATCAGGGGCATCAACAGAGGGGATCAACAGTGTTAAAATGGCAGGCACAATTGGTTGTAATTACCTCCTTGTGCCTGATACTTTGATGCTGTTGTCTGTCCCCACCTCCTATGGATGCCCCTGGATGGACAGCCACATATAGGACACTCACGCTCAACTACTTAACCCATAGCTAAATATTTGGCTGGGTATATGTGTATAAATGTGTATAAATGTGTGGCTGCGTATGTGTATAAATGCCATAAATGTCAGTACCAGAAACCCCGGTAAGATGGTACAGAATTGGTACGGTATCATTCATATATTTAGTTCTAACTGTGACTTGAGCAGCTGTGTGTCCTCCACTAAGTGAAATATCTGACTGGTCTTTAAAGAGTTTCCTATTATGAATGAAAGCCTGTAGCACAATCTGGATATCACCATTGCATGTATAGGATGTATTCTCCTTTGATGAGGTCACAAAGAGTATTTGGATTAATTGGGGTTTTAAAAAATCTTGTAAATGAACATTTTTTTAAAAAAAGTATATGCTTCTTTTCTTTCAAGTTTTTGATTTGGCTTGTTAAACTCATACAGTATACTCTTGAATATGTTTTAAATGATTTATAGTTTTATGAACTTATTATATTGATACTGACATCTTGCATATAGTAAACTACCTTGAAAAGACTTTGATTTGAAAGGCAATTAAGAAATAAACTAGATAAATAAATTAATCACTCACTGTTTTGATGGTTGTATTCATAAGCAGTGATAACAAGCCACTGATCTGGCAACATCTTATTAATTAGGCTCTCTCTCTCTCTGTATGCATGTATGTGTGCATGTATGTGTATAATTAAAAACTAAACTACAAATGTCAAATGATCTATGTGATTTCCCCTTACAATCCTTGATGTTTTCCAAAATAGTATAACAAATGTTTTTTGTATTCTCACTTTCCAGGAACATCAGCAAGAGCCAATAGGATTAATATGTGTTTACCCAACTCCCATCAGCTGCAAATATTCTTGCTACAGTGTCATACATTCTGGCTGAGATATTAATTTAAACAAATCGACTCCACATGGTAAGGAAACAGACTTTCACAGATTATCATGACATAGGAATCTTGTGTTCAGAAAAATCTGTTTAGCTTCCCATATGCATAATGCAAAGTGCCCCTTTCCTCTTTAAGATTAAGTAGAGATATTATGCAGCTTGTTCAGTAGTAAACATTTAATATAGAAAAGACCTATTAGTTCATTCGGCTCTGCAGAGGGAAGACCAAGTTGATTTCTTAAGAATATACTTAATATCCCATCTAAGTGGCATTACAATAATTAGGTCATAGGAATTGCGTATAATAGTATATGTGAGGGACACATTCATAGACTTTTTAAGCTGGTTTCATTATCACACTTTATCTTCATAAGGACTGGAAATAACCTATCTGTTTAGATCATCTCCTGCCGGTTTTTTTTTTTTTTTTTTAACTTCTGATTTTCCTCACAACATTAGGAATGGGATATTTAGATAACAAACTGAGATGGTGGAGCCTCTGTAAGTTTTGGAGAGCTAAAATCAGAAGTAAGCATTATGCAGGTTTCAGCCATAATTTGCATTTCCCAGAATATATTGCAAAACTACCCTGAAAAAAACCCACCCCTGCAATTTCCTTGGTCAGCCTGCAGGAGTGATTTGCCATTATCTGCTTCCCAGATAATTGGGCCAGCCACAGAGAGAGTGACTGGCCCAAGGTCACCCAGCTGGTTTCATGTCTAAGGCAGAACTAGAACTCATATTCTTCAAGTTTCTAGCCTGATGCCTTAACCACTGCACCAAACTGCCTCTTCATTGATAATTATGCTTGGCAGTTATTCACACATATCCATTAAAGCCAGTGGAGACACTTTCTATGGCCAGGGGAGAAATCTTAAAATTAAGATTGCATCCTGACTGAAAAAAAGTACCCCATGCTTATAAAACATACACACTCTTGATCAGTCCATGTTATTAATCATTCTCTTCATTTTTTGTGATTAGGATACTTTAAGTATCTAAATCAATGTGAGCAACTTTCAAGTGCCTGCACTTCCTTAAAAAAATATTCTTAGTGGTTAAGAGCAAAAGTGGGGAAATCAGTGTCTTTATGATGTCATAGGAATAGGTGGGGACAATTATTCGCAGCTTCGTAGCCCCAGGTTCAAGTGGTAAAATAAAATGAAGGGAGATCCCTTTGGTGAGAGGGGTGGCCATATGTAAAGAGAAGCTGAAATAAATAAAACAGCAGTTTTTGCAGAAGAAAGCCAAGGTCTGGCCTCTATCATTCCATAAGGTTAGATATGGAAGAATAGATTTAAGTTACTTAGAGGCAGATCTAAGCTGAACATTAAGAAGAAAAAAAAATCCTAATGCTAAGAGTAGTTTGACAGTAGAACTAATTAACTAGTGGACTTCCCTTTGCTGAATCTGTTCAAGCAGGGGCTGGACAGCAACTACCTGGGATATGTAATAGAGCAGGAAATTGGATTTAATGGCCTGAAGGGCCCCTCTAACTTGATAATTCTATGATGGCTTGCCTACCTTCTTTGCCTTTATTTTAATTTTAGTCATGTGATCTCAGGGAATTTCCAAAAGATGGGGTGCTTGGAAGCCCCAGGTTATCTCCCTAGCAATGCCAGCATATGAAATGATACATGGTTTAACAGATCAATTTGCAAGTTACATAGTAATTAAATTTACCATTGTCACACATCTCTACTCAAAGTCACTTTTGTGTTTCTATATTTATAGAATGATCAATAAAAGAACCTGAAAAGATACAACTTGGATTCTTTGTTCTGGTGCAGGGAAGAGCTTTAGTTGTTCTGTGGAACACAAGCTCATCTGGACATTTCTGGATATATATAACTTGATAACTTGTTCCTAATTTATTCCGAAATCTCAGAATATTCACACACACAATAATTTATTAAAGGTGTGTAGCCATAGGCCATCACATCCATTTATATTCCAAAAAATGTAAATACAATATAATCAGGAGAACTTAATTCAGTATGGGGGCCCCATGTATACCATTTAATTTTCACATTACTTAAATCAATTGTGTGTGGTGCTAGTGTAACTAGTGCTGGCCTCATTAAAGTAAGTAATGAAATACCCTTATTAAAGTAAGATAAAACAAAATATGCTTTTTCTATATCTGAACTGAGCTGGGAAAGAGCTCCCTTTTTTCAATATACCCCTCATAGACACTCAAATTTAATGGGCGATCTAAAAGGTAATCTATTAATTTTTCAATCTGGGAATGACCACAATGTAGAGTTTTGGAACAAGAATTTCCCAATATCTGCCCTCAATAACTGCTGAGGGCATTGTTTGTAATATTCAAGCTGTTACACTTGCCAAGCTTTGAAGAAGGTTATATTGATTAACTTTTTACCTGTTTTATTATCCAGTTTCAATGTGCTGGTTGTCATCACAAAATTCTTAACCCTCCTACTGTCCAGAATATAAACCAGGGGTCCTCAAACTTTTTAAACAGGGGGCCAGTTCACGGTCCCTCAGAATGTTGGGGGGCCGGACTATAGTTTGAAAAAAACATGAGGGTCCCTCCCGCAGAGTATGAGGAGAGCCGCCGAACCCGGCATACCTGTCATGTAGAATAGTCCGGCTCTGCAATCTCCCTCTTCATGCATCGCCTGCAGCTCCCTGCACAGCCCCGACACTTCCGCTTCTGATAGACAGTAGCAGCGGCCAATCAGGCGGGCGGGCCAGATAAATGACCCTGGCGGGCTGTATCTAGCCCGCGGGCCGTAGTTTGAGAACCCCTGATATAAACTCTTGCATCTCCTTAGTCTCTGAAAGAATGGAGTGAATACTTGTTTAGCAATTCATTTTTAAGATAGATTCCCAAATGCTTTGTTGGATTAACAAATCCAAAGATTGTCTAACCATAACTCTGGACTCTTTTAGAGAAATACATTTGGAGAACCTAAGCCGGTCCTTGTTAATACAAGCTTTCACTGAAAGTAAAACCAATTCATCCCCTAAAAGATGGACAGGAACTCTTATGGATAGGCCTTTGTTATGAAAGTTTCTTTAAATAGAGTGTCACCTTTAAATGGAACGCTAGTATTAATATTTAGTTTACTCATTCTTAAAACAGTGAGAGAAAGCACAGATAGTGTTATATATTGTATTAAGCAAGAAACCTAGCAGGATTTAGTAAAGAAGAGTGATATCAAACTCACATAGTCAAGTCAAGTTAAATCAAATCTTTATTTTGGTCATAGACCAGCATAATATATAATCAAGAAAACTGCAGTCGTTTCAATAATAACACTAAGCTTATGAGTGATAAAAAATAATTAAAAACTAGGACTGCTAACACACTACTATAATATTAAAACAAGTAAAATCTTTCTATAAAAATTCTTAACATTAACACTAAGACTATTATTTTTTTTTTAAAAGGGGGGCATCTAACTCACATATATGTAAACACACACACACATACACACACACACACACCCTGCATCTTCTAAAAAGCATACATGAGATTTATAATTTTTTTCCAAGTGTCTCACTCATACTACATATGGGACAGATGTAATTCTTTGAAGTTGGGAGGAGGAAGTTGGGATGGTTTCAACATGTATTTAGATTTGACAACTGGGTCTCAACAATGAACCAAGACTTATTAGAAATTCTTTCTCCTAACATTTCAGATAAAAAATTTCAGCTCATACCATATTTAGTGAATCTGAAGCAGCAGTAGTGATTCTTTGGGGTGAGGGGAAACTATAATAATTCTCCCTGAGATTATCATTCTGGAATTCATTTATCAAAGACTTCTAACTTTACTTTGATTATTTCCCAGAAAGTTTTGTCTTAACACCATCCAGTAAGGATTGATTTTAATGAATGGATTTCATTTAGTATTTTTGATAAAGATAATCATTGAACACAAATCAATTAGTTCTTCTCTCTCTCATTTTTCCTACATTCTAGAAAAACTGTGTATATATGCATTTCTAATCATGATAATTATATTTAATGGGCTAATAGATAACTGTTAATGGAAACTATTTTTATTGTTACATGTTTGCTATTTGCCTTCATGGTCCAAAATTCCCTATCCCTCACCCCTGAATGGGTTCAGTATCTTTGAAAATGACTTGAAATAGAAGGTTAAAACAACAATAAACAAAAACAAACAAAAAAGCAACAATGCCAAAGGGATTGGTATTTAATTATTTAATAAAATACATTCCACATGCTCAATATCAATAAAATATGTTGTTTTTCTTAGCATTTTCCCCACATGTCTGCTTGTTTTTGCATTGAGCTCACATAGTTCTTGCAGTGAAGCTACCAATGAAAGATATGATTCGGGGATTTGTTTATCAGCCAGTTTGCTATAGGGCTTGACTCTGAGATGAGAAGAGGGGATTGGCTCCAAGGTCACCCAGCTGGCTTTTGTGCCTAATGAGAACTTAGATCTGCCTGCTCCTAGTCCAGAATCTTAACTACTATACTACACTATACTACACTGGCTCCTATTAATGAAATATGTATATATGTCATATTATAAAAGGGAAAAAAACTATGTAGATTGAAATAAAAGTTTGTAATATAACAAGATAAACATATTATTCTACAGGGGACTGTTCATAATATTGCTTCCTGGTGAGTTTCTTTTCCTTCATGGATCTGCTTCTGGATCTGCAAGCTTATAATTGTTTTTGCTTTTTTCACTTCCAATCCAAACATGGCTTTGCTTCCAGAAGACTGCAAAATGCCATCTGAACTTGTAGGCAACTGATATGCTAACAGTACTAAGGAAGAAAGAAATTAAAATATGCAGTATGGCTGCACATTCTCTGAAAATATTTTTGAAGAAAAGCTTTGGATCTTATGTGAGGATAGCACCTCTCATTTAAATAGCTCAACTTTTTGAAAGGCTTCCACACAAGCCTAAAAAAATGGCCACTGCTATTAAAATGAATGCAACCCTTCACATGGGAGCCTGAAAAAAAGACAAGGTGCTTTACAAATATACAACAGTGCTGCATTTGCACTTGCATGCATTATGAAGCATTTCTTTTGAATAATTTTTAAAGCATGTATGGCTCACATCTGCAATTTTTCTTCCCCCGGCTTCTTGTGTGGTGCTCTCTGCCAGTCAGCTGAAGTGTCTGTACTCTGCGGATTGATGATCAGAACAGAACAGGAAGAATATGATCTTTTCATTTTGAAAATTCCATGCCTGCTGAATACAAGGAGAGAATTACTGAGTTTCCGTAATACCATTTAGAGAGAGATAATGGGTGTTTACAAATCTAACCTCCCCAGGTAGCTAATGTTTGCTTTGACTTAAGTATTGATCTTTTTTATATTTTTGTTAACATCTACAACATCTATTTAACTTTCCAAAATGCTTGCAGAAAGTTTATAAATCACAATTGCTGAGTTCAGCCAACATGATAAGCTGCAAACATGCAAACTCTCTTCTTTCCTTTTTTTGAAGCAGCCAAGGAGATAAAATTTGGCTGATCCTTATATGTTAAAAAGGTTACTTAAAAGTTCTGGATTTATGGAACAGCTGATAGAACTGTGTAAGGAGGGTAGGATTCATAACAGAGGCAAGATGGTTTTTTGGCCTTGATTTGTGTTCAATTTTTTTTGAAAGAGAAAGTTTGTGTTTATTGAGTGTTTCCAAGGACTCTACCAGTCTTTCTTTCAAAAATAGATAACAGACATTCTCAGTGAAGATATGAATGTAAATTACCATTGATTTTAAAATCTAAAGCGATCAGAACAGTTATTGCTTTCCTGAATGGGTTTTCATATAATTCTCAACATTACAAAACATCTGAATTTCTGTATCAAATATCAGCTGATGATTGGTATAATTTCAATCTTTAACAAAAAAAAACAGAGACACATAAGCTTCAAATTCTTTCACTATGAACTAGTTTCAGGCCTTATAACTCTCCAGTGATGAAATTCTGTATCTTCTCAATGAACTCAAATTATAAATGAACCATTTGTTTTGTTCTCTAGGGATGTAGTAATTCTGTTTTTCAGCTAGATTGTTTTTCTGTATCAGGGTAATTTTTTTTCCTAATCTTTTGGCATTGCTCCTCCCTTTTTCTAATTTATTTTCTTCTTCCATTCTCTTTCAGGTACTTTTTCCTTCCTCCTCAGCATTAGACTTCAGAAAAGGGACAGCTTTCTCTTTCCAGGGTCCTAAAATGGCCCTTCTCCTGAAATATGTTGAAATAACGCTGTACATATATGATCCTAGTCAGGAGTTGCTTGCCTTTCCTGCTTCCTTGTCTTCAATTGCTTTTCCAAATCTCCAGACATACATCAACCACATACAACTCCTTCCTTCTCCACACCATGCTTACTATATCTTCAACTATTCTCAGATCCATTCTTCAGATTTATTTATTTATTTATTTATTTATTTATTTATTTATTTTATTTACTTTTATATAGCCTCCCATCTCACAATAGCAACTCTAGATAGTTTACAACATTTAAAAGCAATATAGCAGCATAACACAAAGAATAAACAACAGTTGAGGAGCCAAACCAATCTAGCAACAATAACCACATTGTGGGCTAACTAGCATTCTGACCTATGTACTGATATCAACCTGCCTCCTTTATACTGATCCATACTTTTTCAACAGCACCACTCAAGTCTCAAGCTCAGTAACCCTCCAGCTCCTCATCCTGACTCTTAACTTCATGATGGAACCAAGGCACTTCTGTCCTACCATCTCAATTTGTCCATGCATCCTAGAGGCCAAAAGAGGACTATTCAACATGAGTATGATATTGTACTTTGGTCATAATAATGATTAAATAAAAGATAACTAGTCTTTTCTCAGATGACAATAGAACAGCGAGCAAAAGCAATGAATAATCTTGTGGCACCTTAAAGAGTAACACATCTTTAATATGGCAGAGACTTTAATGGATTACAATCCATTACAATCCCAGCAAGACCTGCTCACTCTTTAATCTCACTTGCCAGGCCAACCCATCCTTCCTGTGGGCCTCTGAACAAGGCACTTATCTTCCAAAACTATACTGTACCACACTATAATATATTGTTGCACTGCTTGGTTATCGCTGACTGAAATTTCACTAAATTAAAGAAACTGTAGTGCTTCAAAACAATATGCTTCAAATGAAGGTAATATCAAATTTAGTACCTGACTATTCCAATTCATGAAATGAGCAACTGTCAGGTGATACAAAAGATATTTGGCTTAGATAGATACAGCTAACTAGAGGAGAATAAGAAATACTTGGCTAGATGGAAAAAAAAATTACTTGCTTATTAAATTGGAAATAACTGAAAATAAAACACCAAATAAATAGAACTGGGCAAAGCCAGAACTGAATACTTACAGTATTTTAAAAAGAGTTTAAAATTCTAATCAAATATAGGAGATGACTGCACCTAAATTTATATTTAGAATATAAATTATCTTTTTGCATTCTCTAAATATAGCCACAGAAATGTTAAAGCCTTTCTCTAAAATCATAGCAACTTGTTTCTGATTGCTGCTGCAAATGAAAGCACATTATTCCATTTACCCACAAAATCTTCAGTTACTTCAATGATATCTCCAAATAATGAGAAAATGGAAGAATTTTTGTCAATTTAACAATCATATATTCTCATTACAGTTTTTATTTTTATTAAGTTTTATTAAGTTTTATTATATGTATATTCTGATTTTCTTCAGATCATATAAATCTTTCATATTAAGATATACTATGATTGATACAATGAAGACGAGTCCTACTTCACTGAAGAAAACATTAAAAGTTTTACTTGTAATAATGAATAAATGATTGATACACAGCAAATTACATTCACCACTCCAGGGTTCTTTTTATACGGGAAGGAAATTAAGAATAACATCTTTATGTTTAAATAACTGATCTTGATAATCACAGATTTTGTTCCTTTAATCTCTGTCTTTATAATTGGTATAACAGGTCAAATTTCTATCTACAGTATGTAACATCAGAAAAACTATTTGAGATTATTTGGAGTCATTTGGATTACTTACGACTCAAGATAACATCTGGGTTTCAGGAGCAGCAATAATTGTGGTTTGGTAATAAGTACTTCACTTTTTTTGTGTATATGTATGATTCTTATTCAGAAGTATAGTGGAAAAGAATACCTTAGTAACTCTGTCCTTGCAAAGGCCATTTTTATTGTTTCAGTTTGACATTGGTAGGGAATCTCAGTTGGAATCCAGGATGCCAATTGTCCCCTAACCACAAGCATACTGCATATATCATTAGCAGGCACAGAAAATGTGATGGCCACAGTTTTAACATTCAGATCCTCTTTCAAGATCATTGTAGTAATTTGAAGATAGTAATTAACTCAAGCCAATACAGTAGCCAACCTGTTTACTTTCAAGGCCAATTGCTTTGATTCTAAGGAACATTATACTTGTCCAATGAAGATAAAAACAGGGGGATTACATTGGTTAGCATTTTATGTTACCACTTCTAGTTGTGCTGGGAATATATATAGAAGTGAAATTAACTATATGCATCTTCAAGGGAATGGACTGGCATTGTGACAAGCCAGCAGCCAGCCATGCTTTGGTGCTGTCTAATCATCTGTCCTCACATCTCTGTGGATCCTGGAATGGATGTTGGGAGAAGGGCAACTAACCCAAATAAGCTCTCTTCTTTTAACACTGGGCTTTGCTTTACTGATTAGAAGATGGAAATAGATAATAGTTTATATTCTCATTAGGATATAGTGTTCATAAAGAAGCAGAAAAGATGTGAAGTTAGGATCAACTGTGGGGAAGTCTTAAAAACTTTCAGGATGACACATTAAGATTTGAAAGGATTTTGGAGAGAAGAAGCTAAGTAATAGAGGAGCTGGCTGCAGCTGAAGGTCCTACAAAGGCTAACATGGACTCAACATCATGAACATGTTAATGATCGACTGTACTCTGATGGTTTTATCCAGAGTAAGCAATGTCGGTTGATAAAACTAAAATGAACCTGTTTACGTTTATAAAGATTTATAGAATGCTGGGTAAAACTGGGAGAAAACTCATGAAAGCATTGGACAGCACAATCCTGGGAAGAAGAAAGGGGGAAAGCATCATGGGATCATGCAGCCAGATGACTTTAAGGACTGAACATGAAATAAAATCAAAGGATTAATGCCAAAACTTTAAGCAGGTAGTTACCTAGAATCTCTTCAGTGTGAGAGTGGATGGTACAATGGCAATTAATTAATTAAGTCATTTCCTTGACCCTAAAATGGTAAAGAGAACTAGGAATTAGGGATCAGGGCTGGGCACATATATTAGGGACATGCATATGTTAGGCACACACCATATGGTGTTAAGATTTGCTTCCTTAGAATATTTTGGAGAACAAATGCAAGTCAACAGGCAAAAAATTCTCATTTCATAATTTTATTTTAGATTGTGTCAGGCTATCACCTGGGAAGTGAGAAATTTCAAATAATGCAAACAACCACTGAAACCAGTAAAAGTGATAGTAAGGCTTGGCTTATAACCAAACTGGTTATTTCTTCCTTTCCTTTTGAATAAACAAGAAAAATTGGAAAACTGTGTGATCTTGCTTGCATCATCAGACTGAACCAGTGTCTGTGTGCCCCCAGTGACAGGCATGACCTAAACTGATTTCACCTGGGACATGGACTAATACAAAGGATGTAAAATAGAGTGGAATGTCTTTTTTATCCTAGAACTCTGCCCCATGGTGTGCTTTTTCCCTAGCTATCCACTCAGACACCCACAATGTGTTCTTTCTTCCACATCCACAGCACACATTTTATCCCCAAGTCATCTGACACATTGTGCCTGTATATTGATTTGATTAATTCTATGTCATCAAGTCGGTGTTGACTATTAGTGACCATATAGATAGACCTTCTGCAGGATGATCTGTTCCCATCTTGGCCCTTCAGGTCTTCTGACAGTGCAGCCATCACTACTGTAATTAGAGAACATTTACCCTGCTGCTAGTTGTCCTCTTATTTTTCTTTCAACCTTTTCCAGCGATATAGACCTCTCTAGAGAGCTTGGTTTTTGAATAATGTACCTAAACTAACTATGAGTCTGGTCATTTGTCTTCAAGTGAGAACTGTGAATTGATTTCTTTGGGAAAGCTAAACACTGAGGTATATGGATTCTAAACAAATATCAAACAACAACAATGGAAACTCCAAGTACTGTCCTCCTTGTGCAGACAATAGAATGGATTGGATTTCTACCGACCTCTCTCTCCTCTTTTCTTCCCCTTTACCCCCCTCCCCCTCAAACCCACAGTATTTTCCTGGACAAAGGCAACGATTGTAATTCAACTGCTAATCCAGAGCTCTTTCTTGTATTGCATTGAAATTTAAATCTATAAAACCATAAAGTGAATTTGGGTTTTGGATCTGATTTGTTGCCTGTTCTAGTGTCTCCTGAAGAGACACCTTTATGTATACCACTTGCTGTATTAGCTCCTTAACATTTTGCAGACTAGTCATGCTGAGATTTCAGTTATATTACTTTGTTGTGGACTAATGTTTCAACTTTTTAATAAATTTCAGAAAATGAAAACAAAATGGATACATTTGAGATTAAAAATACAGATAATACAACTGTAAGAGAAAATAGCTACAGCAGAAAAGAAAGAATGAAATAATCCAAGGTCTCCTAGCTAAACTAGGAAATGAATGGAAGCACAAGCTGTTCAATGAATATAAAGCTGCGCTTTCATTGTTGTAATCTTTGTTAATGAAAGCTGTCTCCTTCCTTCTCTTGACGCCTCCAAGTGAAATTTTCTACATCTGGTTTGATATTTCACAGTCTGAATCAACAAAAGATGTTCCACGAAACACTGTGTCAGGAACTCTTCCAAGAGGAATTCCAGACACTACATGATACTAACTAGAGGTTTTATTTATTTTAATCATCAGGCATGAAGTTGGACATTTTAGAAGTGCATTGTACCTAAGGCAGTTGTACAAGCTCCTGAACTGCTGAGTGTGCAGCAGAATCAAGCAACAGTATTATAATCCATCCCTTTATCTCTGTTCTTAGCTTTATTGATTACAGTTGCTTACGCTACACAAGCTTGCACATTCCTGCTCACGAAGCCTCACTATACTACTGGTCAAATAAGACAAGAGATGTTGGAGAAGACAGAGTGCTTCCTATGATGGTTCTTTGGTTCTAATAACAGCTACAGCATTCCTAATAATGCATACATATGATACACTTGTCAAGTGTTATGCATGGGCCCTGCCCTATTTTTTTTTCATCAAAGGCAAAACAGAGTTGGTCAGTGTATTTTCTTACAAGCTGGAGAGGGAGGGTGGGAGGGTGGGAGGGAGGAAGGAAGGAAGGAAGGAAGGAAGGAAGGAAGGAAGGAAGGAAGGAAGGAAGGAAGGAAGGAAGGAAGGAAGGAAGGAAGGATTCCTTCTCCTTCCTGGATTCTATTTTTACCTGCACCCTATTGCTATGTGGCTGGTTATGTCTGGAGTGGGGGAAAGAAACAAGTATTCTATTCTCTTCTCTTTCCCCACATTCAACTCTGCCTTTGGTTTCCTGATTTCCTTTTCTTCACAGAGACCATTTGCTTAATCAAAAAAGAGGCAACTTGCTGCCTTTCAGATACTTTAGACTGCAGATACCATCAGCCCAAACCAGTTTGGCATATAGCAGCAAAAAGATAGAGGAATCTTTTGCTCAAGACTGCTTATCCCTACTTTAATCTATAATTTCTCTTTTAGAGTTTGATAAAGAAAAAAGCATCCCCAGATAGAGCTTGTGCCTGGAGGCAGCAACTATGCAATTTTCTTAGCTGCATTATGGAAGTGGATTTCCATTTCTTTTGACTTTTTCTTCAGATAGTATAAATGTCTTCAGATAGTATAAAAGGATTGCTTCTCTGCTTTCTTCCATTTTTTTTTAACTTTCCAGACTGGGCAATAGTGCTAAAATCCTCTGGTGGTTTCCATTCAAATACTAAGTAGGGGTGATCCTTTTGAGATTAAAGCATGATATTAACTGTTCATTCAGGTTTCAGAAATAACTAAACATTCTGTATCAACTATTTATAATAGATGGGATCTGTACACTGGAGAATGGCATATAATTTCTTTTGGAAATCAGAATATTTGGGGGGGGGGGGAACAGTTCATGTACCTCAGTTTCAGATTGCCCAAGACTAGACTGTGAACTGACTGAATAAAATACTGGTTCTGCATGAGTTACAGTGATTTAAAATAAGACTACATTATAGTTGCAAATTTCACATCATGCATGTTGATGAATAATATGGCAAGCATAGTAATATGATAATTGGATCAAAGGACTTGATATTCTCCAGAGTTTATTTACACTGATCACCTTCAATATGTTAGATGTGGTACTTCATACACAAAACATGGGTCATTATATGACCTGTTTTCTCAGTGGGAAAATACCATAAGTTGTGCAATCATGATGGGATGAGCCAGAGTGCTTATGTTTTTATTTTTTCAGTTTCCTTGGCCAAAAAAAGTGCTTTTCCTGGCTAGATACAAATACAATTGATGCCAAACCAACTTTGCATAATGTATATTTGACATTACAAATGTTATATATTAAAAATGGAAATTATAATACATTTGTATTAGTGGTGCTTTGTTGGAGGCATTTTCAAATACATGTGGTCTGTCTGTCCTATAGCTCAAATCTTTTGGGAACAGTCAATGGTGCAAACTATTGGAGTATTGTCTTACTAGAATTGAATTAAGAACATCCAATTTGTTTTGCACATATAAACAAGGATGTTATTCTTTCTCTTAAATGGGTGGCCTGAATGTTATCATGCTAATCCATGTCACACACTTGACTTCAATCTCAATTGTATTATTATTCTTTTACTTTATATGGTTGATGATATGGAATATAGCTGTTATTAAAACAGTTTTCTAGAATGAAACTTATCAAATGACTGTTTCACTTCCTATTCTGAGGTTAGTGTTTGGCCCTAGTAGCCACAAATGATAGGCATAATTTTTTCCTACATGAACTTTGTTGGATAGTTTAAGAAACTATTATTCCCTTCTTCTTCTTCAGTCTGTGTTAGAATGTACTTCACCATGTATCCATGTATCACTGTGGATCACTGTGGATATCTAGTACTTATAGCTATTGATAAGAGCTACTGAGTAATCTGAAAACTACTTTTTAAAGTGACTTTAAAAACTTGGATGGAATTGGAACTTCCTTTCCAGTGTTATTTACACAATATCCTGTTTTTTAATGCAAATAACTATAAACACTTTAAAAATGGGGAGGATGATGGTTGTGGAGACAGAAGAATTTTTATAAGAGGAATACTATTTTATGGGACAATATTATTTTGTGGGGTCTGAATACTATTTTCTGGGACGTGAATTGATGTAGAATAAAAGGCTGAGCTAGTCTCAAATTATGTGCCATCAAGTTGTTTTTGACTTCTAGCAACCACATAGATAGACTTTCTCCATGACTATCTATCCCTAACCTGTTCTTTCGAGTCTCCCATGGTGTACTTGTCACCAGTGTAACTGAGTCTAGTTGCTGCTGGTTGTCCTCTTCTTTTCTTTCCTTCCACCTTTCCCAGCATTAGAGCCTTTTCCAAATAATCTCAGATATACAATGTAATAAATTTTAGTGCTGATTAAAGGGTTAAAAGTTAGGTAATCAAAATTTTAACAAACTTTGGCAGCTTAACATTCTGTTTTGATTATAAATCTAAAGTTCTCTGGTATACAAGTATTTTGGTTGAAGTTTCATGCAGATTTTCCACTTGCCATATTTGGGCTTGTCCTTCATTTAGAGAAGTGGTTCAGCAAGAGAAAGGAGAGGCTTATTTAATATATGTGGATACAACAGCCTTCTTTTTTCTGAGTTAGAACAATTTATCAAATAAATGGCTAGCAACATCCAGTAGGATACCTGTTGTTACTGTATTCATTTTTTAGAAAACCTGTTAACATATATACCTACAATCAAATCTTTGCTGCTTCTAACTTAATTTTAATGTACTTTGTTATTCTTTCCATCCCAATGGAATGTGGTAAATAAATTATGTAAAGGGACTCAGAACTTTGTCTGTCCATCAACAATATAACTCTCTGAAAACTGAATAGAATGGGGCCAATATTGGTATGGTGGAAGAAACTGGTAAAGAAAAGTTTGAGGTTGAAAATGGGATGGATCAGGTTTGGGACTGTAGAAAAAATTGCTTTGTGCTTCCCAGTGCATACAGTGCATTTCGTTGTATATACATGAAACATAACAGGGCAAGCAAGAACATGCATACATATAGAACACAACACATTACTTTGTCACATAGAAGAAAATATGGCCACTGCTGGTAAAAGGGTAAGGAACTCAGGAAAGCCATGCTTCCTTTACTTTCCCTGGTTTGTCTGATTTGTGTTCTGTCGAATTTTGAACAACCATTTGCAAATAATCTGCTCTGCTCTTCAACAAGATTGGGGATCCTGTCCAGATTGTCTTTTGATTTTTGTGTTATGAATGTTATTTTGCTTCAGCGTCCTATGCTGAACAAATATAGATTTGGAGGTTTTTGTGACTGTTTTGTCTTGCTGTGATCATGCAAGCTTATTTAAAAGTCAGTACATGTGCATAAGATTGCAGCTTTCTTTTAGTTTGAAGTTTTGTATCTAGTTATCTGTGAAGTTAATGAAGCTTACTTCTGAGAAATATAGGCTTGTAGTTTTGTAATTTAAATTGCCATGCAAGATTTGGCAGGAAGGAAAAAAAAAAAAAAAAAACAGAAACAAAACCTAACTTTGAAATATAATCAGGTTGTGGAAGTTTTCTCTCAGTTTTTCCCCCAAAGCATCCATCTAAGGGAATCAGGATTTATATACATACTTTTTTCTTCCCAGCTTGAAAATTAACTAATAAACAGACAAAAAGATACAAAAGGCAAAGCAATGACACACACAGTTAATTTAATTTAATTTCTGTACAGTTTTGAAAACTCAGAAATAAAGGAGCTATTGACAACTAGAAAAAAAAATCTAAATCTGACAGAACAAATACTGACTGGAAAAAAATTCAATCATCTCAGCCTATGAATTCCTCTATAATCTACTTTTGAACATATTACATGGCAATTGCAAATTTAGAATCCTTGCCTAAATTAGATCCATTAGTCATTCATACTCCATTACATCCCAGGTTGCCTTTTGGTTGTTTGTGAATGAGACTAGTGTTTCTACCTGAACAATTTTGCTTCCTTGACTATTAAAAACAGCTATGTTTCTTTGCATTAAAATGGGTTTTCCTAACATCTGTTTCCAATCAGATTTTCTTTAATTTTTATGTATACCCTCTTGTTCCATCATCTTTGTTAAACTGAAAATAGCTCTTGAACAGACATTATCCATATCATGTAGGGTTTTATGCACTTTTTATAAACTCCATCTGGTCTTGATCCTACTGCAGAGCCAGCCTGTCTAGGGTGCATCCATTCTTTGACAAAACAACTTACTGCATAAACCCATCCAAAGAGGTTAATTGCTGTTATCCTTTTATTTAATGCTTTACCAATGCTCTTGATGCTTGTCCTTCAAAGTTCTAAACAGCTTGGGGTTGCTTTCTATAGCTTATTTGTTAAATCCTTTTAAAATACTGTCCCAACAGTAAGGCATGCTATTTTCACTTCAGACTTTTAAGGAATAACAATGCACTTAAAAAAAAAAAAATCAGCTACAAGGCATCCTGCCAGAATTACAAATTAACATCACTTAGTTTGTCCAAAATGTTAATTAGACTTATTTTTAAGCTTCCAAGCAGGCTTAAACATATTCTTTTCCCTCCTTGTCTAAACATGTTTTTGCCCATGACGTAAGTGTTCCTAAATAGCCCCATCTCTGATAATGTCATTTTAATAAGCTGTCCAAAAAGGGAATGCCATTGGTTTCCTTGGCTCTGCAAAGGTGGGGGCGGAGAATCACATTTCGGTTTCAATCAGTCTGGTTCTGTTTTGCTCGATTTGATTTGGGCAATACATGTCCAACTAAAATAAATTTTGGAAATGGCTTTATGTTTGTGTTATATACTTGGTTGTGTCTGAGAAAGTGAGAATGCCTGTGCCAAATGCACACACACATATACAAATTACACTATTTCTTTCTGGAGTAAGCAATATTCTGCAGAGTGAAGAAACGGTTATAATAGCAACACAAAACTAAGTAGTAATATAAAACTAAAACTAGTTTCTTCCCAAACCATTTGCTATCTCTCTTCGTACCTTTCTGCTCTTGCAAACCATCCTTGCTTCCACCATGTCCTTCCACCATTACTTTATCCATTGCTTCTGTTCTTTAAACTTCTCACCTCTCTTTTTTAAAAGTTCTCATCAACTCCAAGCAACCACAGCTTCCCCATCTTTTGCTTCCTCTAGCCCCATTCACTTTTCCTTTTTATGTTTGCTTTATTCCAGTTTCTCAGTATGAATGTATAACTTGCAATCATTCACTCCATTCTCCCTGCGAAACATAGCTACCTTGCTCTTTGGTAAGTTGATTTTCAGAGCTATGCTCCTTGTATAATCTCTAATCATTCAGGTTCTCACCCAACAATATGACCATGTCTGTATACGAAAGTACAAACATATTTGCAACCCAAGCAGAACAACCCTAATATTTCCACAAGCATTCTTATAGATTTATCCCTATGCATCCATATGCGTATAAATCCTCTATTCTTAAATATTCCTTGATACCTTCAATTATATTCTTTGCAAATATCTATTTCTTTTTACACATATTATACCTTTTATATTTGCTGTAATCTTTCTCTCACATGTATTTTCTTTCATTCATAGACTCTTTCACTTTATTCATTCCATCAAGCATACTTTTTCATACCTTTTCTTAGCGCAATTTCACATAATTCTGTGGAATTCTGTAAGACAATTCAGCCCACATTCACATCCTGTTTGCTTTCATGTACTTTCCATTCATTCTTTTGGGAGACTCATTTGTATTCTAATACTTTTATACCAGTCTCTAACTTTCTCTTTCTGCAGTCATTTTACTTTTACTTTTACTTTTGCTTCTTTCACTTTTTTCTTTTCTTTCATGTGCATTTTTTCCCAAGAACTTCTTTTGACGTTACCAAAAAAAATTATCTGTCCCACATTCAGAACCAATTATCAACCTTGTAATCTTTACTTACAGGTAGTCCTCACTTAATGGCCACATTAGGGACCAGAAAATTGGTAATTAAGTGGGGTGATCATTAAGCAAATCACCACATGACGGACCTGATTTTACTACTATTTTCACAATAGTCATTAAGTGAATCACTGCAGTCATTAAGCAAATCACCACAATTGTTAAGCAAATCAATGCAGTTCTTAAGCGAATCACCATGGACATTAAGTGAATCACGTGATCATTAAATGAATCCAGCTTCTGCAATGGATTTTTTGCTGGAATTCACTTAACAACCATGTGATTCACTTAACAACCATGGTGAACTACTGTTGCAAAAAAGGTTGCAAGTTGTGATCACGTAAACATGTGAGGGTATGACAGTTTTTGACAGTCATAAGTGCGACTACAGGTTGTAAAGCACTTTTTCTGAGGCCATAATAACTTCAAACCATTGTTAAACAAACACTCATTGAGTGAGGACTACCTGTAATTGTTTCAATGTCTCATCATAAACAATTGAATTGATTGTGCTTTTAGTTTTATTTCATTCCTTTGTCATGTCTATGTATAAATAGAATTATGCTTAAACTATATTTTTGAATCTTTGAAACAGACCATTATTGGATCACTTTTTCTGTATTGTGTCATTTCATTTCCACTCTTGCATTCATGTCATCCAATTAAATATTTCCCACTTCCTCTATCCCCAGGTCATATTTATTCAGAATGCTGCACATTTTTCCCCTAAAGCATCTATGGATGTTCCATTATCCCTGGTTCTAATTCATCTTTGGTTCTTCCATTGTCACCATTCCTTGGAGCATAATATGCAGCTGTCACCAACTTATCAATTCCTACTTTCATACACATTCATAGATGACATAAATTTATAGTTGTTTTAAACATATATTTGATTAACCTACACGTTCATATCCCTGGATGCAGACATAAACCCTACTGCAGAAGATCAGAGCACCTTCATTTAAATCTTTAATTTCCTTCCCCTTTTTCTTAGTTTCTCTATTTTTCTTTCATTCATTAATTCAGGTTATAACCCACAGATACTACCAGATGTGTCCATAAATATTGCCCTCTACCACCAGTTATGCCTTGGATCAATCAAAGCTTTCACATAATGCTTGTCAGTAAGATACAGAAGTACAGAAGGTATAGACTATGTTATCACTCTTAGTGATATCGGTGCCACATATTGCCCTCCATTCTTATGGTAAGGACAATACTGATCAGTAGTCAGAGACTACTTTGCAAGTCAGCATACTGGTGCGTATATCTCAGCAACTAGGAATGATATGTACTGTATATAGATTCACACCCAGATATAGCTCCACCCAACTGCAATTAATCCCAGAATATAATCACTTATTGAAAAGTTTTGTCCATTGTTTACCTTTTTGGAAATGTAGTTTTAACTGCTTTATTGTAATAGCTGTTGGTAGTGTTTCTGCTACGTATTCTTCTCTGAATATGTTTTATAATAAATTCTGCTCATTTTTAAAATATTTTTTAAAAATCACATTTGGACAATGGGCAACTATGAACTCTCCAAATATTGATGAACATATTTGACATGTGTGCATGCAAAAAAGTAATTCTTGTCCTTACCCTAGCAAAAGGAGTGAAAGAAACACTCTGATATGTAGAGTTCTCAGCTGAAAAGTAGTTAATAACTTCCTCTGGAAACAAAGAGCTTTGTTGAATTTTTTACAATGCAAGGATAGAAGTGGTTTTACAAAAATGGAAATGTTTTAAGAATTAGGGAAGTCTTGTGCTGTCAAATTTACAGCAGCCCCACAATAGCAAATATTTCATATGATATGTGCCTCAGTCACTTATGTTTGGATAATCCAAACCAGTCCTCAATTAAGGCTAATTGTTTGCTTAGAAGGTGGTGCTAGAATGTTGGAATAGAAAATGAATTGCTAATAATTGGATACTGCATTGAACTTCTTCTGACAATTTTCCATATATTTGTGAATATATGGAGTGGGAGCTGATCCCCCTGTATTTTATTAGAAAGTGCCTTTGTGTACATAGCTTACAGTATATATAAAGTTGCCATGGTACCTGTGTAAGGGAATAGGTCACAATGTTACTACACCTTTTCATGATGATGAAAGTGCAGACTTCAAGAATTACTTAGTTAGGCCAGTAAGGCAGAGTCACCATTCAAGGAGACACTTAGCTGTGGAAAAAATGGCGAGTTTGTGTTGTAAAGCTTTATAATGAATGGGATACTTTCTTTCTGAATAAGGTAAATGAACTGATGGGACAATGAAGGACTTTTGATTTAAAGTGTTTGGGTTAATTTAGACCATGTGTGTTTAACCTGTTGTTTGTTGAGTTACATATTGTGGCCTTAACTAATGAATAATTTAAAATATAAATCTTAGCGAACTTCATTCCAATGTAACCCCATAGGACCATACACAAACAAGCCCCTCCCTATGCAGCTGCACACTTGTATTCAGTGAGTCCTATGCATGGAGAGAAATGCATCCCTGGCACTATTTCAATCAAGGAGAAATCTTGATTAGCTCAACAGTCCCCCCATGTGGAGAAAATTTCCCAGCTTAATTCAAATTGTTGATAGGGCTGCATCTGATTCTTTGGTAACAGTTTAGATTGGGAGTCGCTCTCAGCGCTCTGATTACTAATATGTATTAAGAAGTTTTACATAGCAATACAAGAATTCCAGCAAGCTCTCTGCTTTTAAATAAGAAAGATATCTATAAGAAAATTAGAGCAAGAAGGTTCTGGTTCTTTTTATTTTTAAACCACTCTTTTAATATAAAGAGGTAGAGGCTTGTATCTTTTGTGAAGGAGGGATAGACTACAGCTATTGTACTGGAAATTGTCATCAGTTTAAGTACAGCTCTCACAGGAATATTCTTGATGAGATTGAGTGTTGGCTGTTCTAATGAGAGTATACTTTTCTGGTTCTCTTTCCTTGAAGATGGTGGATTCCAGAGGTGACCCACTGCATGCTAGGATGGCAGGGCTGATCCTGTTGGCATGGCTGGGGCTGGTAGCTTGGCAGAGCCACTGAAGCAAGTGATGGCTGTAGAGCCTGAGATACTGATGTTATCACAATCTTCAGTGGAACATGGACGTGGTAGATTACGGACTGTTTGTACTGCTGTGATGTGGCAGCTGTAATGGATGCCCATGGGCAACTCCTGGGGTCTTGCTGCCTCCTCTGGATGTTTGGACTGTAAGGGTATGGCTTCCCTGGGCCTCCTGGACTGTTTGGTTAGTAGGGAGGGCCCCTGGGTTCTGCTCTGGAAGGGACCTGGGGGCTGTTGGGCAGTGCTTGGCAGTGCAGGGCTGGGGGGCACTTGCATTGTTTTAAGGTCTCTGTTACAGCTTGGAGATCATTAGCAGGCCCTGGGTCTTGGCTCTGCCTCTGGGGTTGCCTGTCTGGGAGTCTCTCTTGAGGCCCAGAGGGTTGGTGCCTCCTTTGCCTTTTTGTCCTGGGGGGATGTTCTTCCCCACTTTTACAGGAGGTGGTAGTTTGGGCCTGCATGTTCTTCTCTTCAGGGGGTTACCCCCCTCCTTAAGGCTGCTGAGTATTTGGGCAGGCATGATTGAAAGTTGGATTGAGTCACCTATGGAGGGAGTGGGTTTTGGGGCAGGTTTCGGTGCATGTTGGGTGAGTGGGTGTATGTTTGTGTATGTGTTTCCTGGACTGGAAGGAGGGAGCAAAGGGTGGGAGTAGAGTGGAGAAGCTGAGAAGATCAGCAGAAACATCCAGACAGTGATGAACAGAGGGAGGTATGGTAGGAATCTGGTGCAGGTCACACTTGGGACACTGGTTTCCATCCCCAATGCTGCTGCTGCTGAATGCCAGGTTGGTGTGCAACAAATTTGCGTGGTTTGTCATCTTGTTGTTTTTTCTTTTTCTTTTGTTCTAGTTTGTTTTTTGTTATTACTTATTCTTTTGTTTTCATGTTGTTTAGTGTGTTGTTAGCTACCAGAGTCATCTAGAGTCAGTGGCACCAAATTAAATTAATTAAATAAATAATTTGAAAAAAGGAAAATGGGGTGTTGAAATTAAAAAAAGAGAGAGAGAGAGAGAGATTTGTGGCTTTATCATATTTGATTCTGGCCTTTCCTATCACTTTCTTCAGTTCCATCTGTCATTTACAGAGAGTATTACAGAAATTCAAAGCGGTTCTGAATAATTTCTGAAGCATAAATAGCCCTAATAAGTTTGCCCAACCTATAATTTGGGCATCTCTAACCATTGAAATGCCCCATTTCAGTCTAAAGTATATTCATTTTTATAATGTTGAGTGTGATATATATTCTTGGTAGTTTAAATAACCTTATGAGTAAAACAAAAGCAGCAAATCTTGAAAGTAACAAGATTTGCTTTATTTTACATCTTGTTTTAATAACATAACAAGAAAACCTTGTAAAATCTAGTTGCAATCTGATGCCAGGCTTAAACTGTTGCATCATGTTTTTCAGACATTTTAGCTCCATCGAGTTACTCTACTATGGAATACATGTACTTTCTTCTCTTTTTTTGTCCTAACAAATATATTTTAAATAAAAAATACAAAAGATAGTATATTTGGAATCACTATCATTTTTCCTTCCAATGAATGCTTCACTTCTGGGAACTAAGTACTAATATACTTTTTTTGCCAAACAAATATTTAATAAAATGAACATCAGTAATAAGCTGAATAGGAGATGATTTGCCTGAAAATGACTGGACTGTATAATCAAGAAATAGATGCTTATGAAATAAAGAACATTCTGAAACAGTACCTTTTGAGAAAGAAGGGCATTAAAATTCTCTATGTAACTAATACTATTGTCAATGTTTTTTTTGTTTTTTTTTTCTGATTGAGTTTTGTGAGAGCAATTTCTTGGCTTATGTGGCTTTGACAGACAAATAATGTGTTCCGCTCCTTCCCTGATGGACACAATAAACACATTTCCCTCAAGCGCGAACCATCCTAGTGCACACCTCATTCTTTGGCACACTGAATGTGCCTGAGACACCTGCAGAAAATTAAAGCATTTGTTTCTCTCATATGCAAAAATTCTCATGAGGTAATTACTTGCAGTGTCAAACATAATAAGGTTCCCATTAGGCAGAATACATTGGAAGAAGACTGAATAGACATCCTGTCAGGAGTTCGTCTCCAGATTAATAGAACTGTCTCAAGCGGTAATTGGAGGTGGATTTTGTTGTTGTTGTTCTTTCCTTCACAGACATCCCATATTGGGAAGGGCTTTTTAGAGTTAAGAGGACCCTGTCACTGTTCTTCCTAGCAGACGGGCACAAGTTTCTTCCTCATCACTCTCTCCTGCCAGCTGCTTTGTCTCTGCAAGCTGGCTGCAGTCTTTCAGCACTTTCTCTTTTGTCCAGAGACTAACCGACTGCTGTCCTTTCAGAGCAGACCCTCATGCCAGCGATTGGCACAGATGTCGGTTCTTCTCTGCATATTCGCTAAGATGAAAGTGAGAAAACAGGACTGATGATCAGTTAAGCATCCCACTTTGTGAAAGTATTCTTTTATCCTTCAAGGGATTTCCTCAGTGGTAACTGAGCTGAAAATTAATTTTTTTTTTTTTCCTATTTTAGTTCTGACATCTGAACCATAATTATCTAGTTTCCGTTTTTATCATTTGGCATGTTGTTTATGTCTCCCTGTTACTAAAATAGAGCAAAATGTTCTTTGTGTTCACATTTTGTACTGGCCTTCAACTCTTGAATGATGATAACATTCTTTAGTAAAAATGTATTTAGATATCCTTTCTTTGGGCTGATAAAAAATGTCCCCAAAGCTTTCCTTGTATGATTGACTTCCTTCTGTACTGTAATGAATGTATTGGGCATTTAATGTGTTCTGTTGATTTGATGGGTTTGTAGAATTCCAGAATGTGCCCTAGATCATAACTGATGTGAGACGCTAATTAATATGATACAATTAATTGCACAAACAGCCAGATGATAAGGCCAACATTCAAGTCTCAAACATTTGTAGTAGTGGAAAAGTGAATCCATAAATCTTGTGGACTTTGATGATTAAAACTGGCTGTTGGAAATAGAAAGCAAAATGAGGAAAATGTAAATCCCAATTGGAAAGAAGAAATCCAGGCAATTAAAGGCAAGGATTATGATCTGGGAGCAGCTGCTTTGGAATACTAGGACTGTCTATGAAAAATGTCCATTCCTTAGAAGATATATTTGAACACAGTTTTAGCATAATAAATATGCTAAACTATATATAGGGCTTTTTTAAAGGGTTTTTTTAATTAAGATGTTTACATATAATTTGTTGTAGATTTTTCTTGAAATGATGGAAACATTTCCCCTAAGAATTTACAAGGTAGCCTTGGGCATATGTCCTTTCTCATCCTTTTTATGAGTTATAATAATACTGACTTATTTTAGAAGGTTGTTGGAAGGATTACAACTAGATAATGTATATGAATCATTTTGGAAAAAATACTGTGTTAAGGAACTGCAGTATTATCAACTATTTTCATTTTACTATTTGATTTATTAGATTTCTATTCCTGTTCTCAGGAATTCAGTCTTAGGTTTGTTAAGAGAAGTTGCATACTGTCTAATACAATATTAGGAAGAAATTTGGTGTTAGCTTCTGCAACAGGCTTTAGATGTTAATTTACTCATACATTACATTGATAATTCAGTGATAATTAAGGCATCTGACATAAAAGCAGACATAATTTCATTATTTTTTCTAGAATTGTTTTTGTGAGTATGCTCTGGCTACCTTCCAAAACTTTCATTGGATCCAAAGAACTGTGCAACCAGCTTCTTGAGCCTAAGGGCATGTGGGTTTCTGAAACAACAGCCCCCTGTGAAACATGACAAACTATTTTAAAAATTAAGCAGCAGTTTCCAAAGCACTAGTTCATTGTATGTTATTGAGAAAATGCTAGATCTTTTTTTCAAAAGAAAAGCATTGAAAGTACATACATTTTAAATCAATCTCAATTAGTTCTTTGGATACCTGGCATTGGATGCCAAGAAATCATGATGGTATTCATGGAATTTTAAAACGTGATATCCTCAGGTGGCTATAGAAAGAATATTTTGGCAATAGGAGGGTGATAGTTTAGGGTTTTTAGAAGTATATGAACTGTGTTTTTTTGGCAGCAGGATTTATAATAAAATTGGATTTAAAGGAATTGTGCTTTCAGATTTTAGTTATTATTTATTAGATGTAATTGAAAGTTCAACGTCCAAAGGAATTTGAATTCTTACTAGCTTTTAAGTTAGTTTTTAATAATCTCAATGAGCAGAAAGATTTAAAAAAGAGAATGATTATTAATCATATTTGTGTTTCTTTACCAATCACATTTGTATTTCTTCTTTAAATGATCACCTTTTACTATATTCACAAGATGCTGTTAAACTGATTGCTTTTATCAATTATTGGATATTATATTCTTTCAACTAATTGCCTTCCCATACATTTCCTTTTATGCATGAGCATTTTGCCTTTCATGCAACAATAAATATAGGATATTGTCTTACAGCTCAGAGATCCAAGGTGTGTGAATTTGGGATCAAAGGAAATCTTTTATCAAGCCCTACGGTGCCACTATTTGTTCATTTCTACATCTGCTTTCCAAAGTCCTACCACTTCTGCCAATATTATTTAATTGTTATCTTTGGGTTGTTTGAATGGGTTATAATTGTTTGAATAGGTTATCTCACAATTGATTTTTGTGTGTGTGTGCCTTTGAGTCAGTTTTGACTCCTGGCAACTGCCTGGACAAGTACATGTGGACAATCTCCTATTCTTTCTTTAGCCAGAGAGGTTCTGAGGAACTAGTCTACTCACTTGTTCCTTGGTCTTCATTGCGGTTGTCAGCTTTACTTTTGTGGAGCTGTCTTCAATTCACCATACCCCCACCAGTCCAGATACCACTAAGAATGTGTATAAGGAATGTGTCAGTATCTCAGTATCTCAGAACAAACAATGACCATCTTTTTAGCCTGTTTTATTACTTCTTCCTTTAACCCCATGAGCTTTCATTGCCAACACAAGATGTATTTCGTATCTCAAACATATTACTTTAAACAGTTTTAGAGAGGTTAATTCAATATCTATATGGAAAATGTAAACCTGCCTTTTCAGTTTTTATCATTGTTAATTGCAAAAGAAACCAGAATTATTCTGTCCAATAAGATCATCTTGCGAATAATTGTTGATAGTTCCTCACTATTGCGAAATTCAGGGGATTGAGGTTTTGAGGAAGGGCTTCTTCCCCATCCTATAGAATAATTTTCTGTTGGAGGCCAGACTTTCCCTGACCCTGTTGGCCTTCTAGAAGCAGATTAAAATAGAGTTATTTTGGAAGACTTTTAAAATATAGCTAGGATAGAGCTGTAGGAATTATTTACATATTACTTTGATTTTAAATTAATGATGACTGTTGCTTTTATGGTTATGTTTATTTGTACCATGGACAGTTTGTTCTTTGTGAAGTAAAGAGAGGTACATATCATAGAAGCCTAAAAATAAAATAAAACAATCCCTTGCTACATTCCATTTAATATACAAGTTACTTTCCAAAGGAAAGAAGGACTTTATTGTATGTGTATGTATGTGTTGTATCTATTTCTGCATATATATATCTATATATAATCATCTTCTGATATCAAGCTGCAACAGCGTTGACCCCTCAGTTCTGCTGACTTTATTTGCATGATCTGGGCTAAGATATTCTCAGTATATATTATAGCTGTTGGTGGCATGAGATTTCTTTTAATCTTCTAAAAATTAAATATAGATATAGATGTGGTATAATGATTAAGCTGCTGGTTTAGTACAATAGAACTCAGGTTCAAGTCTACTTGCAGTCATGGAAGCTGATTGAGTGACTTTAGTCTGGTCACTTTTTCTCAGCCCAACCTATCCCACAGCATTAGATAGGAGAATGCTGTGGGGAAAAATTGGAGGAAAGAGGGGAAAATGCATTCATGAGCTCGTGGAAGAATAAACAATAGAAATAAATAATAATAAACAAAGACGCAAGCAAAAATATTTAGAACATACTCTAGACTGATGCGATTTGTACTCAAGTATTGGGGGAAAGGCACACAAGGATTATGAGGAATTACTATGTGCGCATTAAGTAGACTTTGAATATATGCAGCTTCTGAGCAGCATTCTTTGCAACCTTCCTCACACTTGGAGTCAGAAGCACAGGGGAATGCCCTCACAGAAAAGTATTTCTGCAACCTTCTGTGCCTTTTCCTGTAAAAGCCAATTATTGTATTCTTCTTCCAGTATGGTGTTTTCTTTCCCAGAACTCTGGCCTGGAAATAGGAGGCACAGATGTGTAAAGAAGAAGTGAGTTGTACAATAAAACTCCAAAGAATGGGGTTTAGATTATGAGGAATTTCATTTAGAAGAAGACTGATTTATAGAGAATAAGTTACTTTATAAGTAAGTAGTGAGTCATGGGGGGACGCGGTGGCGCAGCGGCTTAATGACGCTGAAAGTTGCTGGCCAGAAATGGTCGACGCTTCAGCGGTTCAAGTCCAGCCTTCGCGTTAGCAGGGTGAGCTCCTGTTTCCTCCCCAGTTCCTGTAAACCCAACAGTTCGAAAACTCACGTGAGTAGATAAATGGGTACTCTCACTCCGGTGGAAGGAAAAATGCTGGCGGCGTCTTGCAAAAAGGAGTCGGGAGCAGTTGCCGGTAAGCGCGAAAAACCGCACGCGCCCAAAAAGGGCGCGAAGCAACAGAAACCCCGCCTCCTGCGCTCGCCAGCTGGGCTCTGCTCTAGGAAGGAGGCTCTGGCAAACCACTTCTGAAATAATTGCCTTGAAAACTGCAAGGACTTGTCCAAGCAGTCACTGCAGAGTCGGTAACGACTGAGCGCAGATAAAAAAAAAAAAAAAGTGAGTCATGACAGGTTTACTTAATGTACTGTTTATAATCACTCTTCAGCTGGAAAGATTTTCAGAGCAGCTTACATACCAATAAAAAAGGACACTCCTTTTACTTAAGCTTGTAGTTAAAAAACTCCACAATACAAAACAAAACAGAGGTGGCAGAAATCTAGGAAAACAAGAATATTTAGGTATCAATGCATTTACACCATTCAGCATAATGTAGATGTAAAGTGATAATGTAAGATGTTTTTTAGCATTCCATTTTAAGTATATCTTCCAAGTTCAGTGCAGGAATACTACTTATCACCAGTGACTGGAAACAGCAATGGTTCAATGGGACTGCTATCTTAATGGCTTGCTTTATAGAACTAACTGATTGGGACATAGGATGTTGTGTACCAAATGGACTATGGTTCTGATGTAACAAAAATGTTCTAATGTTCTTATGAATAGGATGGAAATCTTTCATAACATTTGAAATATCTAGTTGGTGGACAAGAATAGAAACATGTGGCTTATTGAAGTATTATTTGCGAGCTTTAATTCTAAACATTAGACTTCACCCAAGACAAGCAGTCAGAAACATGAGTGAATTCATAATATAAAAGAATCCCATGATCACTTCTTTTCTTAGTCTAATTAAATTACAACAAAGGAAGTCACTTACTCTATTGACTGCAGTTGAGTAGAGTTCATTTGCCCATATATTTATTTTTAACTGCAGCTATCAGACAGAAGCAATTCCTGATCTGGCAGTCAAAATACTGTTTGAGACTCCCACAGGACTCTGTCTATGTTCTTAGAGCTGCAGGTGTCTATCCTGATTGACAGAAACTAGGGGTCCAGAGTTCTTGATGATTCCTGAATGCAACATAGTTGAACTCAATTGAACTAGTTAAGCCATAAGTAACTAGATGACTTGTTGCATTATAAATTTAGAATTCTCTTTTCTTACAATGTCTTTCTTACACTTGTCTATAAATATTTGTTTTAAAAATGGAGAAGCTACTCTAAGGAGGGGAAAAGTTTCACTTTTTAAGGAATTTTGTAAGGATAATCCTGGTGAATTATAAAGAAAACATATGGTAGGATGTAGTAAAGCTGAAATGTTGACAAATCTCTCCCTCCTTCTCTCTCTCTCTCTCTCTTTCAATGGAATCCAAATTTAAAAATCCATGAGGAAAACAATAGAAAAAAGTCTACACGTGTCACTTTGGCTGGCTGGTCAGGAAAAACATATTGATAGTTGTCATTGAATTAACAATACAATCCTAATATCTTCATTAGAGTTTCATAGATGGCACTGATTCCCAGCAATGATGCATTTCAGAACAAAGAATCCTTTGATATGAGCAGTTTAGGAGAAGGTTTTCAGCATTTATCTTAACAGAGTTTCCAAGGAGAGAGCAAAAGCTATTTGTAATGGATATACAGTAATTAAGTCCAAAAGTTTAATTTCTCTCAATGATGTATTTTTTTTTACCAAACAGGCAAAGTGATTCTGTTGAGAACTATTCTTTTGAATTTGGTCTAGGCCGGCCATCAAAATAGCAAAAATTGTCTATCTAACACTGCAGGGTGACTTTTTAGAATATAATTTCAAAAGGAAAGTATATTCCTCTTTTCTTTTTTCACTCTAGACAGAATGCTACTATCTATATTTCCTGTCATAAAGATATTTTTAAAGGTTTAAGTGTAAGTGGAGCCAAAGACAGGCATGAAGCTACTGAATATCACATGACCAGGGGAATGATTTAAACGAAGTATGTTAAAGAAATTGGCAGCAATTAGGTAAGATGCAATGGGAGCCCCCTAAGTGGATCCTTTGGACTATTTCAGAGACATCCAAGATCACGTGGAGCTTGTGAGTTTTCTGAGTCAAATTGTTCAGTTCTATACTAATAATTGCTGCGCTGGTCGTTAAATTGATATGCAGCAATCAAGACCAATATGAAGCTAGCATAACAAAGACTGACTTGGACTGTACAATTGGTCTTACTAGTGTGTTACTGTTGGGAGTGAATGGTAATACTCTGGGTAGTTTTAATAATTTTGTAATTCATTTAATTTTTCCCAGACACGTCATTTGGAAATTTCCAAGGCTGAAGGCTAAAGATTTAACCTTGAAATTATCCACAAAACACTTTTTTTTTTTTTTTTTTGCATATACTACCTGCATGTTTGACATAAAGTTGTGCCTCATTGAAAGGGGAATTTTCAGCGTGCAAATCAAAACTGGACCTCAATTCATCCCTTATGAACATGGATTTGCTTCAAGTTTCATCATGTTTTTTCTTCATTGTTTACCATCTGGTTCACCAGGCTCTAAAAACAGATTCTGTTTTGCTTTGCCAGTGTCTTGCTAAGCTGTTGGCTTTCCTTCTCTATTTAGAGGAGGAGCTATTGTTGAGGGGTTTTATCTCCCCAGTGGGCCAATTAAAAAGATACATAAACTCACACTAAATTTCCAAAAGCTGTGTGTTCTTCCTTCTGCTAAGCAGGTCTGTACTGAATTCCTTCTGTCTTGTGGTAAAGAGATATTTAAGTATTTTAATTGCATATTTTACATTCTTTGGTCAGAACAATCCTGCCTGTGTTCATTCATGTACATGCACACTACTTCAGCTTTCTTTCTTTTCATGAATTGTATCACAACATTTGACTAAGAAGCATTCTTTACTTGTCTTTATCTATGCAGCTTTATATTATAAAAATAAAACTGATGATTCTTGAATTTAGGAAAGAATAAATATAGAACAGCACATTTTGAAAAGAGAAATGATTGCTTTGCAATAAATGAAAGCTACAAAATAGCCAGTATGTGGAAATTACTTTTGTCAACAAAGACATTGGAGATATTTTATGACCATTTGTCCAAGGCAGATGCTCTCTTAATGATATATTTTTCCCTACTTCTGTAACAAGCTACCAACCATTTTGCATTCTCTATAGTAACTTGTATATATGATGGAGAAAATGGTGACCAAAACCATAAAATTATTAATATATAAAGAAAAATATAACTTTGTCTCTTATAAGTCAGTTTGGTGCACTGGTTTGGTGCACAGAAATCAGGAGACTGATGAAACATTGAGACTTAGAATGTAAGAAAAATGAATGGAAACATGAGTATGTGTGTGTGTGTGTGTGTGTGTGTGTGTGTGAAAGAGAGAGAGAAACTAAGAGTAACTAAGAATGTAACCTATCTATATGAAGGTGGTCTGATTTCAAGGACTGGAGATGATAAATGTATATACATGGAAGTGAAAAGAGATTTAATTGGGAATGAAAGGCCAACAATGTGTGCTCGAGTTAATAGTAATAATGGAAAAAATAGTAGAACATTCTAAATGAATGTGATCCAGGTGAAAAAGTAATTCTATTAGCTGATTTAAAGGGATAGGTGGGAATGAGATGAGAGAATGCGGGGGGGAAAACCAACAACAACAACTATTGGGCCATTTGGAGACCCAAGAATAAATGACTATGGTTATTGTTTGGTAAACGTCTGTCTAAAATATCTGTTTTTCAAAATGAATATCTATAGCAAAAGAAAGAATCTGAAAGCATGATTGATTTGATTTTTTATGATGAAATGTTGAGATACCAGGGTGATAAGAGGTTCAGAATCTGAAGCAGACAATCATTTTTAGTAGTATCAAGAGTGGATCTTGAGAAAAAATAGATATGGAAAAAGAGAAAAGTGACAGGGAAAGAATGAGTGCAAGAAAGTGAAGAATAAGCCCTGTTTAAATTAGTATTCAAAGACAGATTAGCCTCCCAACTTAACAAATGAATAGTGAATGTAAGACAAGATGATGCAGAAGCTCCTTGGAGGAGAGTGACATAATTATGATACAGCATGCATATAACATAATATATATAACACAATGCTGCAAAAAATGGGGATACAAGAAAGAGATTGTACATTGAGAAAAAGAAAAAAAAATGTCAAAGAGAGCAATGAATAGTAAAGATTAAAAGACACAGAGAAATGTGTCTCTGCTGCGTAGTAGTTTTGATGGAAGTTAAAAAAAAATGTTTTGGAAGTTAGTAAAAAGATCTAAACTATTAGCCTCCGGCAGAGTAAACTGGAATAAGAATAAAAGTGATTACATTTTTTGGGGTGCTGTGTGTGTGAAACTGAAGTGAGGATAAGCTAAAGTGAATATTTACAGATTTGTATGAGATGACGGGGATATATTGAAGAGCGTAATTGAATGAATTCTGTAATTGTTGATCAAGAAAAACATGATGAAAGGGAAGTAATAAATGTGGTGAGATTGTTGAAAAATTGTATGTCTTCAGGTATAACTGATGTAATTGGAGAAATGTCAAAACATAGATGTGGTTTGGTTATAGAAAGGCTGTGAACTTGCTCAATATATGTTTGAAGAGTATATTTGTGCCTGATGATTGGAAGTATGCTATTATTGTCCCCTATATAAAAGGAATGGTTGCAACGGTGAATGCAAGAATTACAGGGAGGTTAAGTGTCCCTGGGAAGGTGTTTGGAAGAATATTGATTGAAAGTGAGTAATGACAAGGTACATGCCACTGAAAGAATTTTAAACCAGAGTGCTTCTTCTCAGCTGGATTACTAAAGAAGGAGGTATAAAATGAAGAAGATTCAGTAGTTTCAAACTGTCAACTAGAAGAGAGGAAATTGAAAATTTTGGGTAGAAGGCTGTGTAGGAGTGATTGGTTTAAATAACTGCAGAAATCTAAAGCTAGAATAACCTGGAGTGATTAAGTTATTAGGAACCACGTAGATAGTTGGTTAGGAGAATAATTTCTGAAAAATAATTTATATATCTAAGCAAATTTGATTTTAAGAAATACTCATAACACTAAGTCCTAATATCTTGAAGAATATTGTCTGGTACATATATTTCTAAAGAGATAACACCTGAATCCAAGTTGAAACATTATAAAAAATGTTAACATCAGTTGATCTTTTAAATTTGTATAATGAATGTTAATTTATTCTTGTTTCTAAACATCACACAATTGACTGGACTATCTATATTTTCCCATATTCTAGTTGGTCATGTTAAAATAAAGAGAAGAAAATAAAGAGAAGAATTCCAAACTGGGAAGACACTGATGGCACCACTACCAAAAATATTATGAATCTTATATAACTTCATTGAGGAACATATTTCTCATTATTTTTTAAAGAACAGCTTAAAGTTCTTCTGATCTGCAACAAAGTGTATGAAAGATGAGAATAAACAAAATTTGGGAAGTTCTGTGTGACTTTATGCTGGATGTACAGGCCAGACTTTTGCTGTTTGGCAGGTAGTTAAGCGATGTCTGAATGTGAGGCAAAAAAAGTGTATTCTTTGTTTGATGAATGTTGAAAAAGCATATAATATCAAGAGCTATATTTATATATTTATTTATTTGGTAAATTTATATAGCTTGGTAAAATCTTATATAGGTATTGGTAGCTTGGTAAATCTTGGTAGCTTGGTAAATCTTATATAGACTCTGACAGGTATACAAAGTTAAAAGCACAAAAACAGTAACAAAAGAACCAAAAACATAACAGCAAAAATAATTTAAAACATTAAGAAATGTTTTTATAAAATATTAAAGACCATTAAAAAATCCCATAATCTGTGGGAGAGCGCACTCAATTCCCCTAGCAATAGAGTCACTTTGCAGGCTCCATATCTCTGTTACTGAATCCTCCAGGCCAGATGGCAAAGCCATGTTTTCAGGCCCTTCTGGAAGGCCAGCAAGGTTGGGGCCAATCTGACCTCAGGGCAAATGATATTCCAAAGGGCAGATGCTGTGTCAGAAAAGACTCTCCTCCTGGGTCCTGTCAGATGACATTCCTTTGTGGATGGGAGCTGCAACATGCCCTTCCTACTGGACTTGATGGGTCAGGTAGATGTGAATGGGGAGAGGCGGTCCTTCAAATAACCTACCCCCCCCATGCAAATTATTAAATATTATGGAATATTTGTCATGATTATGGAGTTGTAGGCTGGATGATAAATGTTCAAAAAGCAGTATATGAATGCTCAGTAAATTGTTCAACACTGAGCAGAAAGTGGGACAAGAATGTGTAGTGACCTTGGTTATATAGTGTGTGTATGAAGTTTCCTGGTAGTGATTTTAGCAGTTTGTTGGTCAGGATATGAATGTGTGTCTACTCAAGATCAAGGTAATTATATGAGTGTCAGGAAAAATGCACCCACTCATAAAACTTCTCTCACTTAAACAAAGTGCAAATGTTGATAGAAAGGAGTCTATTGGAAAGAAGGAATATTTGTGTACAAAAGAAGGAATAAGGCTGTGTACAAAAACATGCCTCTGGCTCATTTTATTATTTTTCTTTTTCTTTCTATTCTTTTTCTTTTTATGTCTGTAATACTACATCACTCCAGTCACTGCAATCATGCTATGGACATCATCTAGAAAGGTATATATCTATAAATCAGGTCGGTTTTGCAGTCTGCATTAGTTTGTGTTGTCATTTTTAAAGCATGTTTTTTTGAAAAAAGGTAAATTAAGAAAATCTACATTCATCTTCATTTACAACTTTCCCTTTTGCATGGCAATTTTTAACATGATCTCCCTGAAAATATTATCTGCATATTGTACATTTGCCAAACATAAACATTTTTAGTCTTATTTTTCCTCCTGTAAGCTTTGTTTTTGGGTAGGGGTGGGGGTGGGGAAGTAACTCTTTTTCACTTAATTTTCAGAAACATTTTTTTTCAGTGTGTGTGTGTGTGAGTGTGCATGCACTTGTGTCTTTATTTTGGACCAAAGAAAGAAGCATCCTAGTGAACTAAGGTTGATACTGTTGTCCTACCATGGATGGAATCATTCTCAGTTCACAAATTTATTCCCTTAGAAATCCTTGATGTTTCTTCTACATTCCTTGTTCAAACCAGTGTTTGCCACCTTTTCCTTTACTAAATGGTTTATAGTATTTCTGTACATGGAAGATTTTTAGACAAATCCTTGAACCTACTGGTGACTGAGCATGAGCTCAATATTTCTTTACATGCTAATAACAGAAACTGAACATATGTTACCCTACCCAAACCCCCAGGGGACATTTTTTCAACAAGGATATGAAAGCAATTATGCTGAGCATGTCCGGAAGTAATTCAATTATGTCCTTCTAGTTTTTGAGACTACAGAAACGCAACAGTTCACATACAGAGTGATTTTTAAAAATATTATTCTAACTTTAAAAGAAATCCTATTTCTTAAGATTGCTAGCTAAATATGTCTGTGACCTTTCCTTCCATGATCACAATCATTCTGTCATTCAGTATCATTCTGGATTTTATTTAATAATTTTAAGCAAGTGCCACGTTTGCCTCTTTTCAAAGTATTTTTTTATAAAAGTTTGCTAAGTTACATTATACTTTGACAAGTGCCTGGTGAAGAAACTGAAACAGAACAGTATACGTTTTGGCTTCCTCAACTTAAATTGTTTCAGCATCAGATTACAGCATTGTAAATGAACATTTTTCTTTTTTTGCGGTGGCCTTGTGGTCTAATATTAATACATTTTCAAAATGGAAACCTGATGGAATAGATTATTTTCCCTCAGTTTCCATCCTAAGGGATATCCAACCCATGTTACTTGTTTTAATTAAATTACCACATTTTCCATATGATTAAATGCCAGAATAATAAAAATGCATGTGGATGAATTTTAATTCAACATACATGAATATAAGCAAATTTGAAGAGGGGCAAGGAATATTTACATTATTTGAATGCACTTAATAGCAAATTTCACCCTCTCTTTTCATATCAGCCGAAACTTGCAGAATAGTTAAGCTTGAAACTAGACATGAACAGTGATGCTTGATCAGTGAAAGTCAAACAAGTATTTTGAAAGGAAATACTTAAATGAATGGCAGAAATGTAGAAAATGGTTTAGGGTATATAGGAGGTTTACTCAGTTGTGAATTAAAGTTAGGGTTTGTTAATTTGGTTGCTTTAGGAGATAGTGACTTTTTGTTTTTATATAACCAGACTTGTCTTAGAGCCATTATATCAGTTAATTTCTTTGTTGCTGCATGGAATTTACATTTGTATATTATTTATAGTAAAAGATATTGGCAATAACAGCAAATGTGAGCAATTGTCAATTTGCCAGACTCTATAGCTACCTATCTAACTACCATTTTATTCCTTTGCAAGATAAGTAATGGTTTGCATAATGCAGAAAAGGAATAAGTAATAGCCAAAGAAAGTAAGGCATAAGATAAGAAAAAGTACAACTAAATTTAGTTTACAGCAGAACCATTCACTATACTTCTTCGTACTTTTCCATTATTGAAAGCTGCCATTGCTTCCATCATGCCAATATTCACTTCATACATGCTATTTGTTCTTTAAATTTCTCACCTCTCTTTTTGACAACCTCATCAATTCCAAGAAGCCACATCTTTCTCAGTCTTCTGTTTCTTTCCAGTCCACTTATTCTTCTTTCATTTATTTGCTTTGGAATTTGACTCTCATTCATTCTGTCTATGAGACCATCTTAATGTATTTCTTTTGTACTGGTCACTCACTGTTGTATTCAATCCTAAATAATTCAACACCTGCTCATTTTTTATCTTATGTCTTTTTGGTTTGCCATGTCTAACTTCTTTACACCATGCGTACTACTTTCTTTTTAAATACCCAATTTACTTTCATATAATATATTCAGAATACTGACAGGCTACAAAGAGCTACCAGGAGGATTGCCTATCCACAAATTGACTGTCATGATGGCTAATCACATGATATTGTTTATCAGAAAGGAAATGGGTAAGGTTGATTTCTGCCCATTTCTCTAGGTTTCAGGATGTTCCCTATCACCATAGCTTATCTTTAACTTGATTTTGATCAGCTAGACATATTTCCAAATAGAGCAGTGGACTTCAGCCATCCATCATTTTAGTTTCAAAGAATATCAGTAAGCTGATTGTAGAGGAAGCTAATGCTTTTCCTTTGCAGCAGTCCAGCTTCTTGAGTGAAGATCTTTTAATTCACTTTTAATATGCCTCAATTGGGGCATATTAAAACCAGTAAGCTCCACTTTGCTTATCTCTGTCCATCTAATTTTACTAAAGGAAGCCTTCCAAGCTCTCAGTCTGAGATCTGTGTTCTGTAGAGGTCACAGATGGTCTTTTTGTTTCGTAAAAAAAAGCTCAATTTATGACTTTACAAAATGATTGTGGATCATTATTATTATTACTAAAATTTGTATGCCATCCAACTCCCAGCAATTCTGGGCAGTTTTAAAAATGAATAGTGTCTTCTGTATTCATCTTTCCCTGTCTTGGGTGACTATTTATAGAAATGGTACGCATCCTTTTTCAGAGGTCATGATTTGGGTATGCATGACATGTCAAGCTACTAACTAGCCTACAGCATTTTAGGTTACTGTGTTGTGTGAATCAACCCCTATTCCTAGTTTATGATATAGTGTGTTATGTGAATTCAGAAAATTAGATTAATTGAATAGACTAAAGCTTGTTTAACTGTAGTCCACTGTCAGGTTATGTTGTATGGGGACTATTAATATATCTAGATCAACATTTCTGGTTTAGATGCCCTTGAGATGCGTGGATTTAAAACCCTGAAAATTTCCCAGATGGTATGGTCATTGGTAAGAATTATAGGAGTTGAGTTTCATCTGTCTGGAGGGCTATCAAACTGTGAATATTTAGCTAGGTTTACTGGACTTGGACAGTGCATTTTCTAGGTTTGATATGGAAAAACAAAGGAAACTGGGGCTTGAAGTACAAAAAAAGCTATAGCTCTGTTAACTAAGCAAAGATAGGAGACTTCTAATATTTTTATATATCTAAAATTATTCTGCTGCTTATTAAGTGCAGATTGCTCATTCCTGTGCCTTAAGAACATACCAAGGTCTGAAAATAATCTCAGACTTCCAGGCTAGATTCCCCAGCCTCAGCCAATGAGGTTCACAGTTCATGGCAAATATTAGAAATAAAAATAAAGGCTAGTAAACTGCACAAATGCAAAGCTACTAAGTGGTAGCAGTTCTTCAGGATGTCTACACATCTTTTCTTTGCTCAATTAACTGATTGTGAGAGACTCTCAGGAGTGCCATGAGCAAATTTCCATTTGATTTTGTGCAACAGAAAAGCAGAGCTAGTCAATTATTTTTCTGCTTGGACTACTGTTGAAGATAAACCAGAACGCTTCCTTCCCCACTTTATTAAATCAATAATGAAATAATAAAAAGCTGGCAAGCATACAGCAGCTGATAGCAAAGAAAAACACAGAAAAAGACCAGGTGCTCTGAGCTCTGTTTTTGTTGAAAGAAGGTCTCCCTTGAAACACTAGCTATGTTTTGTTTCTCAGATCAGTAGTGTTGGCAGAAATCTCAGTGCAGTCCAGTATCCCAACTCTCTTGATATTATGTTTAATATCGTCATAAAAAGACACAACAATGCTAACAATGTCCAGTTTCTGGGCTAGAAAGATCCTGTTCAAATGCCACTAGGTATGTTGTCATCACATGCGAATGGCATTATCTGAGCAATTGGGGGAATCTTAATTCAGAAGTCATAAACAGACATAATTGTTTTAAACCAACCTCTGTGTCTATATTATCAATTGGAAAGTAATATTATTTTAACTTGGAAAATAAAAGGTCTTTGGCTAGACTTGAAAGATGTAGATGAGAATTGCCAGAGATTAGAAAAATACCAGAGAACCTAACACTTAACAATTTTATTTATGGGAGCATATTAAATAATAGTATTCTGTCTAATCATATAGGAAAGTTCTTCAAATCAGGGGATTTTAATCTTTTAATACAGGAGACAGGCATGGACGAAGTGATTTCCATTGGAATTCCAGCATATGGGGAAATTTAACTCCTCTCTCCCTAATCAGAATCCCAATGAAAATGTTCTCCTTTCTTGCAATCAATAGGATCATGCATCAGTCTCCATTTGGTGTTAATGAAGGGAACCATAGTTTGCAGATATCCTACAAGTTTGTATGTGAGGTCCTACAGGACTGTTTTTCTACCTTCTACTCAATTGTAGCAATTGTATGAAATTGCCTTTAAGGTAGAAGAGATCAAGGCATGATAAAGTGAACAATTTCATCATAGGATGTTCCTGAACATAGAAAGAAGCCCTATATTATCATTGTCAGGCAGCAATTGGTCAAGACCTCAGGCAGAGATATTTCCCAGTTCCTTGAGATCAAGATTTTTGCAACAGTATGTAAGACTTCATGCAAAACAAATGCTTTGTTACTGACCTGCCATGGCCTTTTCATAGGAACAATGCAGCACCTTTTAGTAATGACATTTGTTTTGGTCCATACACTTTATGATTAGGAAGTACTTGTAGAAAACGGATGTTTTATAGCTTGTCTTAAAGAGGATAAAAAGGATTGTGCCTGATTTTAAAAATGTCTGTTCCTTTAATGTAAAGTGGTTTATAGCCTGAACTGTATTTGATCTCCTTGAATCAAATATGCAGTAAAAAGAATTGTCTGGTTTCACTTGATTCACATGTTGCTGTCCCATTTTTATTTATTTAAATATTTCCTAATTACCATTCCAAAAGACAAAAAGGATAATCCTGTGCTTTCTTTTGCTTGGGAATTCTTTAACATGAGACACAAACTTTAATGTAAAAAAGTGGTAATACATTATATATGATCATACAAAGTTTGTATGGATTTCTGTGAGTGCAGAAAAAAACTTTACAGTTATCTCTTACTGATATTATTGGAATAGGAAATAGATAAAGGTTATCAGGACATAACATTGTAGTAAGTTATGTGGGTATAAAATCAGAAAATCTATATTGGAACAATAATGGGTATATGTCTTCTTATCCAGAGATAGTTGCTTATACCACTTTTTCCAAGATCCTGCTATTGTGATATTTTTAAAAACTTTTCATTGTATTTTTTCCCCAAAGAAGTTTGTCACCTAACAACATTAGGAAGACCACTAAATTATTTTTTAAATTTAAACTTAATGCAATTAATTACATTTCCAAGGAACATTTTAGCTGCTTGGTTAAGTAAATTGGCTGTGACTCATTAAATTTTTCCTACTTGAAATCTAAACTAGAAGAATATTACTGTGAACAGTATGGTTTATGGAAAAGGGCTGTCCAGAAAAATGGGTGTTAGATTTATTAGTGTATTTTGAAGTGGTTTGTACAGTCCTGACAAAGCAAAAGCCTAATAAAAAGTTGAATCTGCTTAAAAACACTACTTTTTTAGAAACATATTTTGAATGTGTTCATGTTGCTTGAACTTTGTGACATTAGAACATAATTTAGGATATTTTCCTTCCAAACTTTAAATAAATTCTGACAAAGCACAGATGTAATCTCAAGAATCTGAGAAAGCTAGTTAACCCCCATAACAAGGGAGCATATAGATGTTACATTAAACTTAAACTTGATTTTTGGGCAGGGTTAAGCAATATAAAAATCTGAAAAGGTAAAATAAATGACTGACATATATTGCAGAAACTTTCAGCTATTTTATGTGGGAACATAGCAAAAAAATAATTTTGACTAGTTCTAGGGCTATACAGTTTTATATCCTGTACATTTTTTATTTTATCCTAGACTTCCTTCTCTGTACTTTATGCTTAACACAACATTCAACATAAAATTATAAAACAATTAAAAATAATCTTGCATCTATAGATAATCAATCTGTTTCAGAAGCTTGGATTCAGAAAAATCCAGTTCAATTTTCTATCCATGTTAGTATTCTATAAAAATATTTCATTGACCATTTTTTTCTTTTAAAACATATTGTATTCACATCTAAAATACAAACCCTTTTAATGCATACTATTTTAAATTACATTGCTGTTAAAACTGATTATCTGAGAACTTTTTTGAAAATTAAATACAAATTATCTTACTTTTGTTCCTTAACAATACCCTCCTTGGGTACATGCTTCTTTAATATGAATTTCTCAAATGAAAATTCTTTTAAAAGGATGCGATCCCTTGTTGATATGCAACTTTTACATGCATTATTTTGGTAGCTTTTGACTGGGAAGAGACAAATGCTAGCCAAACTTTGATGCTAGTGCTGTATTGCTATGAAATCTGGTGGGAGCAGAATGCACAATCTGTGTCTGATACAGTCTCTGGCAAAATTCTTTTATATCAACATCCCTGTCATTAAAAGCTTTGACACAATGTCAAAAGTTTTCCTGAGAAATGAACCAATACTAGAGTGAAGCTGATGATGCTATTGAGAAGCCTCAAGGCATCTTACTGAGGCCTTCTTTAAACTCGATTCTTGAGCTGTCTCAGGGCTCTACTCACATTGAAAGGAACTTGCTTGTTGAGAACAAAGTCTGAATATAGAACTAAGTTTGACCTGCCTCTGCTATTTTCTCCTCCGTAACCTGAATAGTATTCACTTGCATTGTTTATTCCAAACCCTTACACTACAATAAGAAATTACATCAGAAACTTGGCATATGGCAAAGGTTTCTCAGAAGTAAGTCATATTCACCTTTTCTCACAGGGACAGGATACTTTGCCTTGTTTCTGGATCAGTTCCTTGCTCACAGACCTTTATCCATCACCGGGACCAGCTGGGGTAGAGAAGGAATTGCTATAAAAGCAGTTTTGCAGTAGGAATGCTGAATCTCTATGGGACTGGTGAGTGAGCCTTTCCCTCACAGGTAGGAACCCTTGCCTTACCCTGCCTCCCAACTCCAGGCCATTCTTCCTATCCACAGAAAATCAACTGCTATAGCACCAAGCTACAACTTCATCAGTCATTTCAAATTGCCAGAAGGAAAAGTGCCATGTGGTTTTGCAGCTCCATTTACAGTGGCCACTCCAATTTATTATAAATCACCATGAACATAGCATACAAGAATGTGGATGAGACTGCAAGCTCGTTTTTGTGGTCTTTGTCAGCTGGAGGGAGCTCTCAACAATTCAAGACTGGCAATGCTGGAAATGATGTGGGTTGTCTTTAAAATGTTTCTGAGGGGTTGAATAAATGGTTCTTTCTTTCTTTCTTTCTTTCTTTCTTTCTTTCTTTCTTTCTTTCTTTCTTTCTTTCTTTCTCTGGATACTTTGCACAACATTCTGATCCATATGCTCTCTGGGTCAGAAACTTTTTTTGTGTGTGTGCTCTGCTTCTTAACTATTGGGCAGTTCTCATAAAATAACAGGATTCCTGGGAGACCTCTACCAAAGGAATTGCTGGGTTATAAGTAAAATGAAGAAGGGTAAGCTGAAAAATCTCAATAGCACCAATAAGTAATATCATTCTCAGACTTCCTTCCCTTCCCTTTGGAGCTTCTACAACTGCTAAATGAGAGAACCTTCAGGAAGTTTGTTGCTGAAACCGAAGGAATGTTGTGCCATTAAGTTGTATAAGGTTTCTTTTTCCTGGAATTGTCTCTGGCTAATGCCAGTGTGCACAGAGTAGTTGGAAGCAGTTGCCATGACCAGATTCCAAAAGCCTAACTGGGAAAGGCCTTGCCTTGCAAAGGAAAAAGCCATTCCCATTCAGTAATAATTTACATTTGTTCACTGGCAATAGATCCCATCTGTACTGACTGTGCAGAGCAAGACTGTGGTTGCATGGTGACGTGTGACACACAGATTGATTTAAAGGTCTAATTCCTATAGCATTTTAAAAAAGATATTTCTATTAACCTAGGTTGAAAACCCATTTATACTTGCTTGTAACCGTGCCCCTGAATTCAGTGGTGCTCATTACTCTATTGCCATACATTCTTCTGAAAGAAGTACATCGTATCCCAATAGTTATTTTAACAATCAGAAGTCTGGTAGTACCTTATAAAAGGCATAAGCTTCTGTGAGTCACAGCTCACTTCACCAGATCAGAAAGTTATTTAATTAAGCTGAAGAAGAATCTTTTGCTGCCTGACAGGAAATATAAGATACCTTTCCTTCACTCCATTCCATATTCAGAAACTGGTGACAGAATTCAGCTCTTCCACTCTAGTAACAGATTGTGTTGTACTACACTGAGAGCTGCTTCTGGCTCTACGCAGATTATTCCAGGTTCTATAACTAGCATCCACACTGGAGATGTTCAGTTGCAACTGTCCCTGCGTAAATTTTAATAAAATGGCTTTTTATTAATTTTTTTGTTTCAGTGGAGGAGATGGAGTCTTCCATTTGAAACAGTTGCCTTGAAAAGTCTTTTACTTCTACTGTCAGAAATGCTGATTTTTACTGCCAAGTTTATTTTATTTTTTTGCAGTGGTTAGCCAAAATAAGGCCTAATTTGCTGTATGGTTCACTCAACCAGAAATTTGGCTGTCATTATTCATGCCCCCTAAAGCTCTTGGAGGCTGAAAAAACACAAAATGGATAAAATATGCTCTCTACCCCAGTGAGAATATGCATAGGATTATTCAAGTCCTTCTCAAAACCCCCCCCCCCATGATTAATCTTTAACTCAAAGTAGGAAATGAAATGGGTTGGGTCTCGACATGTTGGGAAGGCTGCACACTCCAGAGGGAGACACATATTCTCTGAGGTGTTATGATGAAGATGTGGACACTTGTTTGAATCTGAGATGGCTGATGTCACCAGTAGGTAAAGTGCCTCAGACAGCAACATAAAAATTACCATGTTTGAGTACCATGTACTTTCAACAATAAAGTTGTGATTAAAGTGCCATTAACTTTTAAAAACGTTAAAATCACCATCAGACCTTAACATTTTATTATTAAAAATACAAACATTATAAAAATAGTTATAACTTTCAAGTTTCAGGAAGTCCCAGGAGAATCAGACATGAAAAAGTGAGGAGGCCTGCATCAAGTCCATTGGAAGTTTATCCTAAAAGTTTAGTGCTGTACTGAAGACCCTATAGCAAACAACCTTGGTTCACTGACAACCTCTTACAAAGTTGGAACCATCAGCAAGTATTTCACAGCAGATCTCAGACTCGTGTTGTTGGTACCAAGTGAGTCAATCTCTCAAATATCCAGGTCCAGAGCTTGAAAGGGGCCCAATATACTACCAGCAACCAATGTAATACTTGTAGAAAAGTGATCATATACACCTATCTTTTGAGCACACATGCTACCCTGGTCACAGTATTGTACTGTAATCCCTGGGCCATCTTCAGGTATAGCCCAGATAAAGTACATTACAATAATCCATTATACAGGTTACCAGCACATGTACTACTGAAGTCTGTTATCAGAATGGCCAGAGATGATTACCAGCTAAAATTGTCAATATGTGGTTCTGGTGACTAAGGTTATATGCACCTCCAGCAAAAATTTAGCATCCAAGATACCCCCCCCCCCCACACCATTCTGTACTTGGTCCTGTTAGGGTAATTCCATGACATTCAGCAATGGAATTGTCCAATTCAAGGACTGGAATTGCCCAAACAGACAGATTCCATCTTCCTGGGATTCAGTATCAACCTAATGACCCTTATCTAGTCTGTCATTGAATATAAGCACTGTGGAATTCAACTGCCATTTGCTTCAGATTAAAAGGAGTGATAGAATTGAATGTTATCTGCATATCAATGATATTTGACTTATTTTAAAAGCCATGAAGATCAAGAGGGCAGGTAGTTGGGCAACTATCTGTGAGAACCCATCTACCTTCACTGGACTCAGTGGCTAAAATCAATTGCCCAATAACTAATTAGACTGTATGCAGGTACGTTCATTAGATCTGTTTCAATTTTGGCAGATTTCAGTAGTTTTGACCATAAAGCAAATTGCAAATTCATTGCAATGCTTCTTTGAGCTTGGAGTAACTGATCTGTCATACCAACAGGGTAGATCTAGAAAAACTCTGCTGAGCAGTTAATTTTGGATTCAATAGCAGAGCCAAAAAGTATCCTCTGTAACTACCACATAGTAGGTATAATAATGTGCTCTCCCCTGCACTTAATTGTATTTTCACTGAGTCTTATGCTACTGGCATTCTGGCAATCTTCCCTTTGCTCCATTGCAGTGGGCTCCTCAATTCTCCAAGGAACCCTACATGCTTTACATAATTAAGAGGAACTTAACTGCAAGCAAGCAATAAATAGATCATATTTTTTTCCTGAGCTGAATGTACAGAAGATGGTAAAATATGGATATATTTATCAGGCATTTGTCTCTTTTTTAACCTATTGATTTGTGCTAATTTTGTTCAAAACCCAAACTTCATGTCCATGAATGATAGGTTATTCTTTGTTTTGCTATCAATAGCTGAGCCTTACCCTTCTCCTTTATTACTTCTTCTTTATTACTTCTTCCTCCTGCCTGGATTGAAAATCTTTCCATATAGGACAACAGCAGCTGGAAAGCATTTGAGAATAGGAAGATGGAAAACACATGCATTTATGAACATGATAGGAAAAGCTAGAACAACTGAATACTTGACGTTCTGATAAAAGCTGCAACTGAAAGATATCCAGTGTTAATAGTGATGATTTAATAGTGGTGAAAATTTGGATTATCACTCTATTGTTACATACTCTTAAGAGTCTTTACACTTTGTTGTATGCAGTATAGTTGTTTTGTGCCTGGTGGTTTTTTTTATTTCTGTGTAGCAGTATTATCAAGTCTCTGGGTGATTCAGCCAACTGTACCCCCAATTTCTAATCATAAAACTGTTTAGTTAACCTCATTATTATTGAATAAATAAATGGAAAGTGCCTTTTCATGACTGCTTAGCATTTGCCTCTCTGTTCTTACTTTATTTTTGTATTTGTTAAGGTTTTAAACTAAGCTGTCCCCATTGCAACAATATACCCAAAAAATGGAATTATAAAAGCTGAAAAATGTGGAATATATTAAAAGTAGCCAATTTGTGGCTATTGAAAGATTGCCCAAATAACAAGAATTTAAAAATTCGGATGGTAGCTTGGCAAATTCCTCAAGGAAGGGAAGACAAAAACATCTTCAAAATACATAATTCTTTGTGTTTTTATTATTCCTACTCGATGGAAAGAGAAGCTTTATCCCAGAGACGCTGATAGGGCCATTGAGAAAATTCTATTTTTAAAATGTATATGGCATTTATATGGTGGAGGAAACTGGGAACTCTGTTGCATTCTAAATTTCATCCATTCTTCAATGGTAAAAACGAGACCCATACTTCACATTGCATTCATATATAAACATGTTTAGGAGATATAAATTTCATATTTCCTCTAAACCCACTTCTGCAAAACATAAAATGTCTGGATGAGATTGTGAAATATGTGTTCACAGATTGATATGTTTTTGTTGATTGCTCCTTTTTCCATTTTAAGTAAACAGAAGTATTTCATGAAAGTCATATTTATCCAGTTTTATGTTTCTAATAAGAAAGATGAGCCAAAATTTCAAAACCACATGAACAGAAAATGAAGGACCTACAAAACCAATCAGTGTCAGGAGACACCAAAAATGGCATAGTGCATTTCTCTTACCAGTAATGTTTAGACATTGGTTTGGGTACACATGGTGTGCATTTTAGTAAGTTACACAACTGTCTAAATGGAAAGTAGTGATATTCATGTCCAATATATGACAATAAACTTGTTGTGCCATACTAAATTAAACTGCCCATTTACTAAAATGTATTTTATTCACATTTATTAGCCCATCATTAAAGACCACAGGTGCCAGTTGCTTTCTGGAATAGGAACGTGAGGTTTATTCATTTGATTACATTTTCTACCAGCTGTTTGATGAATCATTTAAATTTAGTTTCCCAGTTTTGGATTATGCTATTTGATACATTTTATGTATATGAGAAAATAGTTATAGGGAAGGGAAACTTGTACAGTGATATACTGGGAACAGGGATATGTGGGGATGTACGTTCCTTAAGGAAAATTTTAAAAGAAATGCATATCTGAGAAAAATTCTCTTTATGAAAAGTATTTTATACCAGTGGTATGTCTTATTACCAGATGGCTAAAACAGTATAATCATTTACTCCAGAGATATTTATACTTAATAAAAATATAAATATGATAACAGTTTTGTCATTACATATTTTTCCCCTACTGGAAATATCTTGTGTAGAATTATATAAATGGTAGGCAGAGATGAGGAGACAAATTCTGAGATGCTGGAAGTATATGACACAGTCATTGGGAAATCTTAGCGTTATAGCTTTAATATCTGACCAAATAACCAGAATTTTGATCTCTTAGTAAGTTCTGACCTTATTTTCCTTTATATAATATATTCATGCTTTTCCTGGACAAAAGAAGGGAAATATTTGGAGAAAATTCATAGAATTAAATTTCTTAAAAAATGAAAAACCTGGAAAGCATTGATACCTCAGAGATTTCTATGATATATGGGAGTTCTCCCCTTCCCCTAAGTTTTTGGATAACATGATTCAAATCTCTATACTGTATAATGTTAAAAAACTTTTTAAAAAATAAAATTATGTAGCATATGCTAAACATTTTTTTTTACTCTAAGACTGAACATGTTAATTGAAGTTATTGACATCAAAGCAGATGTCAGGCATTGCATCACCATTAATCCAGTTGTTGCTTTTCAAAGCAAAATGTGTTGCTAATGATTTATGTGGAATGAACTTTGTCTACACTCTGTTCATGATGCTACAGAATGAAATAATTCTCAGTAAATGTTGTCATGTAATGTGGGCAAAATTATTGTGACAGAGGAGATTCTTGGCTGTTGTTTTGGAGCAAGCTTTTATCACAGTTAAATATATAAAAACAAATTATCTAGGGGAATCCAATTTACATCTTCTACTGGTAGAACTTCTATCAATGGAACCAGGGAGTGGATTAGTCCCTCTTCCTGCTCCTGCAGTCCTGTGTGTACACCTTAACATTTATTGCAGAGATTTGGGACCATCCAGAATTTGGGAGATTCAGACTGTGGGAGAGAAGATACAAAGAAGAAGAATAGTATGGTGGAATTACATATTGCTGGTTTCCACCTACTGTTTTATACAACAATGTATTTTAGAAATGTCTCTTCAAGGAAACATAATATTTAACTGACCAAACCTTAGATAAAAAGTTTGAAAATGGATCTTTTTAAAGGTTCACTTGTTTTCAAAGTCTAATGAGTGCAATAGGCTCTATTATTTGTATAGTTTTTCTCTTCCTAACAGGAAGAAAACACAGAGACACAATTCAAAGGAATCAAAACATCTATCTGTTACTTTATGATAAGGCAAACCTATTGGCCCTGGAGGATTTTAAGTTAGAGCTGCCTCCAGTGGCACTAGTTCCAGGTCATCAATTGCCAGTGGAATTACTTGGGGTTAGCCTTATGGAAGTTGTTTATTCTGTTCCTGTTCCCATTTACTTAGGCAACTCTTCTTTGATCATTATAATGCCACAAAATAAATCACATGACAAACTATAATTTCATGGAAGAGTTTCAAGGTATTTTATAAACATGAGCAATAACTAGACAGAGCTTGTTCTTATGGACATTAGTCTCCTTTTTCCTCAATCAGATTTTTCCATATCTTTGATTATTCACTTATATTCACCTACTTTGTTACAACTTTCATTTACTTGGCAGAACCTATATTTCAATTTTCATTTATTGTACCAATATAAATCTGTTTTGCTTGGTGATTTATTTATTCATTCATTCATTAGTTTTATATAACCACCCATCTCATGAATGTTTTACAATAATAGATGAATAATGTTGGTAGGGGCATTTAGGCAATTGATTCCTACTGTTGCTCCAACTAGCAATCCATATTCAAGCATCCTGAACAATAACTGTAGGGGAGATGGGCGAGAGAGAAATCCAATAAATAAATAAATAAAATAAATAAACTGTCTATCCTCTGTTTGAATAAATTCAGTGAAATGTTGCCTGGCATCTCTTTGAATAATTGATTCCATTGTTGAACTCCTCTTACTGTTAGAAAGTGTTCTTTCCCCCACCAACATTCAGTATGAATATCCTTCTGTAAGGCTTCATATCTGCCCTTGAGGCTTCTCTTGTCAAAGCTTAATATGTATTTCCAGACTTTTATTTTTTTTTAAGATAGGCAGCTTAAGGGAGGGTTCTTATATTAAGAGATTACCTTAAAGATAATGTAGAAATAATACTAGAATCTTTGCCGCAACTTTTATGATTTTAATGAAGGATTATTGGATTGCCCAATAACTATGAGCTAGAGTAAGAATATTCCCTTATGCATGATATCCCGCTCAAAATTATACTCTGAACAATGGCTTATTTTCTTGTGCCAATATTCTATTTCAAATATTGGAACTTGGCAGTCAGCTGGTCTCAGATTTCAACCACATGTATTTCAAAAAAAGCAAAAGATCCTTATATGGCGCTTCAGTCACATATCTTTAAAAGCAGAGTTTGTGCGTCATTTTTAGAGATAATTGAAACCAGGGAGTGCAAAAACTGAATTTTTCTTCCAGGATGTTTCAACTTCAGTTGATTCCAAAAACACTGAAGGCAACAGAATGGAAACCTCATGTATTAAACGACATTGGCAATGTGCACAGACTCGCTTATTACAATTTACACAAATACAATAGTGGATCCATAGAATCATACTCCTGCCTGCCTCAACATACTAAATTATTTAAAAAGAACATTGTTCCTAACAAAAACAGCTTGACTTTTTCAAAAGTATGTTATAAATAAATTCAAGAGACAGAATGTGAAAGTGTACTTTGTCCCCAAAGAAACATGTGGAAATGACAAATCTTCAAAAATATGTAAGAAGATTGTTGTAACTATAGGGTGAATTAAGCAAGAATGATCAGTCTTGGCCATTTACTGAAATCAGTTACATAAAGAACAATATGAGTCAATCCTAAATCTATAGAATGTGTAATACCTTAGAGAACTACTTACTGTGTCAGAAAGACTGCAGAGACATGCCTGAATTTGAGAGAAAAGTTGCTGGAAAGAAAAATGAAATGAAACATTGTTCACCATCTAGAATAACAGTGAAAGGGAACTATATCCAGCTAAGAGAAAAAGGCAGGATTAGAAATAATCTCACAGCTCTGAAGTATTCTCCTTCTTAGACCTAATGTAACTAGCAAAGAAATAAATCAATTTTAAAGGATGCTTGATTTTACATTGGGACTTGCAACATAAATAGAAAGTAAAGCTGGGAGAAACTTTTAATAATATTGGGAGTTGTTCTTACTGATAAATCCTAACCAGGCAGGAAGATAAAAGATGGAAAATTCCTGATAGAACTGTGGAGAGAGAGACTGAGTGAGCGAGTGCCTAATGTCTGACTCTGAGCAACTTGCAGACTTCCAAAACAGTAATAAGATTAAAAACTAAGTAAAACAATATTACTGTATAAACAGAATAACAATATAACTCCCCAAGCTCTGAGGAGCAGCCACATACTCTCCAGGAGAGACAAAAACAAGCTCTCAGACTCCAAAAGCCCATTGAAACAGCCAGGTCTTAATACATTTATGAAAAGCTAACAGAGCTGGACCCCTTTTGATATTATGGGGATCACTGTCCATAGAAGGAACAGTGACTGAGAGGGCCTGACCTTGAGATCCTTGCATATGGCATTCCTTAAAAGTCATAGGGCATAATAAGAAGACTTAAGAATTATACTAAATACTTCCTCTTCATTTACAGAAGTCTCTTTGATCCAGTGAAGACTTATGGGAATGAAAGGACAGCATTTATTGTAATCCAGATTAATGCAAGTGTAAGATTTTATTTTTTCCTCTTTTTGTTAAGTAATCTCTGAGTAAATCATATGTTCAAAATCAAGGATATCCCATTATCCATTATCAAAAAATACTGAAAGGACAAATTCTGATAGTTTTGCACAACTAAAAAAAGTATTTGATTATTGAAATCATAATAGGAGTGTTTCCATGGATCAGGTTTAAATGTTACACATTTCTAGTTCCCTAAGTAGCTATGGGAATGTAACCATTCATGTTTTTGAATATCATTCATAGCTTAGGGCCAAGGTCATCTAGGCTGTCTCCCACTAACTAAGCTACCAAATCTATTTCATAAAGTATCACAAACAAACACACCATGGGTCAAGACAAATAAAATAAATCAAACTTTAACTCTGTTAGTCATTCAGGCATGATTCATATAGCAGTTTTGGCTGGAATTGTTAGAGAAATAAGAAAGCTTGTTATCCACTACCCTGTTTTTTGTATGGTCAGAGAAGATAGTTATCAATCATATAGTTTTATCTCAAACCAATTACTATAATAAAGATTTATGGATGGCTTGATCGTGGAGTTGGATGATCAGTTTGATAGGCAAAATGACGTCTTACTGTTTCAGTGTGGAGTTTTGTCCAGTGATGTTACATTGTGTGAAATTAGTTGATATGTCTAAACCAGCCTCTCACAAGCAAAGCCAATCAGAAATTCCCAAAGTTGCAGTCTTAACACATCGGTATGGCAAGTTGGACAAGGCTGCCCAACGTTATAAGTGTTCAGCATAACAATAAGCTCCACAAATATATTTTGGAACAAGCATATTGAAACAAAGGGTGTGAAATAGTGCTTAAACTGCAGACTATAGTGTACCGCTACAGCAGTTTCCAGTATGCCCTGAGGTAGACACTGAAAGTGAAAACAGCTATGGTGTCTTCCAAGCTAAATCTGAGTAAACAGCTTCCTCTTGCCAAATGCAATAATTTAGCTGTTTTATCATCAAAGCAATTTTTTCCCCCCCAAAAAGCACTGAGGCCTAAAAGAAAAATACAAAATGCATACAACAAATATATTGTGGTAAACCTTGTTGGATATATATTGATAAAAGCAACTTCATACTCAGTGTTAAACCTCAGTCCCAGATTCCCTTTGGAACTTGATCTGTCCTGCTTTCTGTTCCAGACCTGTCCTGTTACAACTTGTGAATGGAAATACTATGCTTATAACCTGAAAAATAACTTCAGCCAGGAACATAAAAATATATTTCAGAAACTGAGGTTCTATCAGAGCAAGGGTTACCACATTTTTTCACTTGTAATGAAAGAAATGTCCATGAAACATGTTACAAATCACAGGTCTACATCCTATACTCTGGGGGTGCATGGAGTTCACCAAAGGAACAGATCTATCTCCCTATATTTCTCCAAGAAGATTTTGTTTATCAGCAATAAATCTTCACACTGCTGTTATCTTTCTCTGTATTATCCTTTATATATGATAAATTGTGTATATGTGTGCAAGAGAAAGAAAGTATGTGTATGAAAGAATGGATTTTAGGGTCCTTCCCAGTTTTTTATTTAATTTAAAGCTCTGAATTAAGTTAGAGGTGTGGGTATAAAAATATTTTATATGTATAGATGTTTTCAAATTTAAAACTTACATAAATTTAATTATTAATATTAATTTAACTTAATTTCTTTGAGGGAAGGATTTTCCTTCACAATGAACTCCTTCAATAGAGATGGAGTCCTCAGACACAACTTGTCCCCCATTTTCCAGGCTGTCCTTTCAACAGTCCCCAAGAAAATTAAGAACAGTTCAAAAGTTCACCAGGAAGGCAACAATTAACATCCTCCTGGGGATGAGTAAGAGATTAGGAGTAGACATCTACATCAAAGACTCTACTAATCACATCTCCTATTGTCCCTCAATGAGCCTATAGTGCTAGTAAGAAACACAGTCACCCTGGAAGACTTTTATGGGGTCCCCCAACCAACTTTTTCAGACTAAAGAAGCTGCTTGGACAAGTAGCAAAATGTCTCTACCAAAAAAGAAAAGAAGTCCAGTTGCCATGACTCAACCTCCTTCATCTTCTAATGAATTTATTCTAAATACATTAAATCTTTGAAAGTTCCCAACCTTCTGTGTTACTTTCTGTAACACTGACATATAAGAACACATTTTTTTGTATTTAATTTTCATTATTCTATAACTTGCATATCTCTGCCCAGCAAATATAATTTTTTCAGTAGAAAGAAAGCCTGGAACTAGTAATAGACATATGTATATCAACAAAAATTATCACTGGATATTTAAGATACATTCCATCTCACTGAGTTCATTAAGATGTATTCATGAAAATAAACTCTTAACAGCTAAAGAAAGTTAAGCAAAAGATAACAGCAAAACAACAATACAGGCAAAATAATTTTATTTTCTGGGTATATATAAATAAACCCAAACATATTATAGCAAAGATGATATTAACCAAGTTTAATAAGTTCAAGTATACTTATATAAGTATGTATGTAAGATAGATACACACACACACAAATGAATCTCTGAAAAACATTTCTCATACCAGAGCTGCTAGACTATACTTTATCTGTGGGGCAATCATATTTTGCAGTTATATTCTTTTTTTAATCATCAATAGCTTTTAAATTGGTAGAAGATAATCTACTGCAGCATCAATCAGTGGTGATGCTGCTGCTTAAGTAGTGGTTTTTGGAATGAGAACTGAGATCTCATTAATAACATATTTCTATTTTGATTAGTAAAATATTGAAGTTAATATATCTTTTGGACATTCCTCTTACAAATTAAAAGTATCTGTGAATGATGTTGCTTTGATCAGTTAACTAGCCCTTGTTACACTGGTTCTCTTCCACTACTTTCCAGGCTGGATACCTGGCTACCTACAGGACTGCCAGTTCCAACCAGAAATGGGCTGGTGTATTAAGTCATCTAGGGCAGGGTTCCCCAACCTTGGCAACGGGTGGACCTCAACTCCCAGAATTCCCCAGCCAGCCTTGCTGAAGTCCACCCTTCTTAAATTTGCCAAGGTTGAGGAACCCTGATCTAGGGAGAATCCTAGATTCTTCCTGCTCCACTTTCAGGAAATAAAAGAACAAAGTCAGGAGGCTCTGCTTCTCGGTTTCAGCTCTTGAACAGTCTCCACATGAAGATCAGGCTGGAACAATATCTGACTGCATTCAGAAAGAAAATAAAGGCTGAGCTGTTCTGGAGAGCACTTTAATGAGATTGGGCCATTTTTTTTTTTTTGAGTTGTTATTTTTATCATTATTGAAATTTGATTTATGCTTTTCATTCCTACCTTGGATGTTTTTAATTGTTTTTCTATCATTTAAACCACCAAAAGTTGAACAAATAAACAAACAAAATAAGTAAAAATCTGAATACTTTACAACTTATTTCTTTGCAAGTGACCCAGCATCTATAAAACTAAGGAAGGGTACTGAAAAGAGGAAGAAGCACATAAATAGAAGGTCAGGAGGAAAAGGAATACTGTTTAAATTTACCTTTCCCATACACTTGCCATTCTTATACACTTGGAATGAAGAATGTAGGAAGATAGCTAGCAGAAACAAAATTATATATACCTAACCAAAACCAGTTCCTAGGACTTCGTGGGAAAGCCTTGAAAGTTGAAGTTTTATAAGACAATTATGAGATGATATATAGATTACAGGATAATTGCTATGTACGCGGTATTCTGGGCTAAATCTATTCCACTGTTTAGGTTTTCATTGTTATATAACTTCTTCTTTAAAGATATTTTTATCTTGTAAATTATAAAATGAAATACAGCTATCCATCTCAACCAAGGAGATTGCTCTGAACAATTTGTTGCAGGGATTTGCTTGTGGATTATTTGCACCATTGGATAGTTTCACGTCAGCTAATCTTAACACATATAAGTATACAGATTGTCTGAATTAGAAAAGGATTGTTGTTATTTCCTGAAAGGATGTGATATTTGAAACTGAAAATTATGGGAAATGAATAATTGAACTTTCCTTTTGGCCCCAAAGTCAACAATTCAACACTACTTTGTCGTCTTGCTGATTAGCAGCTGACCATATATTGACTTTGTGGAGATGTGTTTGTAAAAAGGATTGAACACTTAAAGATGAATTTGAGAATAATATATTTATGCCAGGAGGTTAACCACAAATATTCCAGAAATTACAGTGATCCCTTCTTCTGCATATGAGCTGAAACTGCATTCTGTCACTGGATTGTTCTCCTCCATTATGTATTGTCAAGTATACACCTATGTTGTTGCCAATTATTTTTTAAAAAAAATATTGCTCTTTCCAGAGTGTTTTTCAACCTTCCCACTATGCAGATCAGCCAAAGTCAAAGCAATAAACTCATGGAGTATGTAACTATAGTCAACATAGATGACCAGTTCTTGGCTTCAGGATGTTTTAAGACCAGAAAACTGGTTCCAGGCAATATGTCAAAGGAAGTTCCTACGAGACAGCAATTAAAATGTTTCCTTACAATAGAGAATACTGGGCTAGTTTCCTCGTCTCCAATAGTAGTGTCCTTATGCATATACATAACTGTGTGCATGTCTTACCAGATTTATGTTCCTTTCCCATTTAGAATTATTTTAAGTACAATGAGAGAAAATAATATGTTAAAGTAAACAAGTGAAGTAAACAATACAAACCATAGTTTGATCACTTGAGCTAATATTAATAAACATGCACCTCAATAGACACTGATAAAGAATACTGATACATAGCAATCAGTCTTTGACACAGTATTTTTATGTATAAAGGTAGCCTCTTCTTCCCCTCCCAGTTTATGCTCACTTATTATCCAATTAGGTGTGATGGCTATCAAAGAAGGCATTTTCACATTTGAGATCCAGTGCAGAAACAGGGTTTTCTTCTCCAGCTTTGCTGGTCAGAGTGAGCATGAAGTACAGTGAGAGAGTAGGACAGTGTTACCATCCTTTCTCAGTCACTATCCTTTCTGCATAGTAGTCAATCATAAAGAAAAGTGCAATTAGGTCAGCCATCATTAGAACTAGCACCTTCGAGCAATAGCTCAAACAGTGAGAGGTCAAACCTGAAACTCCTCTGCAAAGTCCACAATGCACAAGAGAACACCTTTCATGGGGGAAGAAAACTCTTACAAACCTAAAGGATATATTTCAGCATAGTATGATTTTAATGTTTGAGGAGTCTGCTTGACAGTGTGTATTTTGGAAGGTCAGAATAATGTCTTGCCATATTTATTTATATGAACATGTGGATCAGTAACTTACTATATCACCTGAGGTAAAACGAGGGCATATTATCTATGTAGAATTATAGAACTGTAGAATTATGAGTTGGAAAACAGCACAAGGATCATCTAGTCCAACCCTCTGGAATGTGAAGGAAAATCAGTTAAGCCATCTTCATTTAATTGATTTTCCTCCACATTGTAGAGGGTCAAATTAGATGATCCTTGTGGCTGTCCAGCCCTTTCCTAACAACCTCCAGAAATGAAGAACCCACAATCTCCATATAGACTATTCTACAATTATATAGATATTATCATCAGGAAGTTCTTCCAGGTTTAGGTAGCTGCAACATACTCATGTGGTGCTAGTTTCTGAGGTAATGGAAAATAGTGTGTGACCATCATCCCTATGGCACCCGTTTATGTACCTGAACACTGATACCATGTTCCCCCACACCCATTTTCTTTTCTCCAGATGGAATATCCATGTTTCTTTCCTCGGAACATCCTTCTGGAAATGTGCCCAGAATAATATACAGTACCTCAGGCATGTTCTCACCAATACAGAGTACAGGTGTATAAAGACTTCACATGCCTTTAATGTCTGCAGTCAGGAGCTGGATTAGCCCTTCTAGCAACTGTCTCACATTGTAGACCATGTTCAACTCAGCCCAGTCTTCCAAGCTGTCCAGATTAGACCACAATATCTTTTGTCATTACAGGTATTGACCTAATTTTGTGTCATCTGCAAATTCAATAACCACCCATCAATCCCATTATCCAGATCATGCTGAATAATATTAGACCCAAGGCAGATCCCTGCAGGAGACTATTGGTTACTGCTGTTAAAGAGCTTACTCTCTAAATGCATTCAGTGTCATCCAAGACACTAACAGTTTGTCAATGAAAACTTCATATGGAACATTATGAAAAGCTTTGCTGAAATTGATAGATTCTATCCACAGCATTCTATCCCACTGTTTCAAGAAGAAAACAAGATTTGTCTCACATCTATGTTTGGCAAAACCATGATGACTCTTAGCAATCACAGCATTGTCTTCAAGATGCTTACAAATGGCTTGCTTTATCTGCTTTACCTTTCCAGGTATTGAGGCTAATGTCACTGGTTGATAATTCCTGGATACTCTTTTTTTCCTTTCTTGAGAGGAGGACCACATGTGCTCTTCTCCAGTCCTCTGGCAAATCCCAGTTCTCTAGGACTAGGGAGATAGTTGACAGATGTACCAACAATTCCTTTAGTATTTTAGGTTGCATTTTATTAAGGCCTGGTGATTTGAAGACATTCACATTTATTTATTAACTTACTTATTGAGGTCTATGTGCCACTCCAGTCTGAGGGGCTTACATTCTTGTCTTATAGTAACAGGATTAAAATAATAACATTAGTAACAATCACAAAAAACAATAGCAATACTTTACTAAAAAGACTACATTTACCAGGAATAATGCACAAACTGTTAGCTCAAACAGATTATTCCCAAATTTTTGTCATTTTGTAATTGACTAAGCAGTTGGGTCTAGGACAGTGTTGTGCAACCAAAATTATGTAAATGTAGGCTAAAATGGAAACTCAGATCTAAATCGCCACTCAGCTAAACTTCTCTCTGCCAGCCAAACCTTGTCTGAGTAACAGGGTCTCCTTTGCTCTGATGTATTCCATTATATGTCATTATACTTTGAACAAAATTCTTGGTTTGATTCTAGTTTCTGGCTTAACTTTCAGGTCTGGTGTATTCTTTTTTTTTCCTGATTTGAAATCTGAGTTCTCAGCGTTTTCAGCTTACTGTACATTAAACTGCTGACCATTGTCTCTTCTAAATACTTACATAATTGTTGTGAGGCTAATAGGGATATGAAGGATGCTTTTGCAGCTTCCTGTGTAATGAGGCAATTTGATTTCAATGGGTTTAATTGTTACAAAGAAACCATACAGCGATCAATATCTAATCAAGATTTTTTAAATTAATCGATTTTTAAAAGCTATAGATCCTAAAGCAAATATGGTAAAAAATGTCCATACCTGCCTCAGGCATAGAGATTGGACTTTTTTTGAGGAACAACACAATTGAAAACATGTCAGTGGAAATGGCGATGAAGGAGATAGTAGCAGTCGGTGAAACCTGATGAAAGCATTGAACATGCTCATGATGCATTTGATGAAGAAGGAATGTAGTGACTCCCATCAACTGCTGCTTCTCAGTGCATGGGCAATAGCAATAAAATGTAAGATAGCAATAGGAAGTATTATTCAAATAGCAAATAAAAATATTGAAGAAATAGCAATGCAATAATAACAATATTATTCTACAAAGAATAGAGAGAGAGAGTTTTAGAAAAGCAGAAAGAGAGTACTTACATACAGTATGCACCATAGCTCCAGAAATCAGGAGTTCAGTGGGAAAAGAAAGAAAAGATTAAAAAAAAAAATCTTTTTTTGAAAAGCCAGCCTATATCTAACAGACAGATTAGCAGGCAGGTAGAAAGAAAGAAAGGAAAGGGCTAGGGGAGCTGAGATGGTAGATGATAGGTAGATGGGGGGAAGATGAGGAAGTTGGACTAGTGTACCTTTTCATCTCATGATCCTCATTCTCTACTTCTTTTAGTGACAACAGAGTCTGCATAAGTTCACAGATGGAGAGTAAGGAAGATAGGGCTTTGTTATAAATAGTTGCTTGGCAGAGCTTTACGGCTAGGTAAACTCAGCAAACTCCTTGGCTTCCTGAAGCCACAGTTTTCCTGGAGCTGGGAACTCATATCAGTTCAAAGAACTGACATTGGTATACTATTTCTTTGTCTGATCTGGACCCAGTTGATCAGGTGAGGCAGTGCTGGATTAAGGCCAACTGATGCCCTAAGCACAGCCCAAAAATGTTGCCCCTTGATGAAAGCAAAACTCTCATGCTGTGAGATGGAAAAAAATGTGATACCTGACAGCACCTTCAAACCAAACTTACTCTTACTGTTACTCTTAGTTACTCACCATGTCAAAGAAGACATTTTTTTAACAATGCAGATTAAAGTCAAACACAGCAGACAAGGACAGTTACAAAAAATTCAACTAAGGTCAAGTATGGCAGTTGAAAGAGTTAAGGGCATGTTAGGTAGGGGAAAAAAACTCTGTGGTGGCCCCTTTCCTTGGTGCCCTAAGCATGTGCTATTTTGCCTAATGGTTAATCCAGGGCTGCTTGCAAGCTGTCAGATCTGTGCCCAGGAGCTTCTGAAGTCTAAAGTGACCATATCTAGAAGGGTGTCTTCAGCTCTAGGAAGGTTCAGCAATTTCTTTGGGGCTGTAACTGCAAGTCCAGCTCAGTGCAGAACTCTTCCCTGCCCACTTCATGATCACACTAACCAGACTCAAGTCCACTTTGTTAAGGAGACTTCAGATGACTATAGAAATTCCCTGGAACAAAGATCAAATTGGCCAACTGCTGCAGCTTCCCCTTGAATGATTTCAGCTAGAGGTGGAGAAAGGAGCTCAAAATGAGTAGTATTTTTTTCTTTTCTTACTGACTGCCTAAAAATCAGGGTTTTTATACCATGTCTACTTGATGTGCATTATTCAGAAGAGCTGCTGAATTACTTTCCCCTTACTCAGAGGGAAGTTCATAAAAGGCTTCCCAGTGCAGATTATCTTACAAATGTGCCTATCTTTCTTTTTACATTCAAGGAGATCAGCACTGATAAGATCTGTTGTCCAATCATTCTTCCAACAGTATGTCTACCTACTTCTTCCATCTTTCCCCAACAGAAGTTCTCCCCCCCCTTATAAGCAGTAATGGCAAAAATCTCTGAGCAAAAGGTCACATTTACATGTTTAGAGAAGTAAGGGAAGGAGAATTCTTTATAAGTACTGTCTTCTAATAATCCTGAACTCCACACGAGGACATAAGGAGTGAAGCTTGTGTTGTGAGATTATAATGCAGTTTTTATTATTTTGACAAAAATCTCAGTTTACTCCATATTCCCCTTCTTCCATATGATGTTTTTTCCTCTAGAAGCCTGATGTTGGATTTCTGGGATGAGAGCCTTGAAACAAGATGGAGAGGGATGTTTCTGATCAATTTGCAGGCTTCACTAAATACCACAGAAGTAGATTTGTCCCTACTAAATCATGCCACAATTAACCCAGTTTACTTTTTCCATAGAAATGAACTGTTTATATTCATTCCTATAAGGAAAAAAATGTTGCCTTTGCATAAGAATATTGTAAAAACTGCAAAAAGTGTTGGTGCTAGATGGTGGTCCTCAGTAACGGAAACCGTAGGCTGTATGATAAACCTTGGTTTGCAAACTGCTTTGCTAATCAGTCTATTTTCATAAATCCCTTCCCTTCCCACCACACCCATGACCTGCCCTTCATAGTAACAGGCATGGTAATCCACTTATCGAGCATGGGCCAGTTTATTGTTAAAGCTTTAGTGGCTGCATGTGACCAATAAGGAGTGACCACTCCCTTTTAATACAGATTTTATGATAATTGTGCCAACATCAAGAATACTATGGCTTCTGAGCACATGGATATGTGATCACATGGCTATGTAATTACAGTGCAACACAATGATTTTGTTGTGTAGATTATTTTTTAGAAAATATTACTTTAGAATATGTTTTGCTGTTTAATATGATCCATAGATAGTATCAAGCTCAGTTACTTTGGTCACCTAATGCGAAGAGACCCTGATGCTGGAAAAGACTGAAGGCAAAAGGAGAAGAGGACGGCAGAGGATGAGATGGTTAGATAGCATCACGGAAGCAATGAGCATGAAACTGAGCAAACTCAGGGAGGCAGTGAAGGACAGGAAAGCCTGGCACAATATGGTTCATGGGGTCACGAAGAGTCGGACACGACTTAACAACTGAACAACAACAACAACTTTAGAATATTTTTTGCTATTTAATATGATCCATAGAATTTTAACTTACCTTTTCTCCTTTATTTTGTTTCATGTGCATTTATTTGAGCTAAAAGTATGTTCTATGAGTTGTCTTTGCATTATTTCAATGCATCTTTCATTGTATGTCAAAACACACCCCTCTGCACTTTAAAGTTTATGGTTAAGTGCTTCCCTGACTTTCTAGGTCACACATGACATTTCAGAAGGAATATCTGCAAGTTGGGAAAAAAATCAGTTCCTCTCTGTTTAGGTTAACTCCCTTTTAATTTCATGCAAATGTCAGGAAGATGTTATCTAGGTTAACCATACTGGAGGGATGATGTTCCTTGATCCTCTTTCATTTCACATCATTTGGCAAAGCAATGATACTTGGCATGTTACGTTTGTCTCATTTCCACAGACATTTATCAGGAGCAGAAGTATAATTTTGAAATAAAATGCTGGCTTGTCAGAAAATACTAGTTCAGTTTTAAAACTAAAGCTTCTGACACAGCTTATTGCACATGGTAGATTTTAAATGCATTTTCAGATTCCAGTTTCATTGTAAAAAGTATTTATGGTAGGGTTTTTTGTTTAAAGAATGTGGTTTTCTCAAAAAGCAAGAGGATATCCATGGCCACCAGGCATTTCATGGTTAAGATAATTTGCAGTGTACATTAATTCCTCAAGTGATTTCTTACAACCCAAGTATTTTCTTTCAGTCTTCACATGGGATATACTAGTTATGCATTAGTGCATATTTACAATTATAACAGATTATTGAAACTATAGAAAATGACACTGAATTAAATGTGGGTATATATATATATAGTTTTTAAACCTAGCTTTGCATGTCATTTTATATACTTAACTTGGTTTCAGATAAACCAAGAACATACAAATGAACAGGAGTATAGCATTTCTGAACAAAGATTCAACAGGTGATGTAATATAAGACAACTAATAATTTTTAAGAGGATGACCTTCAACAGAATTGGAATTGTTGGAAATATAATTGCATAAAGGAAGTATTGGACTCCAGCATTTGTATGGTCCAGAAGCCATAAAAATAAAATAGAAATATATATTCAGTAAAATTAATATGCAAAGCATAAGCTTAAAATGACAAGAACAATATGTTATGCAGAATAACTAGTTCCAAATTACCCTGGAAATTATTCTACTAAATTATTTAGTAAGTAAAATCAGGACTTCTGGAGAAGAAATGGTGAACTGAAGATAGCTTCCCTAAAAGCAGAACTAAAGACCGTGGTAGAATGAAGAGCCAGAAAGTAGATCAGCCCTTCGTAGTTCCTCTCCAGACAAGGAGAGGTCTTGAGATCACCCACAAATGCTCCAGACAGTTGTTTCTTGTGAGGAGACCACAAGACAGTGGTCTCTGGCAGATTTATAGCTCTGGGAGATGAGGGAATAGGCATCTTGATCAAACCATGGTTGGCGGCTTCAAAAGGACACTGGGTTCACATTCTTCCTTTTCTAATGGCTTTCAGAAAATGCTTGTTAACTGTTTTTCAGCTATTAGCAACCTTTGGATCAAGTAGTCTGAAAACACTGGGTGAGTTTCATTCAATCCTTAGTGAAAGAAGTTTTAAATACAAGTTTAAGGATTTTTTAAAAAAAATCTTCTTGAATAAGCAGCAAAAGGATAATTAGAACTTTGATTTTAGTAACTCACAAACAAACTAAGGGTTCAGATGGATTTGTAATAAGATTTTGGAATTAATTAAAAGAATTCTTCCCATGAAAAAATGCTTTTGTTTTGAATTCTTTTAAAAAATACATGATAGGATGGGACTTTGAAGGTTGAACCCTAGAGGGAACCAGAAGGAACTAAAGTTTACAATTAAAAGAGAAGAACATTTAAATTTGTCTTACTAATACAGAATGGAGCAAAATATTTTAACACTAGACATATTGAAGGATATTTTTGAACAATTGACCCAGAAGTTAATTTTAAGAGTATCTGCCTCTATAGATAGACTGTGTTTAAAAGATGTTATGGAAGAAGAAAAAGTTTTACTGGACAAGACTGAGACTGATCTGAAAGTGGATTTAAAAATGACACGCTACAAGAATGATAGGAAAAAAGATGTTATGCTGGACTTATGAAACCAGTTGATGTTGTAATAATTAAAATGGATATACAAATAACAAACCAATAGCGTGACCTGGATAATTTCCCTATATTGAATTTACAAAAGAGGCTTGTAAAAGCTTTGAAGAATTTTGTGAAAGTGACAATGAAAAAATGAAAATAAATCAAGTTCTAGGACATTATTTGAAGGATCTTGCTAAAAGTAAAAGAAAGGAATATAAAATTGGTTTATTTGATCAAGGTTAAAATAGATATGTTGTTATCTCTGGTAACCTTTATGAACTTTTGCTGACCTCAGGACTGAAATGACAAGGCTTTATGGATTTGTTTATAGATAAGAGATGGGATATGGGAAGAAGAGGTCATTTGTTGTATTTTAAGTAAGTTACTAAAATTGTTTATACTTGTGAGAGGGAAATAATTTCTTTTCTTTTCCTTTACTGTATTCTTATTTTTTCTTTCTTTTCTATTTTTCTATTTTCTTTTTTTCTGCACCTTCTGTTTTTTCTTTTTCTTTTTTAGTTTGTATTAGTTTTTCATCATTGTAAGTATAATTTTTAATAAAATTACTTTTAAAATATATATTTTTTAGTAAGTGAAATCAGACAAGATTGATGATAGTCTAATAGAAAGGTTAACAATGTAGAAATACAAGTCAGTTATATAAAAAAGGATCTGAAGAATGTTAGGAATCTACCATTGTTAAAGTATTTGGAAATAACTGGAAAAATAAAAAGCAATGTCAGAGAAGGAGGGACACTGAAAAAGGTGAGAAAATTTGAAATACAGAATCAAGATCAAATATTTTCATTTCAACCTTTGCTCTAGTGTAAATATTATTTTATGTATGTATATGTATTTCCATTTTCTGTGATTTTGCTTTTTCGTTGTTTGTTTTACCTATTTTAAAAAAAATGGACAAAAAAAAGTTGAGAAAAACAGATTCAATTATTGTGGCAATTCAAAGTGAATATATTATTTCACAGGTGGCATTTAATTTTACCAGCCTACGTAAAATTCCCTCATTTGAAAAATTGGAAAAAAAAATCCTGGTTTTGCTAACGTATAAATATGAGCTCAAATACTCAAAGTATTGTTCTGTACAAAGACATAATATTCATAAATATTAAATCTTTTGTTTAAAAAATAACTTGTTCTTGAATATTGGCAGATGTGACCTTAAAACAGCTTGAAATAAAGTGCCAGAATTTCTGCAAACAAAACATATGATATGATTTACTTTCTTATTTCTTATACATTCTTAATTTCTATGTTCATTGATAAAAAACAACATCAAAGAAGACATGCTAATAAAATATTCACAAATTATGCAAATTTATCTTTTGAATGAGTATTATACAAGAACCCAAGACTATTCTATTAAACAAGATTTAGTTAATGTACTAAATATTTAACTAGTGTATGTCCTTTTATTACAAAATAAATTTCATTAAGTGTAAATTCTAGTTCTTAATCTATTTCCTTTATATGAAATGGCCAACATTGAAAATTTGCATGTTCTTTTGATAAAGTTGTGTTTGATAGCTTAATCTGTAATTCTATAGGATCATTGCTATTGAACCCAAGCACATATTATCTGAAAATAAACCATGTTTTGTTTCACAATTTGGCTGTATGAATGAAAAAAACATATGCCTGCAGCTTTAGAAAAATCTAGATGAAACTGCAGGTATTATAGAATGGAGAACAGAATGAAAACTGCCAATGTCTATCTTAATGCAGTTTGGCAGTTTTCTCTCTCTCTCTCTCTCCCTCTATCATCATCATCATCATCATCATCATCATCATCATCATCATCATCATCATCATCATCATCATCATCATCATGTTTATCCATCTGGTTGACTCCCTTAATAACAATATAGAACTGGGAGCTTTTCCTGTCTATATAATGTAATTAATTATTCATGACTTTTGATGCACCTTTTGTATCACCTCTGTAAGCCTTTGTGGATCTGTTGTTGGGGCTTTTGATCATTTGGCTGGGAGCACAATAATCGCTTATAGGTTATTTGAATAAACAAATTCTGTTTCAAATTCCCATTGTTTTCGTTCATATTATAGTGGATCACTATTTTCCCACAACAAATCTGTGGAATCTTTGGGGGATTGGAAATGCTCACTAGGAATTAAAAAGAGAAAGGATCCTTTCTTAACAATATTTAGAGTGCTCATTGTACTGCTCTCTCACCAAACTCTAGTGGCCCAACTCTTTGTACAGACATTTTTGTACTGCATTTTATCACTAGGGTGGCCACTCATATTTACTGATAACTTTTGTATTACATACACTGGCACTGCACTGGCATGCATCTGTTTTCATATCCTGCTATAGCTGTTAGTATTGGCAGTGCATTGCTGAGTTATACACACACGCACACACACACTTGTTTTTTATATGATACTAATTAAATGATACTAAACAATATTTTTCTCTTTTGTAAGAGAATACACATTTTCATAAAGGTACAGTAAGTCCTTACTTAATAAATACAACTTTTCTAACATTTTCATTAAAAAAGAACTAATATCAACATGGAGCCAGCAAAAGAGCACCTTGGTTGGGTTCACACATCACTAAATCAAAGCAATCTCTCCTGTTCTTCATATAATGGCTTAGTGCAATGCATGAAGCCAGTCAAACTCTGAAGTACATTTTACTAAGCAAGGAAATACATTATTTATTGACACTAATGCTATCCGTTATGCACTACAGGGGAGTATAGCTGGAGCCATATAATGCAACTTGCCAATTTTTTCTAGACATATTCTTGAACAGAAAATTGACTATTCTTGGAAGAAAAAGTCTTACAGATTCTCTTTTTCTCTTCTTTACATCTCTGAAAATAATTACTATTTAAGACAAAAACCATTTAAGATATCTAGGGCTGTACTAAATATTGACTATAGGGATAGTCCAGAATATCACTGCCATTGGGCAGAATTAGACAATGATTAGCAATTAAACTAATATAATATTTATTTTTATTGACAGCAATACAATGAAGGTTGCCTACTGATATGCAACTGATGGTAGTGTGAAGTACACAAATGGAGAGACACAGTTTGGGAATTTGTGTGGTGTGTATATGTGAGAAAGACACACACACAGACAGATTAGTCAGAATAGCATTACTGCATTTGAGTATTATGCACCTAGACTTAATGCATGAATGAATGAGAAAGAGAGACATAGGCTGTTCTGCTTCAAGCAATCTGTGTGTCTTGGTTTGGTCCTGTCAGAATGTTTAGAAATATTTCTACTCAATGACCAACACAGAGCTTAATGTGACTTATTCCCAGATAAATGTATATATTGATTCAATAACTGAAATTAAACCTATTTGGAAGCAAATTTATTCCTCACCTGGATTCTCTGGACACCTTGTTTGAGATTAATGTGTCACAGATATTTGTCTAATTTTCAAGGTAAAAAAAAATTGACCTAACCTTATTGCTTTGTGTTCTGAAATGAACTGGGAATATAGTATTTCTAGTTGAAAACAATTGGAAGAAAACAATTGGAAGAAAACAATTGGATTCAGCATTTTCTTCAATAAATAAATAAATAAATAAATAAATAAATATGTATTTTTATTCTAAAAACTTATTACCTTCTGCTTGAACATGTGAATAAACTAATACACATATCAAATAAAGTTCTGGGATTTCCAGATGTATGACTATTGAATTAGAAAGACAGCATTCTAAAAGTTGATTAATAGACAGCAAGAACAATATTTTTGAAAGTTTGATGAAATCTTGATGTCTAAGAAACAATTTTAATATTTTACTATGGTACCATACAACTGAAAATTACTCTTGGCAAGAGCAAAAGGTCTCACCCCTCACCCCCAGGAAAATTCAACCATCTTCTCCAGTTTCGGTTCCCGAGCAAAACATCGGGTGAAATCCTGTTGAAAACTATATATGTGGCCACCCACTTGGTCATGCAGATTAGTAATACATGAAAATATCTGGTTTCTGAATACCTACAGGTTTCATTTAGCCCATCACACATGGCATCAATAACACTGAAGCACTGCCATCTACTCTTTCCCAACCGCTCAGTATACCAAATCAAATAAAATAAAACAAAGTACTCATTTCTTGTTCATGTTTCAAGAACAAGTGGCAGAAAAAGAGGCATTCAGAGCGATTTGGAAACAAGCACCACTGTCAACCAAGGGAGATGCCTGCTGCTTTGTGATCTGCACAGAAAGTATCCCAGCCATGTGAAGGTTTTCATGGCAATAACTTCAGAGAAAGTTGATGTTTATTTGTGCTATAAGCTAGCCATTTCCAAAGCACTGCAGGGAGGAGACAGAGTTTAAAAGGGCACATGGTAAGCAGCAAAATTTAGGCTATTTTTTTTAGGATGATGTGTAGAATTTAAAATTGATGTTTGTCTTCTAATCTCAGATACTGATCATTTTTGGAAGTGATCTATACTTGTTTTCTTTTCCAATTTTCTTGCATATAGCTACATTAAAACTGTTCTTTGTTTGCTTGGTTCCTATGGAAGATTGCAGGGTTGATTGCTTGCTAATAAGTTTCTACACACTGAAATATGCAAAATGGATTGCTACTCACTAGGCTACATTTTTATTTTCAGTATGTGTCATCCATCCTTAACTAAACTGCAGTCTTTTTGCTCTAACTAGAGCTTTCAAAACAATGACTTAATACTGTATAGTAATTATTAAACACAACTGCTTGGTTTGCTCATTCCTTGCAGTCTATGTCACTGTTTTTTACAATGTTGCCTATACCTGTAATATAGCTTAAAGCCTCAGTTCTTCATAATGTGACATTATAAAAACATTATGGAGCTGAAAAAATATTTGTTGATATTTGGAAGTACTGCACTGGAAACAAAAGAAACTGACTCTTGAAAATATCAGCTTTTTGTCAGAAGCATCTATGGATACAGACAATGACTTGTATGTAGTAGAAAGAGGAAGCTCTATAATGTCAAAGAGCGCTCAACTTCTGCTGAGTGCATTCATGGAATAGTAGTCATTGTCTTCTGTTGACTTCCCAATCTAGGCTTGATATTTCCAGGCTGTCTCCCATCCAATTACAGGTAACCTTGCTTAATTTCTGACATCAGCCAAGGTTATAATTTACTTTGGAAATGTCTGTACTGCTCTTTCGTAGAAGTTCCCAAAATGCTATGCAGTATAAACACTAAGAGTGGTACCCAATGAACTACTTCCATCCACAGAATTGCTATCATCACTTGAATTGGGAAGGGCAACATTTCACTTTCCCTCTGCAGCACCTCATATTCCTATAAGCTCTTCTTCAATGGCTCTGAAACAGATTTTATTATAGGATGTAGGGAACATAGGAGTTATGAAAAAGCAGAAATCTACTTCTGCCTAAATATATAATATTATCTATTCATGTGTATCCCACATTTCCTCCAGGAGCTCATGGTGGTGTACATATTACTCTGTTATCCAATTTTCCCCCTTAAGAGCTATCCTGTGAGATAGTTGGGCTGGCCAAACTGAGGGTGGACTTGAATCAGAGCCTTCCCAAGCCTGCTTCAATATCTTTACCACTGAATCATACCAGTAACAAGCTATTTATCTATAGCAGAACCAATCACAAGTGATTACAAAATCAAAAACTAACAATAATAATAATAAAAACTATAAAATTTAGAATAATAGATTAAAAACATTCACATTAACCTCAGAGAAGCAAATCAGATCAGTTTATCTCAGAATGCAGAAAAAATGGAATTCCTTTCTACTTGGGTTTTCATTTTTGCTAAATAAATTGGCTTCTGTCTTGTGTAATTGAAGTGAATATAGTTTAAAACATTATGTTTATTTCCTACACAAGCCATCTGGCAGTCCATGATCTGAGTGATGGTAACTGTTTTATCAAATTGCTATAATCTTAGAACTGCTTCTTGTCTATGACTATGATCAACTACACTGTTGATTGTAGTTGAAGTCCCAGGCAAATGGTCAGGACAGTTTGCTTGGAGAGAAAATGTAATGTCTAAATTGCCCATATTACAAACAAATGAAATACAGTACAAATTGTACCATCAATGTTTATAATATGGCATGTGTGTACACATATGCATGCACGCATGCACACACACACGAAAAGAAATTTTGATTAGTGAATATTCCATATCTTCATGCTTTTGCTTCTGCCAACTACTTGCATCCAAGTATTTAAGAAGAATTTAAATAAATGATATGCAGAACAAATCAAATAAGTTACACATGACCCAGTCATACTCCAGAGCTGCAGCACATGAAATCTTCAATTTATAAAAAAATGAAAGTCTTCCATTGCTTTTGAGTCCTGATTTGTTCCATAAAAATCATTATGTGCATAATAAGAGAAGTAGGACAGTAACTGTGGAGTCCTTGGGGTTCTCTGAGCTTGGTTCTTTTCTTGCAAACGTTTCATTACAGGGCTAGGTAACATCTTCAGTGCTAAAATGGGATGAGGTTTGCTCTCTATTTATCTGCTGTGGCCTGCTTTGCCAGTGCTGGTGGAGATGGGGGTTCTGTTTTGCTCTTCTGGTAGTTCGTTGACTAGCATATGTTGACTGCTTGATTGGCTGGTGGTGACCTTTGCTTATCTGGGTGATGATTGCTGGAGATGATTGCTGGTGATTGAATGCTGGTGAGGCGATCTTCTGGTCTTTTGTCTCTTTTGAATAGTATGTAGATGCTGTTTATCTCTATGTGTCTGTTAATTGCTGCCTTGTCTGAATACCAGGCTTCCAAGAATTCTCTTGGTAGGACAGTAAGGTGGAGCATTATTGATTAAATAAGCTAGTTAATGGCACAGTATTTTAACACAAACTTGCCATAATGTTTAAAATGCTTCTGAGATTTGGGATCACTTCTATTCATTTTAGAAAGCTACAGTTTACATGTATACCTGCAAGGCTTCATGGTTAGGACTGGGAAGACCCAACTTCTAATGCACCCTCAGCTGTGGAAACTCACTGGATAGCTCTGGGCAAGCCACTCTCTCTCAGCTCAACCTACCCTACAAGATTGTTGTTCTGTGTAAAAATAGGAGGAAGAAGTGTAAGGTACACTTGCATTTTGCTCCTGGAGGAAAGGTGGAATATAAATTTAACAATTAATTAATTTAATTAATTTTAGAGCAGGGTTGATCTCTACTTTTAGGCAGAAAGGAGAAGCTGTTTCAGGCAGCTGAGGCTGAGGGGTAATAAAGTCACTGAAAAGCTGTGTCTTGATGCATGATAGAATCCACTGAGTCACAGCTAGTACTGAATTAAAATAAACACACACTTATTTTAGTCCAGTTGGCTTCTGTATCTGGAACTGGGAGAAGGTGAGAAGCACCAGTCAGAACTATTATACAATCAACTGTTAGACAAATAGCAATCTATGATGGGATTTCTTTTACTTCCCTAGAGGATAAAACACTAGGATAGTGGAAACACAGTCCTGATGCATATTCGTTTATGAGAATTAATTTTTGATTTAGATGTGTTCCTTTTTCTTGCTCTTACTGCTGGCAGTCTACTTGATTACATCAGACCTGAAAGGTTACTTAAGATGGTAAATGCCACCATAATATGATACTTAATTTTATTTCTACTTATTGACTTCCTAGGGTTAGTTGATGGGTATACTATGGAAATGACTTTTATTTGTTTGAACAGGTTCCAGTGGTAATCTCATTGTATTTAATCATGTAACAATGTCATCCTTTGAGTTGAGTACGTTATATATTTTTCAACATACTCTGACACAGCCAAGGGATTTAAAAAACAGAAGCAAATATATGTCTTCATTTAAAAAAAAAACAGAAAAATGATAATGAATAGCTAACATTCTGTGAAATGGTTTCTGTGTCTTTCATATCACGTGTCAGAAGCAATCAGTGTCTTGGAAATGGCTTTGGAATTTTAAAGATGTTGATACCACACTTATTTGAAATAGTTCCTGTGGTATTTAAATTCCACATCTGGATGTTGGTGTCACATGCTGTTGCATGTATGCAACTGAATAAGCAATGTGGTTACTGTGACATTTTTTCCATAAAACATTAATTGAAAACACTGTCTCCGTGATCTACAAGTCCCCTTAAACTGTTGTGGGGTTGATTTGTGATTTTCCTATAACTTTCTCTGCTTCTGATAGGCTCCCCAGACTAAGATAAATATATTACAACACCTGAGCATCTTTTAATGTAAACAATAGAGGATATATGGAGTATGGGAATACCTAAAAAGTTAACCGCTGAAAGAAATAAGAAATGAGGAAGAACCAGGTTGGGGAAAATAAAAACTCTTCTTCAAGCCATTCAAAACTCAAAGTGGGGTGGACCTGGGAATTATAACCTACAGAATAAATAGCTGAGTAACTGCATTATCTTGTAATATCCAGAACCAAGAGGGAACAACCAGCCATATAATAGTGAGAACCCAGAAAGCTGTTACAGTTATGAAATAAGCAAAGTAAGTTAGTGGTGGAGAATTTCCACAGTGCATTGAATGATGGATATTATTCGTAAAAAAGGAAGTGGTACAGAATAGTCAGGATACAGAAAATCAAAAAAAGATTAAATAAATAATTCAGAGATAGGTCTTCTGAAGAGAAGGAGGCATAATAAGTAATATGCTAAGAAGCAGGGAAGGCAAAGAGATGATATAGGGCTGAAGGCTGCAGGAGATAACTAAACATCACATATAGATTTGAAATCTTTGGTGATAATATTTAGCATCTCCAAATAGTCATGGTACTGATTTTTTTTCAAATGTGTGGCACACTGCATATTGTTCTCTAAACCAGGGTTCCTCAACCTTGGCAACTTGAAGATGTGTGAACTTCACCTCCCAGAATTCCCTAGCCAGCATGGCTGGCTGGGCAATTCTGGGGGTTGAAGTCCACACATCTTCAAGTTGCCAAGGTTGAGAAACCCTGCAGTAAACCAGTGTTTCTCAACCTTGGGAAGTCTGGTGCTTTTCCCCTTGGTAAAGCAGGAACTAAGTCTAGCCACAAGACTTCTACTTGACTGTGATTATAGAGTGTTGGGCAGTTCAGAACTCTTTGACCTTAACTTTGGCTTCTGTTGGTACTATTCTTGTTTTCCTAGTTGCACATTCCTTTCAGGCCCAAGGAGTAAAGGAGTTGGACAATCAGGCTTTCCTCTCTCCACCGAAGCAAAGTTTCAGCATAATTCTAAATCCTGCCAAAAATTAATCACACGTGGACCCTTACATCACAAACAAACTAGTGTCCTCAAAGTGCTCCAGTTGAGATCCCATTGAAAGGAAGTTGTAAGAATGCTTTTAAAGATCAGAGCCATATGGCTTTTGAAAATTGTACCAAATGGGACTAGGCATATGATTAAAGTTGATTATGTCCTTAAGTGCTTTTCTGGAACAAGATCATAGCTCCCAGCACTGGGCAGAACCCCTTATTTTGTATGATATAATATTCAGGGGAATTGTCCCTTTCTTGCATGCTTCCTCTGGCTGTTTTTCCTAACTGTTGCTTTTGGTGCCTTCATTTACATTGGCTTTCCAGATGCCCTTTAGACACTTCCTGACAGAAACAGCAAAGCATGTGTTCAGATAATTCAGAGCATGCATAAACACTTGCAAGATTTTCTCAAGCTGCAAAGAGCAGCAAAAAGTCAACCTTAGCAACGCAACTTAACTTGAAGTTTATTTTTTACACTGGTGGTTCAATTAAACAATTCATTATAAGGAAATAGTTATAGAAATACCCTTGGGTTTTCTGTCACAGCACTTTTTTTTCCTCTTTTTGCCAAAGACTCTAATATATATACTGCTTTTCTAGAATACTGATAGACTCTTTGGTGATTAGTGCTAAGATTTTGGCATTTATTTTTGCGGGGATTTATAACAAGGATCCAAGAACAGATAAACATGATGATAGATTTCCATTTGCTTAGCCAGCCTGTCAAAAACTGGAATATGAAACCATTACAGCATGTTTTTGCAATAAAATATCCTGGACAACTGGACTTTCAGCTCTGCTTGGTCTGCAATTAATTTCAAACAGGGAAGGCCCCAAGAATTTTGCTTTCTTCAGAGATGGAATTCTGGGATCAATTATTATTCAACAATGGAGATTTCTTATAAGAAACATAGCAGTGGGGAAAAAAGCGTCTCATACTCATGCTGTTTTAAAGAGCAAACAATTTATTTGGAAAACTTTGCAAAGCAGCTTTTGCTCCTCCTTGGCCAATGTGTCAAGTTTATGCTATCGGGAAATCTTGCTTGCTGTGCTTGCCATAACCCCATTGTCTCATCATCTGGGAAGGTGCGGTTGCAAAGCATGATTTTGTATTTTCTTGTTTCCACAATAAATTTTAGCTGCTCATGCTAGGAAAACAATACATTTAATTTTCTTTTTTTAAAAATGCAATCTTAGTATTAAAAAACCTAAAAGCCATATGAGGCACAATCTCTTACACTCAAACATTATTAATGAATCGGGGAATATAAAGAAGTTTACAGCTTTCTTCAAATAGATTAAGGGACTAAGATGCCCATCTGGCTGGTTCAACAAATCAGATGCAAGGGAAAATCACTCAATACTGAGCCTGTTTGATCTTTCTGGCTAATATTTTCTGAGAACTGTGATAGCTAGAGAATTTGAGGCAGTATTTAAGCCAGTACTGTTCCATTTTTCAAAACTGTAATGGCTGTATCTCTCTGACATATCAATTGGCAATCTCAGAATCACTCTAAAACCCTTAGCAGTTAGGGGCTTACAGCAGGATAAAAAGGAGTGTTGCCAGAGGTTTAAGAGCAGAATATGGGCCATCAAAGCAATATCAACATTACAAATTTACAGATACCATCACTGTAATTTCACTGTGAAGTGATCACTGATTTTAAATGATTATGCCATTATTTATTTGACATATCTGTATATTATTCTCATGCATGTGCATCTCATTGTAGCTTACAAAATGCAACATGCTTAATAAAAAAACAGTTTGAACAGTATAATGGGGTGATGATGTTGGTGGCAGAAAACTGGCAACCATCCAACATTCTAAAGTACAGGTATCCCCACAGAAGTAGAACGAGTAAGCTGCTCCATGCAATTGATTTTGAAATCCATTTACAATGTTTTGTTTTGTTTTGTTGCTCACAGGGATGCTGAGAGAAACCATCATCTTATAACTCAGAGCAGATTTAATCAGTTAGGAAGTGTCAGCCCTCCCAGATAAACCAGACAGGAAACATGACTAGATGAGCTACTTCTACTTTATTGTTAAGCTACATTAACAGAATCTTGCAAGTCTGAAAGTACAAATCTCCCATCATCCCTATTTATCACCTGATCAGTTAGGGCAGATCCTTTCTAAGTTTCTTTGTCTGCCCATTACTCAGTGGTGGGCTTCTTCCCCTTTTATCTGATCATTCCCTAGGCAGCATTTCATCACAGGAAGAGAGTTACAAGAGTCTCACAGGCAGGACAAGGCAGGGCAGGCATTAAAGGAAAGAGGCCAAATTTTTCTGAAATATTCTGGCTCATATAAGGCATCAATCTGCTTTTCTGAAAGGAAGGAATATAAAAGATATGAAAGTTATAATGAGAAAAACATTATGCCCACCTGTCCTGAAACTCTTCTGTGAACTTATGAGTTGTTTCTAATTTGCAATTTTTTCCGGTCACATTTCATAATGGTACCTATGCAAAAAAAAAAAAAAAAAAAAAAACTTTCATGGTCAGAAAGTTCCTTGTTAAAAAGGCTCTGCTGTCATGGTGATGGGATTAAGATTGGACAAATCTTGGTGTCAAATTCATCCAGGCTCAATTTTAAATTTAATTCCTTATTCAGGAATTGGTTTGTTTGTTTGGTTGGTTGAAGATTTTTTAATCCCACTTTTTTATTACTTTTATAAATAACTCAAAGTGGTGAATCCACCTAATACTTCTTCCTCCTCCTATTTTTCCCACAACAACAACCTTGTGAGGTGAGTTGGACTGAGAGAAGGTGACTGGCCCAAAGTCACCCAGCTGGCTTTCATGCCTAAGGTGGGACTAGAACTCACAGTCTCCTGCTTTCTAGCCTGACGCCTTAACCATTAGACCAAACTGGTTTTGTCTGGTAGAAAACAGACATAACTCAGCTAAAGTAACTCTTTATTTCAAACAAGAGTGAAGTCATATGCACATAGATGATTCATCCACTGCAGTACATAGAAAACCCACTTCCTAAATCCCACCAAATAACATTCCCTAATAAACTGAACCTGGAGCATGCCTCTTCAGTTGGATCTAATAGGGTGGTAGAGACTATTGAAGAAATGGGGTACAGCAAATAAACTGAAACAATACAGTTAATTTGACCAAGAATAGTTTAATATGAAAGGTACTTCCAGATGGAGGGCTCCTTTATTACTGCCAATGTACCAAGTAACTTACATCTACCAGTTCAGAGCTGCAAAAATCCAGATGGCTACTAAGTGCCTGCAAAGTTATAGAGAGAGCTTTAATGCCTTGCTACCATTGAGTGGTTATCAAGATTTCTACAGCCCTTTAACCAGATCTGCTAATGTTGTTGTAACTATTCTGCCTTTTTATCCTTAACTTTGTGTGTGTAAAGAAAAGAGACAAAAAATAGTGGGGAAAGAGGGACAGTTACAGGTTGCAAGAAAGAAAGAGTTTCAAGACTTTTATAAGGGCCATTTTTTGTTCATTCATTCATTCATTCATTCATTCATTCATTCATTCATTCACTCACTCACTCACTCACTCACTCACTCACTCACTCACCCACCCATCCACCCACCCACCCACCCACCCACCCACCCATCCATCCATCCATCCATCCATCCATCCATCCATCCATCCATCCATCCATCCATCCATCCATCCATCACATTTCTAGGCTGCCCAGCTTCAGAACAGCTTTGGGCTGCTTGACAATGAAAAATAGGTAAAATCAGTATCATATAAAAAGAACAACAGTCGCTTTGACAGAGGTCCTCTGGTCCTCTGTAAAACTCCATAAACAAGGGAGGGCAATTGTGCAATACTGTGCTTTCAAAGCCTCAGCTGGAAGCCTTCCAAGTTACTAGACAAGGCCTTATGTGTCTAGGTGGCAGGAGATGGCAACATTTAATATACTTGTCTCCTTAGGAATTGTTGTGCTTACTAGTTGAATTATGCTACAGTTCTTTGCCATATATCCTGAACAGCTATCCTTGATTCTGCAGGGGAAAAATTCAGTGGTTTCAGCATTTGGTAGCTAAGCTAATTTTCTTTATGAGCTCCAGATTTATGAAAATTTCTGTGTAGTTATAAATGGAAAATCCACAGATCTGACAGTTGCTTGAACAGAGTTTCCTTTCCTCAAAAAATCACATATTCCTATTGTAGGCTTAAAATAAAACCTTTAGGTACCAAGGCAAGGAGCCAATCACATATTTATATGGGGGAGGGTAAAGACAAAGATATTTTAAAATCTCTTTCCTTGCAGGTTGTTCTCATTATAAAATCTACTCATTTCCTTCACATGCTAAGCCCTTTGGTACTGCTGTTGCTTGATCTTGATTGGAGCTTGCATAGCTGCCTTACTTTGGACAAACAAACAAAATCTCTGAAGAAAACTTCTGGGAATCTCCCAGAACCCTCTAATTATTGTTGCCACACTGTTAGTCCTCCGCTGTATGGAAAGTGTACAAAGAAGCAAAGACAGGAGAGTCTGGGATAAGAGGTTTAGCTTTAACATTCATGTGTTCATTAAAATGTTTTTTTTTGGGGGGGGGAGCCTGTTTTAAAAAATAAGAATGCACACTTGTGCTGTGTTTGTACAATCCATATTCATTTTTGTTTGTTTGTTTGTTTGTCTGTTTTTCCAAAAACTTAAAAATGTTATTTTCAGAAACTCCATTGAGTCCCTTAAGACCAAGCTAGATGCACAAAAGACTCCTGGCCACAAGCTAAGATGGCGGACACATCCTCCCATTTCATAGAATTCTAAGGTAGTCTCTCAATCTTGGCAACTGTAAGATGTGTGGACTTCAACTCCCACAATTCCCCAGCCAGTTGCCAAGGTTGAGAAACACTGTTCTAAGGGACCATTTAATCCACTCCCTAACAAATGGCTGTCTAATCTTTAACATATACAGTAAAGGGAAGTCCATCATTTCTCTGAGTAATTAATTCCTCTGCTCTTGCTATATAGTACATTTTCCCTAATGTACTCTAGAAGTCTGGCTTCCTGTAGTTTAAACCCAGTTTTCTCTGTCTAGAAGTCTGGATTGATAGAGAACAGATCTCAGTATTCTTTTGTGTGACAGCCTTTCATGTTTTTGAAGAGTGCTAGATCCTTCTCATTTTCTTCCCAAGACTAAAATGTTATATATTTAAATCTGACTTCACAGGATATATTTTGTAGTCTCTTAATTATTCTCATTGCTCTGTTCTGAATAGGACACATTACATAAGGTGGACTTTGACAAGTGCCTAATAAAGTGGAAGCATTATTTTTTTGATTTGGAATTTATACTTCAGTTGATACAGCCTAAAATTGCATTTGTCTTATTTACAGTCACATCACACTACTAACGTATCTTCAGTTTGTATCTCAAGAGCTTTTTACAGCTTATTGCCAAACTATTGGTATCCCCAATCTATACCTATGCATTTCATCCATTCTCCGGGGCTTCTAAAAAAGAACATAGGGAGATCTATCCCCAGCATCAGCAGATTCCTTCAGTACTCTAAGTTTCAATTCATCTGGCCCTAGATATTTAATTTCATTCAAGGTAAATAGCTGTTCTCTTACCATATTTCTATCAGTCTCAGGTGTAAGTGCTGCTCCTTCATTCTATGTTCACAAGAGCTTGAGAGAACAATATCTTCTTCTCAGATAAGTTGAGCCAAAATAAGTGATTCTACCTTTTCTTTGCTGCCTATTAGCATGTTGCATTATTTATAAGGCAGCTATGAGTATTATTAACTATTTTCTATTTATTTTATATAGATCATATTTGAAAAAGCTTTTTTATTCTTCTTACCATTTTTGCCCACCTCAGCTTTTTCTGAGCTTTAGTTTCTCTCCCTCAACTCTACAATTCTATATGAACTATTTGTATGTATACTTCCTTGTTTTTTAAAATTTTAATTAATTGTAATTTTTATTAGTGAAATGTAATGAACAAACAAACAAAAATACATCAGTGATTAGGTATACATCTTTGGTGACTTGTTCCCATTTCCACCTGTATATGTGTCATTTTTGTTTGTTTGTTTTCAGCTCATCACAAAGAAGTCATTTCTGTTGACTAGTATCACCAAAGATAGCTCTCCTTTGCGTATTCTTCCATCCTTTAAAGAATTGCTGGGAAAAAACATGCTTGGAGAATTTGTTTTCCACAAATATCTGAGTAATTACAGTACTTATTGCTACTGCTTCATGCCTTTTGCTTTTAAGAAAATGGTCCACATCTTCTTGGTTGGACAGGAAATAGAAGATTCAGACAACAACATTGCTTTCTCTTGTTCCACCACTTATTTTCAGATGTTGTCTACAGGATGGCAAGTTCATTCACTTGAAATTCTGAACAGAACATATTCTTTTAACATACGTTACAATTCTACCTCTCTATCTATTGATTCTGTTCTTTTCATATATACTATATCCTCCAAATTCCTTACTTGGAAGTAGCAACAAAGACTATGCAGCTGCCGGCCACTTCAAATTTCATACTTCAAGTGAATGTTGATGTTTTTAGACCACCAAAACTTGCTTAATTATGGCTTATTGAATAAAGCATACTTGGTTTGGTTCATACCACACACTGAACCATAAACCATGGTTTAAAAATTACACTGCCTGGTTTGTATAACATACAAAACCACAGACAACACACTACATTTTGGCTACATATGAATTCAACCATAAGCTAGTATTGTAGGTCACTGTGGCAAAGTCAACATAGAGAGAAGATCCAGAGCTACTTCTGGTTTCACTGTAACACCACAGTGAAGAGATCTGATAGGCAGGAAGCAAAAAACACAACAAAGTCTGTCTGCCAGGTTCCTTGAGATCTGGCATCTACCAAGGAATGCCTAAAAATAAGAGCTGCATCTGTCCTTGCACTCACGCTAGTAGTAAAGTGCAATGGTAGAGATTATTCTCTGGATTCAGAGGGCTGGTAAACTGTATCTCATCAGTTTGCAGTCTGATAAATAGTTATTTTGCAAATGCCACACATATTATGGCAGCTATTTTTGAATAGACAATCTCCCCCTGCATGGCAGCTGTTTCTGGAAAGTGCCTGCAGCCTGCTTTCAAAATTACAAATGTACATGCCAGCCAAAATGTTGCCCCCCACTGCAACAAACAAACATCATTAATAGCCTTCTGTAGAAGGCAATATATCAAACTGCTGATTTTAAAGGAGGAAATGAGAAATGGAATATGGGGGAAAAACAACAACTGTGTTTAGCTCCAGTGGTGCTGATGCTTCAAACTTAGAGAAGTTGTTGGTTTAAACTTCTGTATCCGTCTGGTATGTATATGTAAAATTTTGCCTCCCTTTTAAAATATTTCTCTAGCATCTTCATATTACTAATTAGTGTGAAATATGCCTGTACTGTTTTATAAATTGGTGAGTTCCAAAATAAATGTTGAGAAAAGATGTTCTCCCCAGAAGATATCCCCAACCTTGCTGAGATTATTTTGGAATTTGAATGCAGTGAAAAAGTTGCTCAACTATTACAATACATAGTCTACACATTAACTTTAAGCACATTAATTTAAAACACTAACCAGAGAATAATGAGGGAATTAAGCTACAATAGAAACAAGCAACATGCAGCAAAGGGAATTTTAAACCACCACTTGTTTTTTAATATCACATTTTGCAGATCAGGTCAGTAAATAGGAACTGGGTGAATTTAAAATTAGTTTAGGGGCATATGGAAGCATGGTATTCAGAAAAAAAGACCATACCATATTGTTTCTATCATGGACAATAGAAACCGTTCAGGAGAGCTCCAAAAACTCCAAATAGCACAGTACATTACATAATATAATTGACTATTTTTTCAAAAATTAATATCATGAGCACTAAGCATATCTTCATTCAGTATTTAAGTTTGATGGAAGAGATAACATACCAGGACTAGTTAACTTTAGTGTTTTTATCTTTGTAGGATCTGAATTGCTTCCTGTTTCAGTGAGATAATTAAGTGATAAAGTACTATCTGATGCAATCTTACTTTGGAAATTCATCTTGGAAGAGAGTTCTTATTTTTTTCCCCCTCTTCAGATGTATTTTGTTATAAAATATGTACAATCTAAAAACACTTTCCCCTGCACACTTTTTTGTGGAGTTCAGCATTTCTCTGCCATATATACTGTTTTCCCCCCCTCTCTTTGCTTTTTCTTAGAAAGACTATATTGCTGAGGAAATTCTGTCTATTGAATTCTGTTACTTAATTAAATTGATCTCTGACATGTGGGCAACATGGCTGATCCAATGAGAACAGCTCATGAAAGTTATTTGGTAATCATTTTTGTAGTTCCAAAGAATCTGTGAGAATTTCATGTGGGACAAGATTAAGATAATTTCTTCAAGGAGTTTCCAAGTCAAACAAACAAAGACAGTTTTAGACTTAAATACAGTACATCTGTAGGTTCAATCAGTGTTGGGTTGAAGGAGCTACTCTCCTTCAGGAAGTGGGTAAGCTGATGCATGGGTATAAAGGTAACATATAGAATTAAGGAAAATTCATCCTAATAGAGAGAGACAATTCCAAGTTGGACAGAGATGTTAAATACTAGTGGTTTTGTGAGCTTTCCATAGACTATCCATTTATTTCATCAATCTCTTCCTGGTCCACTTCAAAATGTGTGGTGATTTGCATGAATTTGTTTTTACTTTCCCCTTCTTTTATATTGCCAGTAGATATAATATTACCCGCTCAATATACCAGTCCATTTCCCCCCCATAATTTGGATACAAAAACAAACTAAGAGTGTCCTTCCACAAATACAAGTTTATTCTTTTTTTCATGTATTATTGATTTTATATTCTGCTATTTTTTTTATTCCACCTCTTAAGGCAGCTTACAGAGAAGGAGAAGGAGAAGGAGAAGGAGAAGGAGAAGGAGAAGGAGAAGGAGAAGGAGAAGGAGAAGGAGAAGGAGAAGGACACAAAGCAAAATTAATTTGTCATCCAGGAGAAGGCCATTTCCTGCGTTCTTGATAGCCAAGCTTCTGGCAGTCACACATCTTGGAACAGTCTATCCCAATGATCTAAGTAACTGTGCATGTTCATAATAGTGAGGCAATCCCACACATAATTAGTTTCTAAGCTATTGGCAATAGCAACACCTTCAGCAGTGAGCAGTGCAAATCTTTCAGTACAGACATGATATGATTTCTGTACTTTATGCTGGTCAACAGCCCAGCCGCCACCACCACCACATTTTGAAGTACTGGAAAACTATAGTTTGAGGCCTAATCTTGCCAGATGGATTCAGTGGTTGGTGGTTTCAAAAACTGAGAAGAGATCCAACAGAACTAATAGTGCCGTTCTTCTCCCATCTAGTTTTTGATGTGGGTCATCTATCAAGGCAGACAGTAGTTTCAATCCTGTTCTCAGATGGAAGCCCATTTTAGCCATAAAATCAATTCCCAACATAAGTATTTGGAACTGTGAGGCCACCATTTTCTGGAAAGACCTGGCTTTTCCCACAAGTGTTGGGATAGAGTGAGGCTGGAGCCCAGGACAGTTGTTTGTGAATGTGAATGCCAGGACTTTTTGTGATTGTTCTTATGCTTTTTATTGTTGTTGGTAAGCCATCCAGGATTATGGCATGTAAGATGAATGACTGTATCAAACAAACAAACAAACAAATAAATTTTATTAATCACCTTGTACTAGAATGGAATATTCTAGTATACAGGCCTATAATTAGATTCATATTCTTTATCAAAGGAGAGCTTTCTACTTAAGATCTTATAACTGCCTCCTTTAACCATGCAGGGACATAGCCTTCAGTCAAGAAAACACTATCTTCCTGAGCAGGAGCCAGTCTCCACTTGGCCATCCTAATCAGTCAGAAATGGCAAGAGCTAAGCAAGCAAGCGATGTCCTTATCTTTCCACCCTCCCTGCCCAAATCCTCAAGATCTATACATTGAGAAGCATCCATATGAACTTGACAAGCAATTGCCCGGATTACCTCCCTATGATCTGCCTCAATACTGGAGTCCAAATCAAAGTGATTATGATTGATTTTGTTTGCAAAGAATGAAGAAAATTGATCATAATTTTCCCCCTTCCATTCCCAGTGGCAACTAAAGAGAAAGTGTGAGAAATGTAAGAAAGAAGAAAGATACTTATGAAGACAGTCCTTTAATGGCTATCAATCTCAGCAACAGCTTTAGGGAATGCTAAAGGACTTTTTTCCTTCATTGCTCTGCCAAGCAAGAAAGCATTAGTTTGGGCTGCAACTGGGATAGGAGAAATCCACTGTCCCAGCACCTATTCCATCAGCCTGCCCTTACACTGGCCCACACAACTGGCCTCCCCAGCATCTTCCCTTCCCTGTCATCTGTACTTCACAGCGCTGTCCTACCCAGCTTACTATGCTGTCTTAGATGCACTTATGTTCTCTGGAACAGCTTTTTGTGGGGAGAGATGGAAATCAAAATGACAATAACTTTCTCTCATTTTTTTTCCACCAGTAAGGGCATTCCATCACCCCGTAAGTGGAGTTCTGCATACCGTTATTCTTTATCAAAACTATCCTCTTCAGTTGAATGTTAATAATTTCAATGTCAGATGAAGAAGGGCAATCAATTTCTAGAATATAAATGGCCAGAACTAATAATTGGGGAATATGTAAGAGGCGTTTAATTTTTTTTTCAAATCCAGAGCAAATTATTTGTGCTGAACTCATTAACCTGAGATGTGTGGCCAAATAAATTGAAATAATAAATAAATATCCTTACTTACCAACCACAATTATGACTGGCAACTCCATCGCTAAGCGATGAGATCATAAAGTGAAATGTCATGTGACTGTGCTGATTTATGATGGCAGTTCCAGCTGCAGTCATGAAGCAAATCACCCATGGTTGTTAAGCATGATGTCATGTGACCATGACTTGTGACTTCCTGCTGGCTTCCCATTGACTTTGCTTGTTGGAAGCCAGCTGTGAAGGTTGCAAATGGTGATCATGTGATTGCAGGATGTTGCAACCATTGTAAATATGTGCCAGTTGCCAAGCACCTGAACTGCAATCACATGACCAAGTGGATGATGCATCAGCCACAACTTCAAGGGCTGGTTGTAAGTCTTCTTTTTCAGCACCATTGTAACTTTGAATGGTTCCTGAATGAGCAGTTGGTAAGCGAGGACTATTTGTAAACTTGTAGTGGAACATATATATAAAAAAGATTGGACTGATTTTTGTCCCATTAATTTCCATAAGGCATTAATTTAAATCTTAACTTTAGGACCAAAATGCAGGTTACCTTTTGAGATCAGTCTATTTTAGAGGTAAGGCAATGGAAGCAACTGCCATGAGTGCCACACGTGAGTTGGGTTCTCTAGAGATGAGGTTTATTACTTGAAATGATCAAATGGATTAATGTGTTATATTTAAGCAATGAAATGAATAAATTAAAACATAAGGTAGACATTAGGATATGTAATAGTATATATTGTATAATATTATATTGTAAAAGGATCACTGTTCAGGCCACAACTTTGTCTGGGTAACAAAGGTAGGATTGGTTATCAAGTCCAGCATCAGGTTCAGCCCAAGAACAGCAACGAGGCAATCCAGTACAGTTCAGTTCCTTTATTAGCTCGCACCTAATAGACAAAATCTCACCATACTAAACCTACGCTAAAGCAACTAGTGGCTATAACCCAGGAGACTCTAGGGAGGGGCCAGGCTCATCCTCTTCATCTTCCCACACTCTTGCTGCGGGCTGAGGAAGCGCTTGCCCTGGAATGTCTCTCCCCTCTCCTGACAACCTTGAGGTTCCATTCCAGAATCCTCCCCGCTCATGCCATCCATTACATCTAGCAACTAAGCAGAATGACAGAGTTTGGATATCATGAAAAGGCAGCACACTGTTGTTCATTATTTATTATTTTGTGCTAAAGAGTGGGAGATATGTGTGTGAGATTTTTCTTTCAGATGCAAACATGTTTTGGATGGCGTTAGGTGCTATTCACCTTGATATAAGGTGCAAGTGGGGCAGGGAGGTTGATGCTCCATTAAGGACAGTTGGTAATATGCGTTAGGTAAGCTCTGATTTTACTCTTGGCCCAATTGTGGCTACTTTGGTCACCAAAGCACTGAAATAATGTAGTAGAGATTACTGTGACATTAAATCTTCACTCTTATCAGTTTATCCTTGCTCACTGCAAACATTATATTGATAAAACCAGGCCTAAAACATCTCTAGCAATCTCCTTGAAGACTTTGAACCCCTACTGCAAAAAATGAGAATCGTTCCTAAGTGAAGTCATCAGCTATTTAATTACAGATGTTTCTTACAAAGAGGCAATTATTGAAGAAATATAAAACTGGAAGTACATAATGTTTTGGCATGCAAAGCCTTAATGCAGAGCCCAGAGTCCTTGACAAGTGGGTGATCTTATAAATTGAATTAATATCACTAACTAACTAACTAACTAACTAAATAAATACATCCAGAGAAAGATGCCATTTACAGGACTCTTATGATCTCAGATTCATAACACTTAATCTGATAAATGCTATGCTAGGGTCACTACATAGTTTTTATGTTTAGAAAGTGGCCATTTCCTATAATAACAAATGTGGTGTCTATTGTTAATGAAAGTCATATAAACAAAGTGGCTTCTAATGCTGTCAGAGAGAGTGAGTGGAGTTTGATTGGATTATAATGGAGACAAGGAATGAAGTTTAAGGCAACACTGAAATGACCACATTTTTGTACAATCAAAAAAGCCAACTCCATTTCACATTTTAGGATGTTTCAACCATCAGTAAAGGGAAATTAGTAGCTATCAGAATTTCAGAGAGCTCACTCTAAACAAATAGTGAAGTAGAATCTCATTCCACAAATGGCTTTCTTGCTACAAAACATTGCATTTTGTCATAACTAAAATAAATAATAAAAGTTAACTGTGGAGAATACTAGTCACTATCATATGAGACAATATAAAAATGTATAGCTTTTGGAGAAAAGTTGCCAGTCCAAAGAATATAAGCACAAAGAATTCCTGAGGACTGGGGCCAAGTTGAGGATGTGGTGCTGAAATGATCCATTTGGACTGAAGAGATCAAACATAAATTGAATAAGCTTCTCTTTTCTGTACAGATACTGTAGTTGCAGAAGCCTCATATTTGAGCTATTTAGTAGGACCGTATAAAGCTTTGAAAATATGCTTTGATTTGACAAATCTTTAATTAAAATGCCTTTTGCAAATTTATAAATTGAACCATTTGGCTTTTCTGCTGCCTTGGTGGTGGTTACAGAAAATATACAATATTATAACTTTACTTTCCTATATGGAAAATGCTAGGGTAGATTGACTGTGATAGGTTGCTGGATTGGAAATTGACAACGGCCTTGGATAGGATGGTACTTTCCCAGTTTGCTGATCTAGGGATGCTCCTTGATACTGAACAGCTCTGGAAGATAAGACTAATCAGGAAATACCTAAAGTGCTGTTGGAGAAAATCAGAGTGAATCAACCAAACAAAAGTGAGAGCTAATGTTTGGGCCCACACCATGGCAATAAGAGTGGTAAAATGTCTTTGTTTCACTACTCTTGTTGCATCTGCAGATTGCTTCCTAGCAGTTCTTTTAAAAATAACTGTAATGGAAGGTATCTGTGAGGAGGAGACTGGTATGGGAGATCAAGGCTATCAGGAGGGAAGTAGTGCATTCCAGAAAGGGGGACAAGGCAAGCGCTTTCTCAGTCTGCAGCAAGACCATGAAAAGAAAAAGAGGTTTAAACTAACCCCTCCCTAGAGTATCATGGGGTATATCCACTAGTTGCTGTAGTGTAGAGTTAGTCTGGTGAGATTCTGTCTACAGGGTGTAAGCAAATAAAGGAACTGTACCAGACTAAACTGTTTCATCGTCATTCTTGGGCTGAGCCTGACAATAACCTAGATTCATTAGGGAAATTAGGCCAGAAGATCATCTGTTGTACTGCTGCAAGGAATTGGATGATAAGATGAGGAAGAATTGTTATAGCTGTCCCACTGTAAAAGATTCTGGGTGGCTTACAGCATCCAATATACAATTTAAAACAATTTAAAACATAACAACATAGAATAACAGCATGGACAAAACCAGCCATCATAATTTAAAACACACACAAACACACACACACACACAAGGGCTCCACTCACACATTGACCCCAGCCCATACAGCCAACCCTCTATCTTTTCACCTCCATCAAGTCCCCCTCCCTCATAATCAGGGTCAGAATCTCTGGCAACAACAGAGGCATTTGTGCATCCTATTCAGGGTTTGTGTTTGTGAAGGTGTTACAAATGTGGATGGCAAAACTGTTGGGCAAGTGCAGTTCAATTTCAGTTGTGACCCCTGTTTGGCATCTGGGTAGCCCTTCCAATGAATCAAATATTAATGATGGCTCCTGCTGCACTGAGAATCCAAATGAACTCCATTTACCAAGTAATGAAAAGCATTGGACTGGCTTGTGCTGCTGTGGGTAATGGTCCAATAAACTTTGTCATCTAGCTTGTTAAATGGTTATGCAGAAGAGAGAAACTTGATAGAAGGCCAGATGCAATATCTGGCAAACATGCAGTGTAGCTTCCTAGTGATAACAGCCATGCATTTGTAGGAGAATTTGGCACAGTTTAGCTGTTCCTGAAGGAGATGTTAACCTGCCTGAAGCTCTTGAATCAGGAGGCTGCTAGGATGAGTGAGGGCCAGGAGACATTAAAAAATAAATGAGGGTGTTAGTCTAGGTGGCTTCAAGGGTTGATAGTTGTTATAAGTAAATTCTGCCATGAATAAAAGATACACCCACTTTTCCTGTGGGAAGTTAAAATGGCAGTAAAATATTACTCCAAGGTGACATTTATCTTCTCAGTTTCTCAGTTTCTCCATCTAATTGTGGATGATGATTAACACTGAGGACACATGGAGCTAAACATTCAATGGGACCATACAATTAATTGTAGACCTCTCTTAGAAATCAGGTGGTTGGGCAGTTAATGATTTCTGAAAAGGTGTTGAATAAATGTGAGGGCCTATCAGAAACTAGCTCCCAACATAATTTTAGACACCTCCATAACTATGGACTTATACCTGTACTTAAGTAACTCACTAATACCCTTGTTCCCTCTCTCTGAAAAAGTAGTTTCCCTGAGCTGCTGTAAGGTAGCTGACTAACACAAAAACAACCTTCTTAATGACTTTGGATTCATTATTGAATAAACTTTTGTGGATCATAAAACTTCATGGAATGAATGGAATACAGTTTGAAAAAAATAGTATTATATACAGATAGCTATTGTTGGAGAATAATGGTATGGGCAGGAAGAGAAAATGGTAAATGGAGATATTCCCTATTTTTATTTTATTTTATCTCCCTATTTTTCTTGCTCAAAATGGCCTAGCCATTAGTCCATTTGTTTCAAATACTGAAATTCTGGATCTTTTTCCTGTTGTAACCAACATAATTTTAAAAGGCAAAAGAGATAGTGGCTGTATTATCCAGAAATAAGTAATAAATAATGTACTGATTTTCTCTGAAAGAAAAGAGTTCTACTTATACTAAGGTACAAATTGTATGAGAGCGCTTGCATTGATGCATGACATTATATCTCTGCTGATTTTTTATAATTGGGAGGAAATTATTAAGTTTATTCAAGAATTTGATGGTAATTTGATGATTTTGTCCATGGGTTTCATCCCCACCCCACCACCATGGTCAGCAAAAAAATAGGCATAAGAATTTGCCTGACCAGATCTGCGTGTTTATAGTACATACTGTGAATGTATGGTTGGGCAGTTTTGTTACAGATCACAACATTGTCCATACCACTTTGGAATGGAAATGATGTTCTAAAAAATCATACTAAATGACAAAAAGGATTTAAAAGGAATGTGCAAACAAAGGATATTGAACATTTGGTTCATGATATTGTTGGCTGAGAAGTAAAACTTTATAACTATTCTAAATTTGTTTGGTTTGTTCTCCACTTATAATATTGAGCATTCTAGTTCTGGAAGTTTAACAAATTAAAAATGTATCTATGCAGTAGCTCTTCAGTATCTCAGATAAATAATTCCATTTATTCCATGTAATAATATAAATGTCATTGTTGGAAGCCTTAGATATTGAAAGAGATCTCAGAACCTCTGCAAACTTGCTTATCTAATGATGCATCATTTCTTATAAATGAGCAAAGCAATGCCTATTTGGCAAGATAGAAAAGCAAACCAACCTTGACTTGGGGATGGTTTGTAAATGACTAATTCAACAGTCACTGTGTTCCAAACATTTCTTGCTACTGTTTTAGATGATGATGATGATAAAAATTTTCAGTTGTCCAGTGAAATCTCAGTGAAACTGATTAGTAAAGTGACAATATTTACATTTTGGTACATCTTCTATCTACATGCAGTTCTTCCTTACACAATTTCTTTGTCACTCCCTCCCAGCTCTCTTCTTTCTTCCCTTTAATTTCTTTACGTATTTTACACATTATTTTTTCTGTTGCTGCCTGTCTTTGAAACAAATTGCCTTTTCTTTCTCTCTTCTCTGTTAAGGTATCTATTATATTCTCTAGAACTAGAAAGTTGAACATTCATCTTGCTGGAGGCTCTAAATTGTATCCTTGCTGTATGATCTATCATTTTAGATAAACTGAATCTTAGGTAAAGCTGCTCTCTCTGTAAATCTCACCCCTTCCCCCAGTCAAATAAAGAAGAACATTATTTGTTCTCTACAGTAACGTCTACTTTTCCTAATAACTACCTCATGATAAGAGTGGGGAATTTAATTCTGATTTGCAGAGAATTAAATTCCTTTTCCATTCTGCCCCTATTCTATACTTGTGCATTTGTGGAAATGTTTGTTGGTGGAGGCAAATGTACATGACATAGGACTATAAAAGGTTCTAAGACAACTGAGGTTTTCACTTTTAGTTGGGAAAAAATTATCACTTATTGTACTGCTTTAGCAGCCATTAACACTAGTATGATTTCATAGCAGAATTTTTGGCTTAGAACCAGTGAATCCAGCAATAAATATTTTTGTCCTCAAGGCAAACAGTGAGCTTTCACACTGGAAGGCTGTGTAGTATTTCATTAGTTATGTTGCTCAGACAAATGCTTATAATGAATCAGTGTTCAAACTTCTGTATGGCTAAACATTCATATAATTCTGTGCAAAACAGAGATGTTTCCCAGACATACTCATTTTGATTATGTCTGTATTTTTCCCTTTTCAACATAGATAATTTATAATATGAGGCCTGCTCTACTGCCCTTATACTAGAGATTTGAATATGCTCTTAAGAATTTATAAGCAAACATTATAAGGAAGCTGATGTTTCTGTATGAAGCTTTAGTCTTGGGAAGGGGAAAACACAGAGAGCTTTTCCCCTTCCTTCTCAGGATTTTTGTTCTCAGTGAGCACAATCACCACAGAACGTAACAATACACAATTCAATTGCATAGGTTTATTGAATCAAAGGTTGACTATAGTTGTCTCTTTAATAAATGTCTTAATTTCAGGACAACTAATTAGTGGTACACATCATTGATCAACAGAATTTTACCAAGTAATGTAAACAGAGAAGATATCTCAGTTAGTAATCAGATAATATTAGCCTTTGCAAGGCTGACCAACACAGGTAACAAAAACCACTTGAATTTCTGGAATAGCTTTTACTGGTAATGTAACAGAATCTTGGAAGCCTGCAATTCTCTAGATCAATTTATACCTAGCATATTTAAGGCAGAGTTAATCTAGGTCTCTTTCTCATGTTTTTCACCTCCCTTGAACTAAGGAATCTTTTCAGTAATGGTCCTGCTCCCTTCTCTGTGTTATCAGGGTCTGTTAGACATTCCATCACAAATGGTTACTCCCCCTGCCCTAGCATGCTGTTGCATTTCAATGGATCTGTGTGTAGAGATGGACTTATGCCCTTCAATAGACTAAATATTCATCATATAGTTCCTTAAGCTCATTATCCATCATGATAGTTAAAGATTCATTTGTTGGATAAGCCCACAAGGAGATGATTCAAACATGGATCCTTTCTGGTTCAGTTAGCCATTGGTTTTTGCATATCCAAAGTATCCTTCCAACATTTGAAATGACTATCGGAATAACAAGATGGAAGAAAAAAAGATCTTTATTAAATAGCCTGTACGTCTCAAACTTCCAAGACTTTTTTTAAAGAAGATGGAAATATTTTCCTTGTTTCCAAGCATTAACAAAAACTGCTTTGAACTTTTATAACAGTTTCCTATTGGCATAACAGAACATTGTTTACTAACCAATTGAACAAATATGGCTACTGGTACAAGATAATATGGTCAAAATGTTAAAATATGAACAATTGAGTTTAAAATTATTTCAGAAATTCATATTGGCTATATAAGGGAATGACCTTTACAAAGACTTTCGCAAGTGAGTTGGGGACACAATTCAACTTGGCTGAAAAAAAATAATGTCATTAAAAACTAAAACATTGATGAATAGGCTTCCTCCAATCTAATTCCATATTAGAAAACAATTTCCTTAAAAAAAAAATCCTTATTTTCACATTTTGAAATGATTAAAATTTGCATATAATTAAAATGAAAAATAATTCCTAAAATCACAGTTTTAATAGTACTTGCTTAGAAAGTATACAAAAATAAAATCTTTGCTCCTATTAATAAATTCTTTGGCATGATTTTTTGCTTCATCTTCAGGAAATGTTTTTGTTGCTGTAAAACAGCATATTAAACCATATTTTAGAAGAAAAACAATATTACTGCATGTAAAGCTCTCAAAGAAACTAGCCTGTTACCTATGTTCATTTATTATAAGTACCAAGGGAAGACATTTTAATTTACTCAGATGTTTAAAACACCTTTTCATTTCAACACTGTGCTCCTTTTATCACTATGCTCATGCTGCAGGATTGTATGGCTTATTATGTACCGTTTTAAGAATATTCATTAACTGAGGAGATCACATTGTGCTTTGAAGGTTGGGCTAGAAATGTATTTATTAAGTAATACAATTATGTGACATAAATTGGCTTGATTAAAAAAAAAAAGTCTTATACTGAATTATTGTTCTGATATCATCTTGTATGATTGAGTTCCAGATAGCCCATCTTGCTTTCTGATAAATTCCTCATACTGTATGTATGGTTAGGCAGATTAGCGTGCTTCTGATATGAATGACTTTGGCATAAGTTGTTATACTTTGTATTTCCTTCTTAAATCATAATTTTTTAAAAATATACATGAACCTCACATTTAAGTATGAAAACAATATTTTTGAAGATACATTCTCATAAAATTTGACCTTCTAAAAATATTTTTTCTCAAAATATGCATTTCTAAATTTACTATATCTCAAAATGCACACCTTTCTGGCATTTTGATACATTAATTTAGCACAGACATGCAATGCAAAATTTGGAAAAGTTCAAAACCTAAAAACCTTCTACATTTTTATTTTCATATTGATTCAGGTAAGGTGGTATCAGTTCATATATTTAACCTCTGATGTGATCTTAATAATAAATTATTAATAAAATGTAACCTTGAGAGACAAGATGAATACTTATATGAGAGTAAATGTCTTGTTTTGATAACACAGCATCTCCAGCTGACAAAGATTACATACATACACACACATAGAAATCTCAAGGTTACCTGCCAAAGTTTCCTGCTGAAATTACTCCCTTTTATAAAAAAGTATTTGGCTGGATATAAAAAGAATAACATGATTAGGTAGCAATTTGGTATAAAAACATCTGGCAAGTAGATGGAGAATCTTTGAGATCAATATCAGCTTGGAAGTAGAGAATGCCATCAATTTTACTGAAGGGTGGGAGTCTTAGAAATCCAAGAAAAGGAAGATTAATTATGGTGAAAATAAACCAGCTTGAGGAAAAATCATAAAAGTGTCATGAGTTAGATCTGATCAAAAACATACTAAGAGAGTATTGGCAAAGAAAATGTATAGCAAGAATAGTAGAGTCTAAACAACCTTTCCATGAAGGCAACCTTTAGACTTCTATAGGTTTTGAGGAACTGTGATAAATTACTGACATCACATAGACAAAGAAGAAAAGCATAATCATTATGCTGTTTAAAAAGGGCAGCCCCACATTATGTACTCTGAAGTAATTTTAATTTATTAGTAGGACAATGTGTTTTGACAACTGAAGCCAGTTGCAACAATCAGCCATGGGTAATAGTAGTAGTGGGGAGGTTCTGCCATTAAAGGGTAGTCAGTCTATCAGTAATATTATAACAAGTTATTTGCTATTGTTTGGTTATGTACTTCAATGCAGATACCCCCACATACTTTGAGAAATTTTGGAACTGTTCTTAGCTCTGTTCTTTCTGAGTACAAAGTAGGTTTGTCTTTGATGTCATAAGAAAACACTTGGGGATGGGGAGGTTGGAAACTTTATATGTCATTATTCCTCTCTATTCTTCAAGGAACAGATCACACCTAGAATATTGCATTAAGCTCTGGGCACTGCATATGGGTAGTCCTTGTTTAGCGACTGCCTTGTTTAGGGACCGTTTGCAGTTATGATGGTAATAAAAAAAGTAGCTTTACAACCAATTGCTTATTTATGACCTTCACAGGTCTGTAAAGGAAAGCTGAAGTAAGATCATAAGCACACTTGCAGTTTCATTTAGCAACTGCTTCACTGAACAACTGAGTTGCCAGTCCCAATTGTGGGTGCTAAATGAGGACTACCTGTATTAGGAAGAACATTGAGAAACTGGAGCTTGACCATAGGAGAAACCATGATGAGAGGCATGGACGGAAACAAAAAGAGGAACAGTTGGAGGTGTTTTATGCTTCATGTGGAAAAGAAAAGACTTCATGGAGACACGGTAACTGCTTGAGATATCTAAAACTGTTATGCAGAAGATGGGCCAGTATTGTTTCAAGCTGTTCCAAAAACAGGACAAGAAACAATAGGTTTAAATAATTACAAGTAAATTTCAGTTGGATATCAGGAAAAATTCCTAGTGGTATGAGCTGTTTGGCAATAGAAATGGGCTCTCCTTTGTGGAAGATGTTTAATCTCATATTCTATGATTGTATGTAAAAATGAAACCACATATAAGCTTGGAGCTTAGCTTTCAGGTTTATCCAACATAACTGTATGGCTGACAATGACATTCTGGTAAGAGATTCAGGACACAACAGAACTCATAATCAGTGTGTTGAATTCACAGCTATAATTTAATATAAACTAGGCTGTATGTTTTTACTAGACTGTTCATTGTGTGTACGTTGGCGTCATCTGATCCTAGAGGCCTCTTGCGGGATCGATGATGGGATCTGCTTCATGGACATGAAGGAGGGTCCAGATCAGCAATAATATCTGAGAACTCCACCAAGAAACTAAAGCATGCATAGCAAGGTCAACAAATCTCCCAGAATTACTGCACAGTAGATAAAAAATGGTGGAGGAAACAATGTAGAACCTATATCCCCCACTTGGGTGAGGACTCCTCTCCACTCCCCTGGAGATTGGCACCACCTGCTCCTGAAAAAGGTACTTCATCTGGCTTGCAAATTCCATATGACTACTAGATGGCAGTAAAGTAATTAAAAAATGTAACACTTTGCTGCTATCTAGTGGTCATCTAGATTTTTGCAGTTCATTTCTGATGGCAGTGCCTTAAAGCCTTCTAGGATATGAGTGAACCTAAAAGCAGGTTTTTAGAAGCATGCTAACTCTTGTGAGTATAACCTTTAAGGGACAGCATCATAAAAATAAGCAAATGGGGGAAAGGAAGTTGCTGTAATTTCTCTTGATGTTCTGTTGAGTGTATCATTGATGTTCTCTTGATGTTCATTCTAGAGTGTATCTTATGTTGGGCACTCAGGGCAACTAAGAATTCTGTTGTGTACCACCATTTGACTACCCAGAATCTCCAACCTGAGCTGGTAGAATGATTTAGACTTGGAACTGACTTCCAGAATGATCCCTCTGAGGGATTTCAACATCCATGCTGGGACTACAAGAGTTGGAGCAGCTGAAGATTTCTTAGCAGCCATAACAACCACAGGCCTCTCTCAATTTTTTATTTTCCCAATACTTTTGGCCAGGCAACACTTTGGTTCTACTGGGCAGAGTGATGGCCGATGGCAGATGTTTAATTTTTAGTTTATCTATTATAGACAGGGATCAGCAAATACTCTAACCTAGATATTCAACCATATTATATAATAAAAATGTTACAGGAATTGCTTCATTTACCTTACAAAACAATTTTTATTTCTGCCACAACTCAACCAGAATGGTGTTTTCTTTATGCCAAGAAGCCTAAAAAATACAGCAATCAAACGTGATTCTTCTTTACAAGTTTATATATCTTACCAGCTTACTTCCAGTGATCCTATAAACTGCAACAAAATATCACAGAAATTGAAATCTTGCTCTAATGTTTTCATATACAGTGTGAGTGATTTTATATTTATTTCCTTATTGTGGTCAGGCAACTTTCTGCAGAGAATTAGGTCCACAGCAATTATTAATCCCTATAGGGATAAGGGATCTATTAGGATGGCAGGAGGCTAATCATTTTCAAGGAATTTCAGAATACTCCAGGGATTGATCCAGCTAACATGGTGGATGCTCCTGTTGAAGCCCCGGTAACCCAGAAGAACATTGAAAAAACCCAGGCAATTAACATAATCTCATTTTAGTATTCCCCTTCTCAATATATATAGTCATTTGAGAGCAAATTAGGAGCTGACAAAATACAAGTGGAAGAAAACTCATCCTGAATCTGATTAAAGATTAATAACAGTAGTGAAGGAGTGAAAAAAGAAAAAGAATATTTTCTTGCACAATCCCACTCTCACTCAAAGGAGATTTAAAAAAAAAAAAAACTAGTTACAAGGTTTCTGAGACCTGGTCCACCAGAAAATAATTTAGAACTTTTGGTAGCTTTCTGTGATGTGTTTGCTGGAAATTTGAGGATAACACTGATCCTATTCATCATGCCTTAGGCACTGCAGCTCCATCTATAGTGTTCCATCTATAGAGGTGTCCAGTTACTAAGTGTCCATATTCTTTGAATGTCTTTCAGTTGTTAATGTTGGAAATGTTCAGACAAATACCTGTTTGACTCTTGTTGCTCATGGCTTATAGGAAGGAGGTATTCCTTTCAAGAAGAAACCAGCTCTTACTCTTAGAAAATGAGCAAAATTTTAAGCCACTTCCCTAAAATGTTGGCCTGGTGCCAATTTACTCATTGTTGAGAGACTTAATGCTGCCCAAATTATGCAGAATTTCAAATATGATTTGATCCCAAAATATGTACAGGACTGAGAGCTGAGTTAAATTTCTAGTTCTGTTAGCAGGATCAGCACAGAGGTATGTTCTCTTAATGCAAAGAGAGAAAACAGAAGTTTTGCAGCTGGCTATACTCCAGAAGCTGAGAAACTGAATGAAGCCCCTCAAATGCTTGGAGATAGATAGTAGTTGCTTAACTGACATATTCAGCATTCTAGCCTTTGGAAACTCAAATTCTCAGCATACCTCTCACACATGACAACATTCAAAAGACTACAAAGTGCTTTGAAACCACCCAATTTGGCTTAGTAATTTTGAAGTAATCATTGCTTTAATTTGTGAATTTTCTTCAGTGAGGTGATTAAAATGAAGCTTGGCTGAACTAAGCCATTCCTGTAAAACCTTGCTTAGTATATTGTTTATTGTATTGTGTATTTTAATTCATGTTTTTATTGTGGACTTTACTAATTATTCAAAATTTTAACTTGTGGTTTTAATGAATTGCAAAGCAGCCTGACAAAACTCTTTTTGTTTTGTTACATATACATGTAAAAACTAAACAGCTATTGGTGTTGATGGTCATATGCATTTTTTGCAATGCCTCTGAATGCCACAATGAAAGCAACAAAGAGCTGATCTTTCATGATCTGCTTGCAAGTTTCCCAGTGCTTAGACACTGGGAAACAAGATGCTGGAAAACATAAGTTAAATAATTAGAATAAGTTACACTGAAGTTCTAACTGTGGAAAAAGCAATGTGTATTTCAGATTGAAAATTGTAAAGAGAAGCATAGACAAAACCAGAATTAAAGGGGCCAGTGAAAGGAGCATGTGTGTTAGGAAGAGTGGGCCAACTGATGAAAAGGAGATCCAGTGCAAAGGAGACACACAGAGAACAAAATCATAATGAGAGAAGAGATGGCTCCAGCAGCAATGGCATTCTGCTGGAATGCAAATAGCTCATGGACTTAGAAATCTCAGTGAATGCTATCTCAGTATGAGACAGGAAGATGGTGAGCCTTGAGTTAGAAGAACTTCCAGGGGCACTGAAGTGATGCTAGGGCAAGTACAAAGATAGGCTTGACAGAGAATGTCAGGTACAAGAGTATGATGGGAACAGAACAGTAATAAGCAATTTGGCAAACTGCAATCCTAAAAGACACAGGTGTGGAAAACTGGCAGAAGATTAGAGTTGAAGAGAGGAGAATCATATTTTTCTTTCTCTCTTTCTCTCCCCTTTTGGAATCAGTCAAAAGTGATGGGAGCTGCTGGGACACCAGAGAAGGAAGAGTGAGCCAAGATGCAACTGAGGCGGACCCATGAGACTTTCCCCCCCAAAAAGGGAATCTCACCCTCACCTTGTATCTGAGAATGACTGCACCAAGAATAATTTTCCATGTTGGCAGATGGCCAAGCACTAACTAGATGAGGAAAAACTCCCACAAGAACCTTGGGAGCACTATGAAGACCAAGGGGGAAGAAATGGCATTGTGTAAATGAGAAGAGCGATGGCTGCCCTGTAAGAGCAACCAGAAACTCCCCCAAAGCTGAGAAGATCTAATGGCAAAGGTAACTGAAACCAATCTTCTGCACCCAGACATTTGGGAGGAGAGTGGGTCAAAGAAGACAGGAACCAACAAGCAAGAGGAGGGAATAATAAAGCACTACCTTTAAGAGTGCAGTAATAGCAGCAGAGGAGTAGAGCAGAGGCAGGCGATGGAGGAGAGCAATGGTATAAAAGGAACCGCTCTGATAAAATTCAGATAGAAAAAAAAATGCCAATAAGTATAACGTTTAGAGATTAAAAGTGAGAAGCTAAACCTAAATACAGAAACAAAGTGGAGAAAGTTCCAAGAAGATCAGAAAACAATAAGAAACTAGCAGGACAAAAAGAAATGAAATACAGTAAAATAAGGGAATAAATAAAATCACAATAGAAAATAAAGTTTCAAAATATATGTTACTCTAATACAACCACACCCACATCCACTCCTACACACATACACACACTATAGAAAGTTACCATAAGTTACAAAACAATGTAGGGCAGGACATGTTAAGAATAAATGTCTAAAATATGAAGATCATAGATAAAAAAATATACTAAAAAAATAATGTCTCTGTGTAAAGAACCAAGTTTATTTTTATTCATTTTGAAATAAATCACTGGTTTCCTGTGGTGTCCTACCAAATCTGTACCACCTGTAAAAGAACTCATGACAAATGTAAGTGCATGATGGACCAATTGATAGATGGAAAAATGATGGGAAAAAGAGGTCTTTAGACATCATCCAGTTTCATACATTATAAATAATGGACTTTTGAAGTGTCTGGGTGCGTTCTCCATGCTTCTGTCTTTTGAAACTACAGGACAATGGATCAAGCCAGTAGTTGGAGACAGAGGTTTTTGGTAAATATGGCAGCAGAATTAGACAAAAGTACACTGAATTAAAGAGAATGTGCTAATGAGCTATAATAATAATATTTTGTAAAAATACTAATACTAAATACTAATTCAATACATGTGCATTTCTTGAATTCAAATGGATTGTAGGAGAAACTGAACTATGGAAAGATGCAGTACAGACAAAGAAAAGAATAGAGTGAAAATGGAACAACAAGGGAGTAAACCAAATCTGCAAAGATGATTGATACATCGAATTCAAACAATCTATTTAAAAGACAACAATGAAAACCAGCCTTATTTCTGTGGTGTAAAGCAAATAATCCCTTTAGCTTAAAAACAAACAAGCAAACTTATTTTTCCTGTCAGTTATTGAAATTACATTATTGTGAGGCTGTACCAGACCCTCAATTCTTTCAAACACCAAAGAAATTTGGAATTTCAAACTGGATCTGGATCCAGACCTTTCATCTACTCTGTCTGTAGTGGGTTTTGATGAAAATACCAGACCCAGACATGCCTAAGAAAAGTACTATTCAAAATTCAGATAGGATTTATATTTCCCAGGGCTATGGGTAATGAACAGGATCTGATCTGGCATCTTGTACTGGCTCTGTCTAGGTGAATAATTAGGCATGTATGCCTTTTATATTTCACTGAAGCCTTTTTTTAAATCAAGTGCAGCCTTCTTATGATTTAAACTCATTTTCCTGAATATGCTGCATTGTGATGCTTTTTTAACTTCACACTGATTCTGCCCTATTATCTAAAATATATACTGTCCATACACTTTTATTTTTAAAAGAATAGATACAGTGCAAATATATTAAATGCTTGACCAGATAGTTTCATGACATAACACCTTGGCCATTAGGAATAACTTGTGATAAAACTCTATTATCTTTGTTAAAATCGGTTTTTAAAAAAATCAGTTAAAATTTTGGAGGAGCACAAATGAAATATGAAAAAAAAACAACCCATCACATTAATCAAATCTGAAACTTGATTTGAAATCTTCCTTGTAGGTGGGGAATTAAAATAATTAATTTGTTTAGGTTGCTGCTGCATATGGTCAGGAGTAACCTGTAAACAATAGGTCATGATCTGTCTCATCGCCCACTGTTCAAAGTCTGGATGTCTGCACAGTGTTACATCTACTTCTTATTAAATATACAGGATGGCCTAAGACTGAAGTTGTACAATTTTTACTAATTGACACTCCTAGAGTCACTAGTAGGTTAGTGGCATATAAAGGTAATAAATTATTATTATTATTATTATTATTATTATTATTATTATTATTATTACTGAAATCTCTAAGAAAATTGCTAAATGCTATTCCACTGAAATTGTAATTGGAAGCCAACAGGATTAAATTTACTTTGGCTTGGAGTGTCTGGCGCACACACACACACACACACGTTAACCTTATTTTATATGCATGTATTTTTATTTGGTCTCTCACTGTCAATAACAAAAATGCACAAGGTACCGTTTTCGGGTTTTATCATCATTCATGTAAGAAGAAACCCTCAGTTTGATCAGAAATCCTGCCCCCCCTTCAGCTTTCCTGAGAGATTCTCATTGCTGAAATTCTACTCCTGCTACATTTTAGGCTTATACAGGAGGAAAAGTCTGGATTTTGTGAAATAATGTTTATTGATTTTTGTATACACAAAGACAAGTTAGAAACAAGAACTAATACAACCTAAAGACAAAAATAAACACAAGTTTTAAAAAAGGAAAAATAGAAGAAAAAATATCTATCATAGAACAAAAACTCAGTTTTTAAAACTTGACTACACAGAAAAATACAGTCCACGCATGATACAAAATTCTTTATAAATCAGTAAGTTCTAAACATTTGGTATATTGTTCACATTAACATTTTCAAACCTTATTTCTCTTCTAAGCTCCATATTAACAAACTTATAAACTTTGGTTGTTGTGGAGAGAAATAGGAGGAGGAAACACAATGTTCCTATCTTGAGATCATGAAGGAATGTTGGGATATAAACTAATAAAGGAGCACTTATTACCAGAATTGACTGAATAAGAAAGTTATTTCCTAATGTTCCCTTTCCACCATTCTTATTGATGCAATATTATATTTTATAATGGGTTTCTCTACAAGTAGTTCTGATGACTGAAAGTTGTAGACTACAACTCTAGTCCATATCTTAAATATATACTCATAACTACCAAGCCATCACTCATTTTTTTTTTCAGCAGCCAAGCTTGTTTGATTTCTTTCACTCTTTTTGGTATGATTCTTATTATTTCCAATGGTCAGCCAGGCTGCATATGGGATATAGTACCACCGGGTGTAATGTATAATAAACAGGAGCTGAAGACCATTGTTGTTTGATTTTATTTCATAAAGCCTTTCAGGTTTTTGTGAACTCTGATTTATCTTTCCAAATATATATCCTTTTTTAATAATAACTTTATTAATTAAAAAAAACTACCAAAAACTAGTATTAAAAGTAGACTACAGAGAGAAAAGGATTACAGAAATGAAAAGTATGAAAGATTAGAAAGTGTAAAAGACAAGAAAAGAGAAGAAAAGAATCAGAAAAAAAATTCTCACAACAGATATAAATAACAATATACATCCAACTCTTACACTGTTTAAAACGTAACTTCCATTATTTCTATTAATCCATATTGTTTCTAATCACAAATCCATAAAACAAAATTTCATTTTTTTCCATATCTCACAAAAAGTCCAAAAAAGGTTTCCAAATATTATTAAAATTATACAATATCTTACCTTGAATCAAAGCCGTCAATTTTGCCATCTCAGCTAACTTCATCAAGTTCGCCATCTATTCTCCCATCGTAGGTAATGTCTTGTCCTTCACCTCCTTGCATACAAAAGTCTTGCTGTTGTCATAAATAAGAACAAAGTTCCATAAGTTTTTCCAACTGTTTGTCCATCAAACCTAAAAGAAAAGTCTTTGGTTTTGATTGTATGTTAATCTTTATAATCTTCTGTATACAAATATGTATGTCATTCCAAATTTATTTTGCATTTTTACAAGTCCACCAAAATGATAAAATGTCCCTTTGTGTTGTTCACATTTCCAACATACATTCGACATACCTTTATACATTTTAAATAACTTTTTTGGTGACAAATACCAATATGATACATCATTTTATAAAAAGTTCTCTTTAAAATTATAACACAATATACATTTTAAACCTTTTTGCCACATATTTTCCCATTGTTCCAACTGTACATTATGACCAAAATTTTTAGCCCATTTTATCATACTCTCTTTAATTTGTTCATCTTCTGTCTCAAATCTTAATAAAAGTTTATGCATCTTTGCAATAGTCATTAGTACATAATTCTACTTCAAACTCAGTCTTAGCCTATTCAAAACCACAAACCTTTTTATCTATTTTAAACCTTTCATGTAACTGAACATAAGAAAACCATTGACATACATATCCTTCTGCTCCAAATGTCTCATATATCCTTAAGCAAATATCGAGCCTTTCAATACGGTAAAGGTTTAACGTGTTTCCAACAGGCATCAAGAGTATGTATTTAGAAATAACAGATATATTAAAAATAGGACATGGCAGACACAAAATATGCTGACACAGGCAACAGGGCATACAGATTTTTCCTCTCTCCCTCCCTCCCTCCTCCTTTCCTTCCCACAACTAGCATGGAGTCCTGACTTTTCTCTATAAGCTCTGACTGTTTTCAGAAAAATTCAAGGCAATAGTTGGTGGAAGTCTGGATGTAGATTAAATCAGTGAAGTGGAATGTTTAGTTCATTGGGGGTTTAACAGAGCTCTATTAAAAATTCACCTTTGTAACAATAATACCTCACATAACTCTAACCGTGGTCCTGCTTGCCTTTGTACCGTCATGCCTGTGCTATCATTGCACATCTGAAAAGCCAAATTTGGAATGGAGAAAAAACAGCAAGGCAGAGAAAGGGCTTTACTGAGTAAATATAATAGGGAATGTTCTGCTTCACATCCCTTCCTCCCTCCCTCCCTCCCTCCCTCCGTGTCTTCACATACAAGTTTGTGTGTGTGTGTGTGTGTGTATAATTTTAAAAGTGGACTTTATTGTGAAATAGGTTGACAGCAACTTTCTGAACCCTTTGAACTATAAGGGCATGAAAAAGACTTATACATGTTTGCTCTTAATGTCATGCTTAATATGTTCCAGGAAGATTTTCAAGAGGAATATAGCAGTAGAGCAACGGCAAATTCTCTTCAGCAGTCCTATTTCCCATGAGAATGAGTCCATCTGGAGTTTTGGACCATTTGGCCTTTGATAAATCATCAGGAAACCTCACCAATGACTTCTGTTGCAAGTAGAAAGATTTCGAATATCCACTGATTGCACCTCTAAGACAAGAAAGTGCCATATGCATCTGATCTGTTTCAAAACTGCTGATGTTTCACATACATTGCAGAAAACTTAAATTCAACCCTGAACATTAATGCAGTAGAACATTTTATTCTTGTGAGGTAATGTCTTTTCAGATGATTTTTTAAAAAATATTATCCTTAGATCTTCATGTTAATACATCCTACTACAATCTGTGTTCTAAAGAAATCTAGTTTGTAGCAAATACAATATGATCTCTCTCCTTGAGTTCTGATACAATTTTCCCTTGTTCAGGCAATGGATATGGATGAAGAAGAAAGCATAATAGAATTTTTAATTTTTTTTTATTTATTATTAAATTTATATGCATGTATCCATGTTTTAGACATGTATCCATGTTTTAGCATTCAGGCTTAGTATCAGCTGCATAATCATCCCTGTCCAGAGACAGTCACATGCAACCTTCATGTGACTTTAAATTTAAGTCATTCAACCCCGTCAGTTTACAAGACTGTTGGATGGAAATTGAATGTTGAGAAGAAATAAGATATCTGAATTTGCATCAGCAACTCCTCCAAATCCAGCTGCGGGAAAACTATAAGTGTTGTTAATTGAACAGATGTGCCATATGGGCATAATATAAAAACCAACCTCTTTCTTGCATAGCTTGCACTTCCAAAATGTGTGTGTATGTGTGTGTGTATGTGCGTATGTATATATATATGCCACAAGGATCTCTGCTGGTCTATATGGAATAGTATTGATTATCATAACTCATTTTATAACTCACCTTGGCTGACAGTGAAACCTTTGAAATCACGCCATCTGCATATAGACTTCCTCACCCAAGTAGAACTGTGCTTGAGAAAGCCTGGTTCTGCTTAAGTATTCAATAAAATACCTGGATTGCATCATATATTCCATAATGAAAGAAATGTTGAATGTTGAACTATTACGATAAGGCTCTACAGAACTCAAGGCACTTACATTTTTTCTTAACAAGCTGAAAGAAAAGTTCTTATTTTTCTTTTAGTGAATTTTTAAAAAAGAATGGTACAACAATGATGATACAAAGAAAAAAATAATAGGATAAAAATTAAAAAAAGACCCATATAATATTAATGTACAACTAGCTCAGTCCTTTAATTTGTTATTACATTATAAATATACTTTAAAATGACAAAGAACTTTTTGGCATCTGGTATGTTATTTTCTTTCTACCTGCATGGGATGATTCTCTTAGCAATCCCCAGGCTCACTAGAGTAAGAGTTCCAAATGTCAAATTACAAAAATATGAAAATATGGAGTGTAGTTCAGCATTACGGTTATGTCTTTAACAACTTTATTTTTCCCCAAAATTGCCCTAACATATACAATGACTTGTACGAGGAGCCATAAGAACAAATAAAATAGTTGAAAACAGCTTAAGCAATTCTATGTTTTATTCACATGCTTTTTGGTGGCTATATATAATGCTATATACTATTGAACTACTTCTGCTATAATATACTGCACAAGAAGAGTACAGGTATACATTTTTTATTATTTATTGTAACATGTCACTGGGTGTAAATGTTTTATAAATTATGGGCTGTCTCATTCTTTTGATGTAGATTTGTTTTTTAAATTATGTTTGCCTACCTGTCTGCCTGCCTCCCTATAATCTGACTTAATTTCCTGTTCTGGACCTGGTAGTACACTTTGAGGTTTCCAGTTTTGCTTTGAGGAGGCAACCATATAAACATTTATAAATCTGCCCATCATGAACAGTGGAAAAAGAAGATGAAGTTTCTGGATGATGTTCAAGGACAGTCCCATATAGTCTGCACTGCAGTAGTCCAAGTGGGAAGTGACTAGGGCATGAGCTACCATGAGCAGGCCTCCTGGTCCAAGAACATGTGCAGCTGGCTGCCACTTGCTCCTCAAGCAGGAGCCACAAATCCATGAGGATCTCCAAACTGCACGCCAATTCTGTTCAGGGGAGCACTACCCGATTGTAAAGGTAGAGTAAGGAAGATGAACTTGATGGAAATAGCAAGCTCCGTTACCAAAGCAATGAGAGATGAAACATATTTGAAATCCACAACAGAACATATTTAGAAGAGGCTCAGACAGATACCTCCCTAATTCACAGAGTAAAAGAAGGGGGAGTAGTAACAGCATAAACAGACTTGCAAAGTTCTGTTATTATAGCCAATCTCAAGCAAAGTAGTTTTTACCTTGCTGTGGAGTTGATTTCCTGATCTAGTGTACCTGGTGGGGCTGACATCAATCTTGCAAGTATCATCAACATACCGTTAATATTGCATCCCATACTGCTGAATGACCTCACCCAGCTTCATGTAAATGTTAAATAGGATGTATGAGAGGACTAAACCTTGAGGCACCCTGCATAAGAGGGATCTAGAGCTAGATTTTTCTCTCACACCAACGTGGAGTGCCACTGGCCATAGAAGAAGGAAGAAAACCATGGCAGAACAGTGCACCCCCAGTCCCAACTCCCTAAGATGGTCCAGAAAAGGTCATCCAAATGCCTGACCAATTCTATCTCAGTAGTATAATCCAGCCTGAACCCTGACTGAAAAGGATCCAGATAATCTGCTTTTTCCTGGGCCCTTTGTAGTTGAGCACTTACTATTCTTTCAATGACCTTCTCTAGAAAGGGATGATTGGACAGAGCATGAAGGTTGTTTAATATGGTTGGGTCCAAAGATGGCCTCTTGAGAAGGGGATGAACTACTGACTCCTTCAAGGCAAGCAGAACCACCAGAGCATCTCTCTAAACTAAGGAGCTTTACAGAATACACAGATGTCATACAGGCATGATCCAATCCAAGGCCCTTGTATTGTTCACATTTTGATGTTTTTTTCCCCCTAAAAAGGAAAGTAATATACTATATGGATTTTAAAATGAAAGTGAATAAATGCAACATAGTAAGTGCCTTACAAATACCAACAGTAAGATAGTCTCTGTCCTCAAGTTTACAATCCAAAAGACATATATATAAAAAAAAAAGTGGGAAGGGGGAAAATCAGATTCAATCATTAAGTCTTAGGGTTACAGTTCGTATCATGAAAGTGTCTACAATCCTGATGTTCCTCGGTTGTCCCCACCTGAGATGCCAGATTCCCTTTCCTTTGCAGGGGGTGGATGGGAGGGGAGGATATGTACCTGCAGAATTTTAAACAGTGTGCTAACCCACTGTGGAGAGGCATTTGTCATATTCATTGTCCCCTTCATTAATCTTAGGCCAGTACACCATAAAAATTTAATTAAAACTTCATATGAATTGACTATATATTCAAATTTCCCTCCTACTTCTGTTGCTATATTCGAGATGAATATTTATTTTAGAACTTAGTCATCACTATGATTTCTCCATAAATAGTTCACAAAAAATATTACATCAGATGTTAAGTTTTTTGCCCATAGAAGGTCAGTTACTTCATTCCAAAGGGATAGAAAATTCCCCCCTTGTTTTCCTTTTAAGTCAGATTTATGTTAATCACAGAAATATGCTTTGAATGCTTCCAGTAAACAAAATCTGAAAACTCTTTATGGTAATATTAATTTACTATTCAAAATTCCTTTGCCTTTTATAAAGGTCCCTGGCGTATCTTATACACTCAAAATACTAGCAATCTAACATGGGCAATGAAAAGTAAAATTTGCTTCCCTCTTTGCCAGGAATCAAAAACTGACTTGAACACACACACACACACACACACACACACACACACAGTTCTAACTTAGTTCCTTACAAACAATTGTTGAGGCTGTAAAAAATAAAACGTGATATATATGATAGAATGTGCATTCTACTATCTTTGCATTCAACATGCAGGACAAGCCTCAGACCTGGCCAGCCCCATATCTCAGTTCTGAATGTTGTTTTCTCTAGTTTTCCAGTTTCAGTCAGATGCCAAAATGATTTCTGACTTGACCTCTTCCCCTACCTTAATTTTTACTTGCCAATATGTCACACACACAGAAACAAAAGAAGTGGCTATAAACCACTTTTTACATTTTGCATATATTATCATATCAGAAGAAACATACAAGTAAATATGGATTTTATTTGCAAATAACATGCATTTTCGCTTTATAGCAACCTTTCCCATCTTGATGGTCTCCAGATGTGTTGGGACTACAACTTCAAGACTTCCAAGCCAACATGGTTGGGAGGGCATCAGGTTGGAAAAGGCTGTTATACAGGAATACTTTTCCTCACTGCTATTGCCAGACCCTAGCCCCTAATCTGAAGACTGTGGCTTCTCCCATTTTCAGATGTAATTTCTTGGCCACCATCACAAGTGCTATCTTGCCCAATTTGAAACTGCTCAGTGTGTAAAACAGGAATTCCCACAGTATAAAAATTTCTCCCATATGTGGTTTGTTTTGGAGGCAGAGTTCAGGTCCCAACTTTAAAAGGAAAGAGATTTTTAAAGTTCAGATTTCAGATTTAAATAATGGGGTAAATTTGGCTATGTATGTTCCAAAGTTCAACTTTATCATGGAAATACAATAAAGTATTTATATCCCAGACCATATGTATAAAATCCATTCATGGAAGCCTGCAACATGTAAGGAGGTTTTGAACATTCTGAGGTGCAGAAGTAAATCACAGCTTTCTCACTGTAGGGTGTTTTATCAAACATCTGATCTTCAAACCAAGTGCTAATGCTAGAACTGGCTAATAACCAAAATACTCACAGTCAAATTAAGTGTTCCCATCTGAGGTGATAAATGGGAAATACATAACTGTAAAACACGGCTTATGTAAAACAATTCATAGACATCTGGCCATGACAGCTGGCTTTGTAATTGATATAACAAAGCAAATGAAATAGCCTAGTGTAGGTAGTTTGTTCTGTGCGTCTAGATATATAGATAAATATATCCACCCACCCAGAAATCCTGTATCGATCCTTTTTTTCCCCTTGTGATTGTAAAATATGAGTATTTTAAAAATGTTAACATTTATTGAAAGAAGAAAAAAGAACTAGAAAACATGAATAAAGAAGAAAAAGGAAAGAACGAAAAGAAAGCAACCCCCCCATCTCTCTCTCTCTCTCTCTCTCCCTCTCTGTCTCTGTCTCTGAAAAAACAGGCTACTGGTTTCATATAAAAATATGATATAAAAATATATCATATTTTTAAGTTTTATCAGTATGATTCTATTTAAACCATATGGGATCATACTCCCTGGTCTTTCTTCTCCTTCTGTATAAAACTAATTCAGAAGCTGAGAGTTAACAGGGTTCATTAAGTCAACTTTTAGAGTCTGGCATACATTTTTCCAGAAGTACATAATTACTTTTTTCACAACAATCCAAGCTCTCTCTGCATACAAAGTTATTAATAGTGTGAGAGTTTCCAGATTGTTAAAATATAATAAAACATTATCATCTTTGACCCATAATTGATTTGCAAGAAGCTGGTTCACCATAGTAATAATATCTAACCAATATGGAATTATGAGTAGATATGCATGCAGAATATAAAGAAAAGTTCCTCAAATTTATTACATCTCCTGCACAGAAAGATGACATCCTTTTTGAAAATAGTCTTTGAGACGATCCAATAAACCTTCAAAACAATAATTTTTCTAAATGAATTAAGGTTTTACATCACAAGAAACATATCTAACATTTCTTAAAACCTGAAGCCATTTATATGGAATACTCCAATTCTGTATTTTAAATTTCTTGTATATTGTCCACAGTTTTATGCTTTTTTAATTTAAGAAGAAAAAAAAAGGGGGGGGAGGTTAATCTCAGTAAAGGCCCATTTCAATGCACTTTACTTCCAGAATTTCAGAGGCTGTGAGTGCATCAGGGCCAAACAGTGAATTTAATAAATGTTTTTAACTATAAATGTATAGATATTCAGCCACATTAGGTAAATTATATTCTTTTTGTTGTTTGGCTGGGAGGAGTGTTTGGTGAAACTATGCTTATAAGCCACTCAGAAAGATAGATTTGGAAACAACATAAGCTTCTTTCACCCACATTACAAATATGTTGCAATTCTCACTGCTATTGATATTTTATCTCAGTCAGATATCTGAAGAAATTCAATGAGTACAAGATCAAGGGATTGTGAGAAACTGATAAACTGCCTCAACTGATTCAACATTTTCACCTGAAACAGGTTCAAAAAGTATCTGTTTCATTCCCAAAGTGCCTAAAACTCTGTTTTGGTATATTTTAAATGCAACCAGGAATATATAAATGGATTCTTTCCAAAGGATGGTTGCTTACTGATGTCTGTTTCAACAAATGCAATAATTAAATGATCCAATCCCACTTAACCCCAAATGTTCACCTACTGATACTAGATATGTGTACATTTGGTTCTGATGTCTGAGAAAATAACAACCCTTCAAGAATAAAGCAAGCTCGAAATTACTTCCAAGAGAAAAATTAAAGGAAATTCTGAAGGTAGAGAATTAGAAGAAGAAAATTACATTGCAAATGTTGTTACAACATTCATATTTAATTATTTATATTGTTAGAAATTTTGAAAGGGAAGAAGCCTAGCAGATCTCTAAAATACTAAAGAGGTGATGTCTGTAGCCTTGAAATAAAGAAGCATAACCATAAAGTTCAGAGACACCATGCCAACAGCAAAGATACATGTCAAGTCTATGGTTTTCCCAGTTTTGTAACAAATGATTGTGAAAGCTGGATCATCAGAAAGGTTAAAGCATAAACATTGATGTCTTTGAACTAGGGCACTGGAGAAGATTGTTGAGCATATTTTGGACTTCAAAAAGAAGATATCCAATATTTGATGAAGTAAAACTGGAAGCACTAATAATGTGCTAAGATTTAAATATTTTGAATATATAATATGATGGCAAGTGGCATTGGAGAAGGCCCTAAAAATTGTAAAAATTAAAAGTAATTTTTAAAAAGGCCACTGGAAGACAAGATGGGGAAATACTATCATTGATGGCAAAAGTGTGAACATAAAGAAAAAAAAATTACTGACAGACAAGCCTGGTGAAATATCGTCCACTGTGTAACAAAGATTGGGGAATGCCTGAATATCTAAACAACAACAAAGCAGCCTTTCCCAGCCAGGCATTCTATGTGCTCCCTGGCATTTCTAGAAGTTGTAGCTTGACCAATCAGGAAAGCACCCTGTGAGAGAAGGATAGACTAAAACGTGTGGTGCTTTTAATTAAACAAGAGAGAGTGATGGAAGGCAAAACATATCCCCTTTCTCATTATACTGCCACCATTTCTTCCCAGTGAAATTAAGGGCCACTAGGTATTCAGCCAAAGGAGTTTCTTTACATGGTGCTCAGCAACTGTCTTTTACACATTTACTGAAAGGTATATTCATTGTGTTCAGTGAAACTTACTCCATAGACAAAACGTTTAGGTCACAGAGTTCTTTTATGAGTTCTCTGCTATTTATGTATTTATCCTGGAAGAGTGAACTCACCACTTAGAGTGAGCAGGCATGTTTTCTTCCTGGGAACCAGAATTTTGGTGCTACCTGAGAAGGAGGGTTAAAACAGCCCCACCCTCTCCTTAATTGGAGAATTTGTTTTATAAAAAGGGATGAAAACAAGTGTGTGTGTTTGTGTTTGGGGGGGGGGTGTATTGAGGAAAAGAGTCAAGTCCAGAGGACAGCAGAGATGTGGAAAGAACTCCAACCCAAAGGCAAGCACCTCAGCTGTAAACTTCAGACAGCAAGGGAAAACTTCAGTCTTGGAGCTGCAAGACCGCTGAGAGGCAGAACTGAGAGATGGGGGGAGGGGGGAGAGAGACCCTGAACAGAGTCTGCAAACTCAAGCAAGCCTGAAAACTAAACCAAGCCCACTGAATGCAACAGCCCAGGTGCAGAGCTCTACAAACCAGCTCCAGAAACAGAGGACTGTGAGTGCTGGGGGGGGGGGGGGCGGGGAGAGAAAAGCCCATTCGCAAGTCTATAAAGGAGTGAAAAAGGTTTTCACATGCAAATGGATTGAGATTGGCTACAAGAGCTGAAGACCTGGGGAAAAAAGAAAGATTTAAAGAAGAAATAGTTAAGATAAGAAAGCATAGCGCTAATATAGGTATAGGAACATAGAAATAGAACACAGAGATAGAAATGCATAGATTAAATAAGAATAGAAGTAGAATAGTAGTAAATGTATAGTAATAAGATAGTAGAATAAGATAGGAGTTTAAACTTTTGGGTGGGAAAAACAAATGCAGTCTTTGTGTCTGTGCTCTGTACCATATTAAGAAAAACCTTAACATTAGTTAGTTATTTGATTTATATGGCCACCAATCTCACCATAACAACTCTAGGTGGCCAACAGCACGAGGACAACCAAAGAATAACACTAACAAAAGTAAACAACAATATATTCAGCCCCAGATGGATAATATATATACCTAAATGGCTGCCACAGGCAATACTTAAAAAATAAATAAAAAGCACAACATCTCACAGGCTCAAACTAACCTCCTCATCCCCATGCCCAATAACACAGCCAGGTTTTTTAGGCTTTCTGAAAAGCTGACAAGGTCAGGCCCAATAGAAACTTGTAGATATAGTGTAAATAAATCCCCCCCCCCCAAAAAAACCCTCTGGTTTCAATTGTATATTAATCTTAAAAATCCTCTGAATCAGTGTATGTATTTGAAACCAGAATTTTCTAGCTTTTTTACACGTCCACCAAACATGATAAAATGTCCCTTCTTCTTGTTCACATTTCTAACATACATTTGAAGTGCCTTTATACATTCTTTCTGGTGACATATACCAACGGTACCTCATTTCATAAAAATTCTCTTTAAGATTATAACATAATGTAAATTTCAGTCCTTTCAGCCACGTATTTCCCCATTGTTCCAACTGTATATTACAACCAAAAATTTTAGCCCACTTTGTCATACATTCTTTCACTTCTTCTTCTTCTGTTTCAAATTTCAGTAAGAGTTTATACATTTTAGCAATTACATGTTCATCATTTGAATATAATCTAACATTTCAAGAATGAAGTCAGGGCATATATGAAATATGGCTATTATTTTCACATCAATGATATTACAGCTCCCAACATTTTTCCTACTACAATTACATTTTGATAAATATTTTTTCTCTGTGTCTTTATGCTATAATCATTTACTTGTCTGTAATAAACATTTTTTAAATGATAAAATGTCCCATAAGTAAGTTGCAGGATTGCAGGAAAGAAGAAGGATGAATGGGAAAATACTGAGATCTGAAACAAAACTACAGTAACTCCAGTAGTACTTTTTTTCTCCCATCAAATAGTATGGGGTTGTTGGGAATTATGCTTCAGGACATCTGGAAGGCACCATTTTTTGGAAAGCTGATCTTGAGATTTGAATGAAGTTGGCAAATCCTGAACAATTACTTTTGCAACATGCTATAATAAACATAATAAGCATTGCCCAGGAATTGTGAAAACACAAAACCAAGGCAGTTTAACAATAACATATTCATAGTTCTAGGTCAGACTAAACTTTTTGATGAAAAGAAGCTGTGAATTAGTGATATAATTACAGTTATTTTTACTGCACAGATAGTAACATCCTAGTTGTTAGCTTTAATGTACAATATCTTACAATTAAAATGATTAAACCATCAAAATGGTAAGTAAAATCATTACTTTTTAAAAAGTATGTACATTACAAGGAGGATACAATATCAACAACAACAACAAAAAATCTTTGAGAAACTGTTCACTATTCCTGGACTTCCTGGAGAAGATGGCGGTCTGAAGATAGCTCTGTATGAAGCAGAGATGATGTCTGCAGACTTTAATATGGAGCCAATTTACATATTGGCTCCTAAGGTCCTCACTGGATAAAAGAGAGAAATGGAGAGACTGCCCAAGTAGTTTCTCATTACGATGGTTCCTTTTCCTCATGGAGAGACTGCAAGACAATGATCTGAGGTGGGGGGAAGGAAATTGGGAGATGGGGGAATTCTCCATAATTGCTCAAGGTGCAAATGGAGCCTTTTTTTTAAAGGACACTAAGTTCGTACACTTCCCTTGCTAACTACCCCCTAATTGCCTATTAACTGTTTCAAGGAAATTAGACACCTGCAAAGTGGTGTGGCTGGAAATAGCTGGTGAGTGCCTTCAATCCTTAATATAAGATTATGAAAATTTATTTGTATAAATTTTAAGAACTCAAAATAAACAGAAAAAGCAAGACAAGGTTTTGGCTGTAGAAAGTTTTAAACAGATTAAGGGCTCAGAAAGCACTGGAAATTGGACTTTGAATATTAAGATTCTGAAATTACTTTTAAAGAATAATTGCATATTTGTGGGAAAGAGAAATTGTTTTTGATACTGAAGACATAATAAGACAAGTAATTTAAAATGGTGTTTAGAGATATCTTTGAGGAACTGCATCGGGATATTGAATCAATTATGTCAGCTATATTGTGTTTTTCTGAGAACAGTCTGTTCTCAGAAGAAGATGTTATAGAACAAGATATGCAGCAAAACTTACCAGGGGAAAACATAAATAAGAATCTGAATAAGAACTTTTCATCAGACATAAAGAAAAACTTGATGAGAATTTGAAAATTGAGAAGGAAATGAGAAACTATACACTATTCCCAGGCAATCTATCCCTTGTTCTTTGTAAATCTTTAGCATCCCATTAATCAGTTAGAATACAATGTGTAGCCAATACAAAAAATATGAAAAAAAATGGTTTTATCTGTCTCCATAACTCTATCTTCTAGTATTTCAATGGACCATATGTTTTTGATTTTCCTTTAAATTAATTCAAGTATATTTCAGAATATAAAGAGAAAAGATTGTAAAATATCAAACCATGATTTTAACTTCAGTTTCAAATTAGATTGGTATCAAATAATACCCATGGCATAATATGATTTTAATATAAATATAAATTCTGGAGTGTTCATCTGCATGTAAAATATAAAAATCTCCAATGACTTTCTGAGATGGTTATTAGAATTAGAGCCAGTTGTTATATCAAAGACATGTGAACAATGCAAAAGTTGAATTTATTTAATTACTGAGCATTGGTTTTTCCAAACTACTCCCTTCCCTTTTTATAGAACACTTATGGAGTAATCTCTTGATAAATATACTTCCATCTCAACTGTCATGGATATATGCTTTCCTAAATATTTGGATTGGTCATATTGTTTTAAACTTTTAGAAATTACAAAAAAAATAGGTTGAAAACAATTAACAGCTAAATTATACATGGCAATGGACAACTATAATGATATAGAACAAATGCAGTTAGTTTGATACACTAAAGGTGCATGTAGATACACTAATGAGACCCAGTTTGGTATAGCAGTTAAGGCATCAGGCTAGAAACCAGAGACCATGATTTCTAGACTTGCCTAGGCACAAAGCCAGCTGGGTGACCTTGGCCAGTCACTTTCTCTTAGCCCTAAGAAGGAGGCAATGGCAAACTACTTCAAAACTGTGCCAAGAAAACTGCAGGGAGTTGTTCAGGCAGTCTCCGAGAATCGGACATGATTGAATGGATTAAAAAAAAAAAGATAACCAAATATGAATATTCCCTTATTTTAATATATATTGGCCAGTGAGATAGGTGGGGGGGGGGGAGGGGAAGTGAGTTGCAGTTGTTTGGTTCAATTTTCCTTTGAAGCTTGCCTTCACTGTTACCCAGCATAGAAGTTGAAAGAAATAAATTCCTCTATTATGTTCAACCTCTCTAGCCAATATAGTGGCGCAGAGCTGAGCAACCCACAGTCTAAGGTACTCATGTACTACTCATCTGTTTTGCAATTTCCAGAGTCCCCCACCCCCCTTCAAATATTGCAAAAGTGAAATTCAGCAGCAAAGCTGTGAGTTTTCAGTGGCATAGCCCCCCCACCCTTTTGGAAAATTAGGCAGAACAAGCCTTTTAAATCTGTAACATATTATTTTAAACCAAATAAATATTCTTCATACAAAATCAATTCCTTCAAAATTGTCGAAAATTCAGGACCCCTCACCAGAGATATTACCAGATTACTATAATTACTAATGTGGTAATTACTAATTATACCAAATTACGATCAGCTTCTACCGTGTTCAGATGCCAAATAGCAGCAGCAGCATTAGCCCTCAAGCACTCAAGCAGTATAAAGCTGATCACCTTTGGAATATAATAACATGTACAAAGGACAAATCGGTCCATACTCTTTCTGTCCCAGTGCTGCCATTCATGCAGATACTATTCTCTTCATTCTGTGCAAGACATACTCCAGGATATGTTGTTGAGCACATCCTGCAGCTCTTCATCTGGGGGGACTTGAGTTCCATATGTGAGGATTCATTCATGGATTATGACACATCAATCATCCAAGCAGCAATTAAACCAGGGGGAAATTTCTTACCAGTTTCAATTCTTACTCTTTTGTCAAATATATATATATATATATAATTCTGCGGAAATAATGGGAATGTAAGATGAAGTCACTTCCGAAACTAACTTTAGTCACTGGTTTGGTTTTATTGACTTTGCCTTTTATATGAGTGGAATGTAATGTTGGATAAGTTTGCTTTATTAAATACGAGTGAAATGACTTCTCCCCCTTCTTTGCTGAGCCCTTCCCAGTGAACAAAAACAATGGCTCATCATTATTCGAAATAGCTTGTTTAGAGTAGGCTTCATTTTACACCAAAGTGTTTTTTCTTCTTTTCAAATGCTTTCTCTTCTGCTTTCAATGCAGAAAATCATTTGTCTTAACTCCTCTGCCATGAAGCCTAACAATGTCCTGTGTGCAAAAAACATTAACCTTGTGACACTCCAAGATGCTTATGCAGCTGAGACCTTGTATCCCACACTTTGCATCTTTTATCTCCCATTTGGCCCATGTCAGATTGAGAGATATGGGAACGGTGTTATGTCTGAAGCAGTGTACAAAATTGCTTCACTTTTTCTCCCTGCTTGATGGTTTTGATGAAATCACTTTATAGACCTTTCCGAATGAACAGCCATTGTGATGTTGATGGGCTGCTCTTGTGCTATTAGGTCTTTGAGGGGATAAATATAGACTTTAACTTTCTCCTTGTTATACAAATACTCACATATTGGTAAATAAGCCATAGGAGATCAAGAAGGAGTGAAACCAAGTGAAATAATCATGGCATTGCTATGTGCTTTGTATTACAGAAATATTTATTTTATTACTTAATTTTATAATTCAAGCCCTTCAGGTGTTAACAACTTTTTAAAGCTTTGGATTTAGAAGTGTGGAAGTAACATTATCATGAATCTCATACAAGGAACAAGCAAATCTATTGATGTCTATCAAATAAGATCTGTCTATTTCCCCTTATACAACTGTATTAAAGTTGCATTTGGTTCTTTTCTTTAGAATAAAAATATATCCTTGCTGTTATATTCCAAGTATGTCAGCTTAATTTCCTGGGAATATTTCTCATTTTTGGTGAATATTTTTCTATGATATGCTTTGCATTCTTATTCTACAAAAAATAGTCTAAGACTTTGAAAAACAGAACCATACATGTAACACACAGACCCCTATGTGTGGGAGGGAGAATAAGTAATATACCATATACTACTCATCCTTGCAATTAATTCTTCTTCTCTTGCATATGGCCATAGTAAAGATAAATTTAAAAAATGCTTGACATTCAAATTGGGAAAATTGGCTTCATATTTGGTTGGAAGAAGGTCTTAAACCACAGCTTCCCAATTTTGATGCCAATTTTAGAAAACAGTGATTTAATTTCACTGAAGCCACATACTCAAATTCAAAACAGGAGTCCTATCCTTATTCCTGATAGAACAATTTGTTTCCTCTTTGCAATGATGTAACTAAGATTACAAATTGATGATTTCCAATTAAACCTTAAGTTAGAGTTTTGTCAGGGTTTTAAGCAAGCCATTATTTCCGAGCCTCAATTTCTCAATTTATAAGGAAATATGTAATCATTTTAAGGATTACTGAAAAAATATTTTCAGCACTTTTGTACTTTGATGAATAAATGTTTTTGAAATGAAGATATCTACATACAGCTGTTTGAAAATGTTGGTCTTTTCTAGTATAGTATAGCCAATTATTTTCACATTCCTATGTTTATTAATAAAATTGTCCTTTTTTCACATGAAAATATTTTTCTTCACTTTCTTCAGACCTTCCCTCCCTTACTTCTGGGGATGATTTAATTTATAGATAGACTGCTACTTCGCATTCTTTTTTTACTCCCTTCTCATTTCACCAAGTCAGAAAATAACACTTTTTCAGAAGAGGTAGATAGCAGCAGAAGCTTTGGCAATTAATGAGTGATGCAAGGATCATAAATCTCCTTAATGATCCCTGCAGGAAAAAAAAATACTTAAATAGAAGAACATTCCTTCCTCTCTTAACTGGAGTAAGACTTTTTATGATGGGGTAAAATGTGATTGCAAAAGAAGCAAGGAATGGGAAAGGCACAGTAGCTTGAAGGGTCATAATTCAATTTAGTTCATGGTAGACCTTCTTGAGAGCTGGAATCAATTTGAACTAATCTTTCCTTATTTGATACTTTTCATACACACAAACGCACAAGCTAGAATTTCCAGATTTCCAAGCCAGCATCTGTAGGAATTCTAGTAGATGAAGTCTGAAATACATCTTGAAGATGCCAGGCTGGAGAAGGCTGTCTTGAGCTGATACCACACTTGTAGAGGACAACTAATTTTCAAGCATTCTTCTCTCAACGAATTGCCTGTTCCCTGCCTTCCCCACCTCTGTTTAAGTTAGTAATTCTATTGTAGGTCTATAATTACTGCTGCAACAATGAATACCTCATAAGTTAAAGTTGCAGATAGCCACTTTTACAACTGAGCATTATTCAAAGTTCCTTTTAAAGGGTTCTTACTGTAATTCATTGAGGAAGAGTGACCAGATTACTATTTTAAAGAGTTACAAGAATGAATAATAATATTTTTGACCTATTCCCTAGATTTACAGAACTCAAGCTAATACAGAGTTTATAAAAGGTGAATTGTAAGTCACAGCAATCTGATTTTTATTGTTTGGGAGAAGATTAATCACACTGCTGATCTAAAGAATAGAAAACCTAGTGATATGCATTGTTACTGAATGCTTTCAAAACCATGATGAAAGGCTCAAATTTAATTTATGATCTTTTTCAACTTCAGTTTTCTTCAGAATATAAAGACATTGACCCAACTTGGAAAGCAAAAGAACATGTTAAACTCATCAAAGCATTTCTGACTAATGTTCTGCTTTCCCTTTTTCTTCTTTGTTCTATATCAGTTTTTAATTTTTCCTGATTGTTCAATAATATATGATAGCTCTCCAAGAATCAAAATATATATATTTTATACAAGACAGTAATGTAATAGTTTTTGTATGGGAACATCAATATTTTCATTATGTGGCATTTGTTTGATTATTTATTTATAAAACTTACATACTACTTCAATATTTACAACTCCAAGCAGTGTACTACATTCACAACTATAATATAATAATGCAATAATATTATCAATTATAATAACATAACAATGTGATTAATATAGTAATACAATAGATGACATACAATAGATGGTGCTGCAACTTTTTCAGACCACACACTATTTTCTCTTATTCCCAAAGTTCTTCAGGGACAGATTTTAACAATCATCTGGAAAACAGATTTTCCAAATTTTAACAATCATCTGGAATCAGGGAAGGGGACACTTTCAGTTCTGGATGCAAGCTATTCCAGAGAAAGGGAGCTCCTACAGAGAGTGCCCACTTCCATGATTCCTCTCATTGAAGATCCTGATTGGACAGCACCTTTGACAGACAGTCTCAGCTTGCATGAAATGGCTGGGCAGATTCTGTCTGAAATAAGCAGTCTCAAAGATAATATTCTGGTTATGACACATCATTTTAATAGCATATCTAGAATATGATTCTGATTTTATAGGAGAATATCTCAGAGGTCATAGAATTTATGGATCATCCTACAGAGAAGGAAATGTATCTTTAAAAGCATCTTATCAGTGTCACAGAATGATCCACTGCCTATTGCTCCGCAGACTTGATTATTTGGAAGGTGGGAAGGATAAATGGTACAATACAGAGATGTGTCAGAACTGGGGAAGTCTTGGGTTGTCTAGATCCAGAGACCATTTCCTCTTTCAATATACCCATAAATGGGATGAAAGTATGGTAGCCTGGGCATGCCACGTTCATTTCTCAAAAGTTAAAAATGAATAAAATAGTAGTAGTAGTAATAATAATACTGATAGAAGAGAAGAAGAGAAAAATGCTTTCTTTTATGCTGTGCCTACCCAGGCTTAACAGGTTTTGGATCTGGCATTTTGGATTCTTCCTCTCCCACTTTTGTTAGAATTCTAATGTTTGACAGTGAAATGATTTTTTGATAGTTATTTTCTATAACTTGATATATAAGTAGAGAATAAAGTCTTTTTTGTTTTTTACTTTGAAAGATGCAAATTTCTTGGACATCAATTAAGAAGGAAAAGAAGAAATAACCCTAATTATTGTCAAACTTTGGTGGCTCTGTTTTGTATATCCTGTCTCAATAGAAGAGAATATATGTAGCTCAGGGTTGAACTGTGGAGTCCTTGGTGTTCTTTGAGCTTGGTTGCTTTCTGGCAGATGTTTTGTTACCCGAGTAGGTAACATCTTCTGTGCGTGTCTGATGTGGTAGTTCTTTGATTCGGATATTGTTTATTGCTTGATTGTATGTATAGTGTTGTCATGAGCATAAAACTGAGCAAACTCAGGGAGGCAGTGAAGGACAGGAAGGCCTGGCGCAATATGGTTCATGGGGTCATGAAGAGTCGGACACGACTTAATGACTGAACAACATGTATAGTGTTAATCCTGGTGTTATTCCCAGCTTATCTGGGTGTTGATTGCTGGTGAAGAGGCAAGACAAATGGACAAGAGGCTGGCAAGGGGACAAAACAAATCAGACAAACAATCAAGCAGTAAGCAACTCCTAATCTAGGGACTACCAGAGAAAAACCAACATCCCCACCAACACTGACAGGGTAAGCTACTGTATATAAACAAAAGCAAAGCCCACTCCCTTCTAGCACTGAAGATGTTACCTAGTTGGGTAACAAAACATCTGCAAGAAAACAACCAAGCTCAGAGAATACCAAGGATTCCACATATCCCATCTCCTTCTCAGATCTGTTTACATTTAATAGTTAATTGATTACAGGTCTTAACCTGCCCTCTCATAAATTATATATTACTTACCATCTAAGTGATAACATTGATTTCCCCAAGGCAAACCAAAGGAACATGCAAATGTCAGTGAAATCATTTAATATTGTTTTGTAGAAGGACTGGATGGATTTCCCTGGGAGGTAATCCTCTCTGTTCCAGCTGGATACTTTGAAATAATATTTAGATTTATAAATAAAACTAATTAAGTATTTCTTTTTTCAATCACTGTAGTCTTGTCCCAACCTGTATAATAATATACTACAACACTGGAAAATGAATGTCTTTTGCAACAAACATGTCTTTGCTTTTTCTGTCTTTCAACTCTTATTTTAAAAACGAGATAAATTCATAATATTCCTTTTTAATATAGTTGACCTAAAAATTCCTACTCAGGTAAAATAGCTATGTTAATGAAATAAAAATGGTAACTACCGCAATCTATTCTGCAGAGCAAAATGTTTTAAGGATGTGTGGAAGGCCTAAGGAGGGAATCTTGCATCACCTTTTTCTCTAGCAGTAGCATTCAATAGTAATGAAAGGAATATTGGGGATATGACCTACTTCTATGCATATGTTTTCACCATTCAGTGGTGGAAAGTCTTGACACAAAGTCTTGCTTTTGTCCTTTCTCCCAAAAGCAACAGATGTTGTATATACCATAATTTTCCCTGTGTTATTTTTATGGCAAATCTGGGAGGGGGGGGGAACAGATTATATTCAGTTTTGAATAAGCCCTCTGGCAAAAACTCAGTATTACCTTCATGATATCATCCTGGCAATCATGTCAGGACTATATGTTAGGTGACCTTCATCCTTGAATAGGTTATGGAAGGAAATGGGAATTCTTGCCACCCTAGTATTTTCAAGTTTTCTGGTGTGTGTGTATGTGTGTGCGTGTGCATATACACACACCTATACACATACATACCTACACACACAAACACACACATTTAAATATATATCAGTGCTGTATATGACATATATTATGCAGAATTTTTGATTGTATAGACCACATGAACATACGTATACAACTATAAGTGCATAGGAATTGTATGAGAAAGAATGGCTTTTGGAAAAGGCACTGGAAACATACCCATTTTATTCTACCAGTTTATCCCACATATTGGAAAAATGAGTACATTTGTACCTGCTAGCTACATTTCATTCTTGACTTTCATGAAACATAAGATCACTTTACCTATTTCTGGTATAATCCTGCCATTCACACCCCATAACAGCCTTCATATGATCTATTTTAGATTTTTACTTATTATTTTAGAATGAGACATTAGAAACCTTCATGGGGAATGGAAACTGGATAGAATTTTTGCTTTAATAAATTCTGCACATGTTATGAAAATAACTTACCACCAAATACCCTTAATGGACAGTGTTGTATAATGTGTAATTTACATTTACCCTAAATGTACCTGCTTTGTGATTATTTTGAAGAATAGGATATAATTTTGATATCAATTTAAAAAATCACAAACAAATAAGTATTAGACTATTATTGTGAATGGTAAGAATTACTACTTTGTCCAACTAGGACAAGAATGAACCAGGATTTAAGCCTGCGGACTACCATTTCTTTTTTCAGCTGTTTGGTACCATAACAGACTGCTACTAGTAGTGCTATTAAGAGCCCTGAAGGAACATTTGTGGTTTAAGGAGACAAATTAGAGAATCAGAGGTTGAAAGAGTGGGAATGGAAACATTTCACCTCAGGGTCCTTCCCATTCTTCTCTCTCTCTCTCTCTCTCTCTCTCTCTCTCTCTCCCCCCCTCTCCCTCTCGTAAATAGAAAATTGCATAGCTAAAGGTTGCCTATTTTGCTGCTGAATTTTGAAATTTCATTTTCAATGTTCTGAATAGGCAAACAGATTTCAAATGGAATATGAGGGAATTAAAGCTGGCCTGTGGTGCTGGTTTGGCTGATTTGAACTAGAAGGCAAAGGCAACCCTAGATGGATGAACAGATTAGTGTAATTTCATGAGCTGATAGAAAATAAAAGGACATAAAAAAGGAAAGAAAAAAAATGGAAATGAAAACCCAAGGAACAGTCTGCTGAATGAAATGCTTTCAGTTGCAGAGATGGTATTTTTTTCTGTGCAACTTATATTTTTACATGAGATACATATATTACATGTTGAAGCAAAATATAATGGCATTGAATTTATAAACAGAAAACATCTATGAAAGAATTTGAGGGATCTTCTGCCACAAGACTGCACATTCTTACAGCTCTTTCATCTCTAGTTGCTGCCATGCGCTATGAAAAAGTTGCTCTTCTGAAACAGTGAACCTTTCAAAAGAGTTAGTTTAGTGATTCTTTCAGGCTCGTACTGCATTAAGTTTGGGCCCAACTGAATCAAATTGTCTGTGCAGCCCCTGGCCTTGGTTTTGAAAGAGTTGGCTACCACTAATGAAATGGCATAAAAGGCAGCTGAGCTAACCTTTTATTTTACTACCTTGGAATGGGTTCCTATTTAGCGACGGCACAAACTTTCTATCAGGTTCCCTCCACAAGGTCCTTTCAGGCCCCCAATAAAGGAATGAATACTAGAACAGAGCCTTTACCCATTCCTTTTTCAGCTCTGTTAGCTCTCAATACCAGAAATGTATTTAAAACTGGGTAAGGTTTGTTAAATCTAATATACCACTGTCATTCATCCTGAACTGAAAGAATCAAACTATATGTGTGATAGGATTTGCAATTCAAATGACACCATTTTACTTCTTGAAAACAGGCTAGTGGAAGGAAAATGTCTAGAGGGGGAGGGGGAAAAGGGAGTTAAGGATCACATTAACTTAGAGCAATAATATTATAGCATAATGGTTCATGATACCATAGAAAAAAACATGCATATAATGCCTTCAAACTCTTGCACAGTAGCATTAATCTGCTAGTGGAAATGGGATTTTGTAAAAGTCACAGGAAAAAAAAAGTTGTGGAGATCTTTTAAAGTGAAATCCTCCAGATTTGTAGTTTACATGGTAGATAATTGAACAATGTTTTAGAGGGAGAATATAAAGATTCAGGGTGGTTTTTAATTCTTTTGTTATACATTTTTTTGAAAAAACAAATATGGATTTTAATTATTGTGACCAAAATGTTCCATCTATGCTTTCTACCAGGTAATCCTGTGCAACTTTATTTGAAATGTCTACTGTTTTCAGTAAGTGGCAGTCATAGTTTGCTTCATGTGAAAAGATGTGAATGATGGATCTCATCTGCTGCACTTCACATATCCTGGCAGTAAAATCCATTGAACAGAATGGGAATAAATAAATATGGACAGGATTGCATTGTAAATAACTTGAAACAATTAAATGTGAGATGTTGATATAGATGAGTCAGAGGCTTTCTTTTATGGAGTTGGTAAATTCCTTAATATTTAAGTTTGAAAATCTTGAATTTTTTGGATTGTCAATTCAAGATACACAGACTTTGAATAAATTGGTATTTGCCATGATATTTAGTTTCACTTTCAATAGATTGTCATTCCAATTTGTCTAAACCAATTTGCACATAGAATATGGCACATCTTGATACTATCCATCAGAAGCAAAATGGTCTACAATGAGACTCCAAATTCCAAAGATGTTCTACTACTTGCACAAGCAAGTTCTTATGTACATGAAATCATGAAAATTGCATGAGTTGACTAAAATAGCAATGCATGAAAACAATGCTAACAGCTATTTTCTTTTTGTTCATGGTACTGTGGATCTGACTATGACAGATGCATGTATGTAAAACCAATTCTTTACATATATGTGAAGTGAAATCCTTTTAAAAATGCATGCCCTGTCAATAAAAATGTGTAAACCAAACTCTGAGACATTTCATTAATGTTTTCAAGTCATTCCCCTCTCCCCATGTGCAGGCTTCTTATTATAACATTAATGAAATCAGATCCATAAGAAAAGGCGCTCCTGTACTGAATAATTAGAAAGAGATTTTGGAAGAGAGAAATCACATTTGAATAAAATAAATACCAAAAAAAAAAAAAAAGGAAATGAATTGATTACTTAGTATTAAATTTTTCTATTGTTGTATTTAAGAGATGCCCTAGGTATAAAATTCAAACAAGAGTTTGTTTTTAACCCATTCAGAGATAATAAAGAGGTGTACAACTTACTAGGTGAGTAATAGTGGCTAGCCCCTACTATCTGTAAACTAGTATTGTTGAGTCCATTAAAAAGTCAAACCCTCAGTTTCAGGGTTCCAGCTCACATGGAAGTCTTTGTATGGTTAGCTGTTCAGATGATCATTCCTAGTTGCAAACAATTATTTTATCCTCACCAAACAGACATAAACTTAGTCCTTTCGTACATCTTCAGCTTTCATATTTATATTTGTTTCTTTTGTTTCCCCAATTTCTGGTTTTTATGCTCTATTCCCATAGTATCCTTTAGGCTATAGTTCTATAGGTATTCAATGTGTTTCATTTATTTTTCTCTTCAATACATGTTAATTGTAACAGAATGGTGCCTTCTGAAGTTTAGGGCCATTTTTTTTTTTTCTTTTCTTTTGGTAGCCAGGAAAGCCTGTCCACCACAACTACTACAAAACTGAGACATGATTTGCTGCCATTTTGGGGCAGAAAACATAAAACAATAATATAAGCTTAACATTAATACCAGAACAACTCCCCACAATTTATACCCAGAAAATCCTGTCTTCGCCTATGTTTAGGAAATGGCCCCGCTCATTTTGCAAACTTGATGTTATTGCCTTATCTCCAAATATTACAATAAAATGAAGATCTCAATGAGATGAGTGCTAAAGAAATTATATTGTGTACATTTAATCACTTAATAAGGAATACAAACTCTTTGTAGAACCCCAAATTCCTTACAGCCCTGGCAATCTTTTATCTTGCTATTCATTCCTTTTGCAATGTTTTTACAATGGTAACTGACCTCAGTTGACCACATGGGATCATATTATCCAATTTTTCCTTCCCATTGATAGAGCCAATTCGAAGGATGAGAGTTCACTAATTCTGCTGAGGCAACTTTTGGATTCTGCTATAAATAGGTCCTTCCAGGACTGCATAATCACTTTTTTTATAACAGTCCACACAAGGTATGACCAAAACTTTTCATGTTCCCAATCTGTGGGATATAATTTAACAACACATCAATCTCTTTAAAGCTTAATTTCCTTCAAAGGACTTGATACACATGAATATACTAAAGTATACCTAACAAAATATTATGCTGCCAAAAGAATGTAGCCTATACCTATATGATACCTAAGTTAATTTCTATATTCCACTGTAGGTCCTTGAAGCAGCCATGAGTAGTGATGTCAGAATTCCACCATGGATACTGCTATGAATAGAGGTAGCAGTTTTTTGCTCCCAATGGATCCAGCATAGGATGAATATTTTCAGGAACAAAACCCATGTATTCTTCAATTAAGCTGAGAAAAAAAAAAAGACTCATTTTTGAAAACATGAGGAAGCCAGGGCCATGGCTTTTCTGTCCACAGCAAAAGAGCCTTAGATAGTCTTTTCAGAGGCCGCTTCCTCTCTACAGCAGGTCCTGCAATTATTATGGTCACAGGTAACTGCAAGAAATTCTGCAAGGAGAAGCAGCCTCTGTTGAGAATCTTGTATCGCTGCAAGCAAACCCGGTGCTTTTATTTTGAAAGAAAATAAAAGTTCTGGGGCTACCATTTATATTTATTATTATTATTAATTTATATGCTGCTCAATTCCCAGCAACTGGGTGGTTTACAAATTATTAAAAACATTAAAAACAACAAGAAACAACAAGAAGGGTAAAGATGGCAGGATGACAAACCAAGTGGAAACCAAATAAAACAACCTAGGTTAAAAGGAGGCTTCAGTTACCCTCACCAAAGGCCTGAGTGAAGAGCTTCAAGGCCTTCAAAATGCCAGCAGGGTTTTCAAAATAAGTATACCCTTTTCCTACTGCCCATAAGCAACCAGTAGATTTATCTTTCTTGATTAAATCCTAGAGATAATAATGTCAAAATGAAAATCTGCTTTCCAAAGTGGTTGGCAAAATGATGAGAATTCCATTGATCACACATCTGTAAACATGAGTAGGATGTCTGGAAAAGGTATTATCATTGCTTAAGTCATTTGGCTTCTTTAGAAAGAAGTACCCAGTCAAATTCACTTTGTCTTACTTCACAAGTACAAAGTTTAAGTCTTGGCATAAAAAGGAGTAGTTGTTGCCCAGATAAAATCTCAAGTGTAATTTCTTGTCGACTTCTGTAGACCACACAATTTTTCTTAAATGAATGGAAGTCAAAATTCACAATAAATGATCATTTATGGAGGAAAAAAAATTAAAAAAAACTTTTTGAAAAAATATTAATATTTTTATATAATGACTCCCCTATTTTCTCATAAGAATGGCCTTTCCTTCCAGCATCTTCTGGGTGTCAAAGTGAATTTTTCATGCCTGAAAGCTTTGGCACTAGCTATATACAACTACTCTTAGGGTTCTTCAGCAGAGTTAGCAGATTATTTCAGCTGAACAACCAATAAAATATAGGATGATTTAACGTAAAGTTTCATAGAGCACACTGGCCATTTTATGCAGTTTTGTTTTTACCTGAAAGAAAGATTTTGACATGTGAAATTGTCCATCCACCCCGGTAGAATTCATAGATGTTCATAATTAAAATGAGGGACTGTGTAGACTGAACTACAGAGTCAATCTTCCAAAGCAAATAAAAGGTACTTGGCTGCTTAATTTTCTTACTTTAAGCATTAGCAGAAAGAAAGGTATATTCTTCTTATAGGCTTGTATAAGGAGAAGTGCAGCGTGATTTTGCTAAAATTATAAAATTGTCAGCTTGGTATGAGTTGTGCCTTTCATGTCTGTACTGCATGAAAGAATGAATTCTTTGCCTTTTGGCAGGCCATAGAATTCTAAACATTAAAAAATGCTGCTATGCTTTGTTAAATTTAATGGCGGGAAGTAGGCATAACAGTGATTTTATTCAAATTAAGTTTTATGCAACTTGTTCAACTGAATAAGTAAAACTCAATTTATTTGAATGCATCTTAAGAATGAAAAGAGACACTGTCCATCCAGTCCAATATCTAGATTCTAGAGTTTTATCCTTGTGCTCTTCATACCACCCTACAGCAGATGATATAAATGCCTCTAGATAGATTCTTCAATGAGTCTTCTTGTGTGACATGTCTTTATGGGGCTCCTGAGCTGAAAACTATTATTGGTATCCTATTCTGTCTACAGTGTTTGTAATAATTCTATTAATCTATAGAACAAAGATTTTTTTTCAAAAAAACCCACCTTCCATAGTTGAAGTACTTTAACTCATATGGTAGAACTGTTTTGCTGAAGAACTTAAGTAAAATTGGACTTTTGCTTGTTTATGAGCCATTCTGAGTTCTTGAAAGATGTGCACAATTGCAAATGAAATGAATAAATACAGTGTTATCAGTGTGAAATGAAAGAATGGTTGACCTATCCAAATGGGTTATGACCAAATCATATCACCGAGCCAGCATTCATATTCTGTCTATAGTTCAGGGAAAAAGTGGATTGGATCCAATAGCAAATCCAACAAAACATAAGAGATTTATTTATAATAGCTTCCAGTGATTTCCAAAGGTGTAAAGGATGACTAAGTCTGATTCCAATCCAATGAAGTAAAAAGGAAAAATATACAGCAGCAACCTGTAAGCACTTATTGTATCCTAGTTTATAATGAGAAATGCAACCAATTGGGGAAGGGAGAAAGCTTTAAAAAAAGAGGATTGAGTTCCATCAAAATTTGGCACTTAATGACTTTTACTATATCAGTACAATTCATGGCCTTGGTCCAGTAGAGGCATTCACTGGTGTTAATGAAGCTTTCTCATCTATCTATCTATCTATCTATCTATCTATCTATCTATCTATCTATCTATCTATCTATCAGCAAAAAAGGGTGTATTTCATCCTTTGAACCTCAGCTTTATTGGAAACTGCCTTCAAATACTGCAGATTATATCCAGGTGTACCAGAAACAGATTAGTGCCATACAGTAAACTAAAAGCTCTTTTGCAAAAGCTCAACTGCAGTGAGAATTTCTGGATTGTAGCCAGAATAAGGAAAGAAGCATTTACAGATGGGATTGGGGAGAGTGGAAAAGAAGAGGAATATACATAAAACAATCCACATATGAAAATAGTTTAAAATTCATAGCTACCATAGGGGCATTATTGTACAAAAAGGTGATTACCCAAACCCAAGAACACATGCACATAAAAGAGAGACATCATAGGTGTGGGAAATCCTTATCATGACTGCTAAAGATACTTTTCCCAATAATAATTTACATTAGCTATTCTCCAAAGCAAAACTATTTTCTAATTTTCCTTTGCCCAATAGAAATAAATGATAAAAAAGGATTAAAAAATGTTCCTGGGAACTAGAGATATTTCATATTTGCTGACACTTTGGATGTGACTTCCTTGGTTCCCTTCATGCTTTACAGCAGGATGTGCAACCTTTTCTTTGAACTAAACAACTTGGCCTTTGAACAGCTTTTCAAGTGTAGCTCTAAAACAGAGTATGACAAAATTCAGATTTGATCCATTTTCTCCAAAATTAATTTGAGATGCTAATTTCCCCAATGTATTTAAACATTCCTTTCTATTGTCACATAGCATCTGCTTCTAGAGTAACCAAGTTGTTTGTTATGTGCCTTTGTGTTATAATTGATATAGTTTAAACCTCAATGGTGTCACTGATTGAAGTGGCTCCATTCCTAATGCTCATGAACTGAGAAAAGATGCTTGATCAAGGAACTCTATCTGAAGTATCCTTGGGATCAAAGGCTTTCATCAAAATGATGGCTCCATCTCTTTATATGTGTATGCAATGTCACAATAAGCATAGAAAACAGCTGAAGCTTTCATTGTGATTGTGTGATACTGCTTCCATCATTTGCCCCCTTTTGGCCCTGCAGAGACTTCTGAATACTACCTATGCAAATTTCTGCATGCATTGGTCTCCTAACTTAGATATCCATGCTCAATTCATGGATATTTGGAATCAAGACAGAGTACAATGTGGGAAATGGGGCTTACAGCTTTTCCCCATTGCCTCTTCTATCTCTCTCATTCTGTAGAGCATTGTTTATGCATCAGTCAAGGGAAGGAGTGTTAGCCTTCATTATGCAGAAATCACAAATATCTCAATATGTTCTGTTTCCCCAGCCCTCCATATGTTGCTATAGCCCTGAAATCAACAACACCCAGGGGGAGACAAAGGAACAGGAAGACAAAAGCAGCATTACAAAGTTGTAATGCAAGACCTACCCTTTTCCTACACACATCATGATGTTATATGCACTTATGTAAGTGGTGGAGAAGGAAGCAGGAGCTCCCATAGACAGCTCTGTTTGGAACAATTACCAACTACATTTAATGCTGAATAGCTATTTGACAATTGCTTGTTTTTATGCTGGCCCTTTTTTAAGTGAACAGTTGTAAACTTTGCTGAAGAACAGCAGTATTTCCAAGTCTGTAAATGACATAAACACTTTACTGATTCACAGTTTTCCATTTTTTTTAAAGACATGTCTGGCAATATGATTCAAATGATTTATTCTGTGAAGAGAAGCTTTCTTTAAAGAGCTAGGATATCACATGATGCCAGTTTGTATCCCCAGTCGCTTTAGTTGAGGTTTCATGCACACATATTTCTTAAGAAAATGAGAACTCCAGTAACAACAACAGCAACATTTAAAAAAGGGGGGGAGGACCCTCTTAAAATATCATCTGCTCCATTTGGTTTACCAAGAACAAACAGATGTTTGTGCAAAACATCACCAAAAGAATTTAGCAGTAGTCGCTACTGAATGTCTCTTGCTGGACCGTTAGATCTACTTGTACAATACTCTCCCGATAAGGAGAAGGCTAGCATATAAATTGAAAAAAAAAAGTGGGACGAAAATGATATTAAAATTACAAAAAGGGAATGTTATGATAACCAATAATGTGAATATGCAAAGAATATTTCATCAGTATTATACAAAGCTTTATAAGGTAGAATAAATTTCCACAGTAGAAGTAGGTGAATATTTAAAGAAATCAAATTTACTAAAAATAACGGACAAACAAAAGCAGTTTATGAATGGACCTATAACAATAAGGGAAGTATGTGAAGCCATAAAAAAGACTAAATTAGGGAATGCTCCTGCACTAGATGGACTATTGGCCTGTTACTATAAATAGTCTGAAGATGAGTTGATACAGCCTTTCCAAAAAATGATAAATGGAATACTGAAATTCCCACAATGGAGGAATGGATTGTGAAGATGTTAGAATTGGCCGAAATGGCAAAACTGACCTGCCTGGTCGGGGACAAGACAATAGCTACTTTTTTAAAAGTCTGGAAACCTTTTATGGACTTTTTGCTGAAAATAGAAAAAATGAAGTGATAATTTATGGATCTGATGATGATTGAAAAAGGATTAAAGAAGGGGCTGAAGGGATTTCTGTAATACCAAAGAGGGAGAAAGGATAATGAGTTTGTTTATAGCTGTTGAAAAGGTCAGAAGTTGCTTATTATTTCTGATTCTTCTTTCTCTTAACTTTCGTTCCTTCTTTTTCTTTTTTGCTTCTTGCACTTTCCTTTTTCCTTTTTCCTTTTCCTTTTCCTTTTCCTTTTTTTCCTTTTTCTCCTTTTTCTTTTCTTCTTATTTTTTTATTTAGATTTGTCTTTTACTTATGGAAAAATTATTTATATAAGCACTTTTGAAAATCATAGATTCTTTTACAAAAGCAAGCAAGCAAGCTAAAAACAAAAAACAGCTCCCCCCCAAACCCATTCTATAGAGTTCACATCTTCAGTTGCTGCACTCTATAATCATTATTGATAAATCTGTGATTACATGATTTGTAATAAAAAAAAAATCAGATCCCTGTGCTCTTATATATTATGAATACAGCAGCAAGTTATAATAAAATATACATTTTCTTAGTGAAAAACTCTCTTCCATTAAACTACCTGACTATTCAGCCATCAGGAGAAATATGCAGATCATTCTAGGAGCAGTAGGGAAAGAAGAACAGAATCTCCTTCCTGTAATCTGTTGCCTACCACCTTTTTTATCAGTAGCCTCTTCTCACTTTCCCATTTGATCTACTTGGTATTATAGAAAACTGATTAAGGCTCTCAGGGCCTTTATGGACCATAGGAAATGTGAAAGGTCAGAGTCTCAAACTTGACAAAGGAATGTTAATAAAGGAGGATAATCAAGCATGCATCTCCTTTCTCCCCTACTCCTACTGTATTTTAGTTCTCTGTGTGAACAGAAACAATAGAAACTGCAATATTAATTAAGAATGAACTGGGCTAGGAGACAAAGAGTGTTGAGTTCACTCTCTAAGAACTGTAAGTATTTGTGTAGCTGGTTGTTTCTCATTCAAGATTTGGCAGGAGGGCATTGGACAGGGGCTATATTTACTTCCACCTTTGCTCAGCCAGTGTATTAATAAATACTCCCTAATATTAAAGAATGTTATTAAGCTTCCCATAACTTTCAGAGGAAACCAGAAATGAGAAATAGCTGCACTAGTGGAAATCCTCAGAGAAACCAGGCAAGAGAAATCTTGCATTTCAAGTTCTCTCTTTTATGCTTTATTGCTTGTTTATATGAAGTTAAGGCCTAAAAATTGAGTCTGTTAGTTATGTCTTGTATGGATGGGATTCACAACAGCTTCATTTAACCATAGTCCTGTCAAGCCAAATGTTTTTAGGAATGACAGCATATTCCAGTCAGATTCAGTTGACATTTGACTAGGGTTACATAAATACTACAAATGCTATGCAATCACAATTAATCACAATTAATACTAATAATCAAGTCTAACAATACATTAGTATATGTAGAAAGATGGGACAGAAGGTACAGAATGATTTAATTGTTTAATTGTCACAATATCTTTGTGCCATTTACTAAACTGGAAATATATATGTATTAGGAAATCATTGATACAATGGCTGAACCCAGAGCTTTCTCCATGATTTTATAAAATGTGTGCATATAGAAGCTACACATATACATCTGAAACAACAATTTCTTACATATAGATGCCATATATGATCCATCTCTGAATAATAGAAATATGATTAAGATAATTAAAAACTTAATGAGCTGAGCTGTGATATACACCTAGAAGATATTCGACATAAGAGACATAACAGCACAAAATACATCTGAAATTGATCTTAAAATAAGTGATTTGCTTTTCACAAGAAAGTCACCTTTTCAGGATATATTGCACAACAAGTCAAATTGATGATAACTAAGTCAAAGCATATAATAAAAGTAAAGAATGAGTTTTATATTGAATGGATTGACATATTATGAACTCGTACTTCTTACAAATGTAAGGTGGGTTTGTTTGTTTTTTTACTTCCCACCAGATTTAAACATCAGGTTGAGCTTATTGTGGTGTTAAAATCGTTCTGAGGATATTGACTGTCTCAGAATTGCTCTGCTAGATGTCTAAAATGTATGAATTCACGGGAAAAGGATCTTCTCTAGAACCAATGTTCTGATTTCTTTCCACTGAGTTGGATCCTGAACAAGGATTCTGTTGCTTAGTAAAGCCTCTATTGAAATGTTATTGACATACTAACTCTATATCCACTTGTAACTGGCATCCAGGGACGTATTAACTGCATATAAAATATTACTTAGGAAAGACTTACAGAATATATTTGTCTTCATTACTTGTTGAGACAATGGGATTTTAAAAGCACTATGTGTATGTGTGTGTGTGAATTTGTATGTTTCCCTAACTGAACATTTATGGGATTTTCTGTTACAAAATCTGTAGTTCATTTACTTTATTTTGGCCCTTCTAGCAAAGCCTTCTAGCAAATAGCTTTCAATGACATATCTGATGGTCCAATATCTTCCAGAAGCAAGGACAATGTTATAGAAACAAAGACAGTTGCTAAGATATTGTGATCATTACTTTTATTTGTTCTTGCTGTTACCCTTTTTTCTTAATATTTCCTCCAAATTTCATGTTTTATTTTATTATGTTACTCATTGACTTCTTTTCCTTAAATTTTTGTTTCTCCCACTGGATGCCCTGAAATAAAACGAAAACTTTCTATGTTGGTTTTGTTTGCATGCTGATTGTTAAAACAGGGTTCATACATCTCTTGTAGAAACATTGTTATGGACAGAGATTTTTATTTATTTAGTACGTTTACTTTCTACTTCCTGAGGCGGCGTGTCTAGGATTCTATCTTGTCATTAACTAGAGCCCAGGAACTGATTTTTTGTTTTAAATGAAGCTATAAATAAAATTATTATCTCTATGAAATTATGGGATAAGTAATGAGCCAAAATTGTGAAATATCTTACACAATAAAGTTCAGATGTATCTTTCTCTGGGTGTATTCTATTCGTTTGTGAAGACATTTTTATCCCAACTATAAATAAACGCATCATTCAATTAGAAATGATAAAAACTTTAAGGAACGATGAAGGAAACCTAAAGTTTTCCTCAGTAACTAGTTCCATAGAATTAAAAATCCATGCAACTTTTTTTTTTTTTTTACCAAATTCTAGCATCTTTTCTTTTGCCAAAAATCCAATGAATTGACAGAGGCACAGGAACAGTTCTTCATTTATCTTCACATATGGAAATATATATTTCTGCTAGAATATATTTAAATATTTATTTATTTTAATAATTATGTTGATTAATAAAGTGCAGGATTCAATTTGTAAAAGCAAAATTAAATAATTAAACCACTTAGATACTTAATTAGATGCTATTCATACATTTATTTTACTTTAGATGAGAATTAAACACCATTCTTTTAATTGTTCAATCAAATAATATTGGAAAACATTTAGGGTGAACCATAATAATTAAACTAAAATATCACTGTAAAGCAATACATCTATAATGAGATGCAACAAAAGCAGATAAAAATAGATTTTACAACATTACTTACTTGGCAAGTCAAGAGCTTGCTGGGATAAAAATGTCTTCACAAACTAATTTTATAGTGGCAACTTTCTTGGAAGCATGATGGCATGATTATTTTATTTCTAAAACTGTAATGTTTGCACAATATAGTAAACTTTTTTTCATGGATATATTGGTAATTTTATGTTTAACATTACATCCATGAGTTTCAGATTGATGTCTTTCCCTTCCTTTCACCTTGTAAGAAGACTGAAACATTTGTTCCCATTTTTAAATGAACTCGAGTTTATGTTATACAGTATCCTGGTTGGTTTAAAGTATGGCTTTGTTCCTGCTTTGTACATTTAATCACCTTTTAAACTAAGAATAGGCAATCTAGGGACTTCCACTTTTCATGACCAACTAGCAGACATTATCATGACCAACTAGCAGACATTATCAAAAGGACCATTATTCAGCAGATTTGGGGTTTGGAATGGATTACAGAGAGGAGTATTTCACCTCTTAGAGGCCTTATATTGCTACTTTCTCACTTATTTGGCCATTTTTATTGGAAAATCACAATACTATAAAATGTGGCCATTTTGACTTCAAATTTTAGCAACATGATTTAGTTATTTTGGGGTTGTTGGATGTATTTACAATTGGAAAGGAAGCATTTCATATCCCTGAAGCCTTGTACAGTACATCCATTCACATCCTTTTTTTTATTTATTTATTTAAAGATGTCCCATCAAAATTTGGCAATGCAATCTTGGGCTTCTTTGGAGATGTAAATGGGATGTTAGAGCTCATATGTGTCCCATGAACAAAGGTTACCCATTCCTGGTTGAAACTAGATAAAAATACATTTGAACTTCTGATGTACTCTTTGTACATGTGGTAACATTGCTGAAAATCCCAGTATGTGTCCATTGCAAATACGAAAATAAATCATTTGCATTAACATGCCAAACAAGAAAACAAAACCCCATGAGTATTATTGATGAGAACTCTGAACAATGTGTTCTTTCTTTATGCATTTGCTAAACTAAGCAGAATATCATATAGTCCATTCTTGCTTCTAAAGATTGATTTTAGCAGACTCTGAAGAATAATTAGTCCACTAGATGGCAATAATATACAGGGAAGCCTGCTTTGGTGTGTACATCCTTTGTATTTCTCTCCAAACCTCAACAATGTTAGCGGATTGGTACTTAAGCCAAAATGATAGATTTTAAATTGAAACCATTGTAGTACTCCCTCCTTGTCTTGATTTATTTTGACTAATATACAAACACATTCCTATAGAAAAACTCATCATCCAGTGATGACTGGTTATCAGCTTAAAGTGGGAGAGGGAGGTTGTAAAATATTCATATGGTAAATCCGAGGAAATATTAGTATTACTTGAATATTCCCCAAGAAAGCCCAGCATATTGTTTCTCCTCCTGGGCTTGATCCCCCTGAAGCTAAAACTAAACAAAAAAAAAGAAAAAAGAAAAAAGAAAACAGAACATTTGATGACTACCAAGATTTTAGGATGAAATAATTACTACTATGAAAATCCCTGTATTATGAGATTCATGTATTATGGTCTTTGTACAAAGTATGAGACTATTTTAATATCTGCACAAACAACAAATTAGGTTTCTTTAGATATTTTAGTTTTGCCCAAGACCAGGGTTGTACAGATAAAACATTACAAACACAACAACAAACAACAAAATGCAAAAATAAAATGGTAAAAGTTAAAATATCGCAGCTGAATTTGAATGAATCCCATAGATCAATTTTTATATTGTCTGTGATACAATTTGTTTCTAAGTGTGCCTGGTCCAAGAAACAAATCTGCCATCCTAAAAATAATATCTAGATTTGAATCAAATAAAGTGGAGTGACATAAAATGTGTCTGATCTAACCAGGTAATTATTTAATAGAGATGTTAATGGTAGATGATGGGAATCCTTATACAAGGAGCAATGCAATAAAATGTGTGCCACTGACTTGACAGATCCAAAAGGAGCATTGCCATTTTGCAAATCTCCTGTGGATAATTTCAGGAGGTAAGAATTTAGAGAGGCTAGTAAAATGCAGGACAGTACTTTGGAGTCTTTTCAATAAAGAAAGAAGCCATGGCATAGATTTCCAATGGCACAGCCTCAGGCAAGTGTATTAAAATCATTTTGTTTATTGGTATCACCACAAGATAGTACCATTAAGCCAGACACTCCTTATTAGCAGAATGTCTTAATATGCAAACTTAATCTAGTTAATCAAAAATATGGTGAAACCATACTTGAGTCAGACATTTAAAAAGTTAAAGAATCCCCAACAGATCAAACCAGGGTTTTATAGTACTAACACAAAATGATGAAGTGATATTTATGATTCTAAGCATATCATTAACAAACTTTATTGGCTCCCCCCGGTGTTAGGCAAAGAAGCTTAGTGTTCTGCTAATATATGTGCACCGTGAATGGCTCATTCTACATTTTTTAGCATTCTACATAGAAATAAACCACAGTTTGCCCTTTGTAATCCCTAGAGTCAATCAAAAGTAAAAGAATGAAATATAAATCATAGTCCTGGATCAGACTTTAAAAAGACTTGGTACCATCAGTGGCATCCACCACACACCAAAATGGAAATAAACAAACAAACAAACAAACAAACAAATAAATAAATAAAGTCATCATGCAAATGCTACATTGAAAAAGTTGATGTGCTTTCTGCTGGATAACTGTTTAAAAATTTAAGCTGTTGTTAACTACCAAATTAATAAACATGATGGCTGGATTGTGTGGTGATGGTGGAATCAATTTCTGTTTTGGTTTTAGTTGCCTCATTAAGCAATATGAATATGAACATCATCATCATTATCATCATCATCATTGCTATTACTATTACTATTATCTTATTGCTTGGAACTGAGTTTGCATTTTGAGAAACCAAAGGACCATTTGAGATTGCCTGACCTAAAAACTGAAACCAATGTCTGTATATCACTCTTTGGTTAAACAAGGATTTTCTTTTGAAAGATTTCAGTTTAAATTTTGAAGGTTCCTTCTAATCTAGCCACATAGGACCAATATTAGGTATAAATTACATAGGTTACATTAATCAGTTGGGTATAGAAAAGGGATACAGACAACACAAACTCTCTGTTGCCACTTAGTGATTTTCTGGATTTTTGCAACTCACATCTGATAACCTTGCTAATCATTGCCAGTTACTGATATCACCAATTGTTCCCTAGTGAAAAATAAGTCTAGTTGAGACTTAAGATTATGAGCTGCTATAATATCTCCAGCCTAGCCAAATTATTCACAATAATTTGTTCACTGATATATCCAGGATAACTAAGTGGATCAGTCTCCCATTAAACATATCCTGGTTAAAATCAACCATTAATTTAACAAGGGGTTATTTTTTCCTGCAAATTTATGGCTGTCTAATGTGGCTGAAAAAAATCAGACAACCATTAGTGTTATATATTTCTGTATCTTTTTTGCTGCCATCTCAGTGGCTGTATGTATTTTTGGAGCTCATATCTGGTAGTCAAACCAAACTTCAGCCTAGATTAGGCTGAAGGATCTTCCCCAAGACTATCTGCATTTGACAGGCCTCCTACTCCAGAACTTTGCTAAATACATAAGGGACTAAATACAGGTTCAATAATAAATACATTTCTTTGTGACTGCTTTTCATGTTTTCATATCTGGTATGAATTAAGCTTCATGGTGCTACTGTGAAAGAAAAATAGATAGCTGGAGAGAAACAAGTTGGGATTTCTTCCATCTTATCCTAGTGCTGAACCCCAAGAGAAAGAGAGAGAGATTCCAAATTTAAATTGGAATCTAGGCAGCCAAAGTTGTAATAACAAGTGCTCAAAAGTTCTGGAAGGGGCCCCAGTAGTGAAATCCACTAGCTTAACTGGTTACTGAATCAACCTGAATACATTGAACCACAAGCTAACTAAATAGGATAGACTTGTACAACACATTAAGACAACCCTGAAAAGTTATTAGAAATTAATCTTCACACACCACGTGAATGGATTTGCTGAATCTTTGCCTGATCTTTTAAAGCATGTTCGTATTTCAGGCTATAATATCTAGGCTGAAAAAAAGGTGACGAGAGCAAAAAGATACAGAAAACTATCTGTGGATAGGCATCCAACAATCTTGTTAAGATAATCCAGTTTCTCCTGGAGAGAATGGGCTGGAGAAGCACCTACAAGGCTTCTGTGAAGACTACTCCAAACATCTGTCAGATAAAATTGTTTGGATTTGCTCTGAGTTGGACTCCAACTTACAGGTCCCTTGGAAGTGACTAGGGCAAGGTGTAATGTAATTCACTGAAATGAGTTTGAATCTGTTAGTACTGAGGAAGTGGACAGGGTCCTCAGGGCTCTAAGTATGGCCACTTATGTATTATATACAAGTTCTTCCAGGTTGGTTAAGACTTCCCAGAAAATGTGTGGTTGGATCCAGGCAGTGGTAAATGCATCCATAAGGAAGGGAATGGTTCCTCAGGTACTTAAAAAAGTAGCAGTCTCTTCCCTCCTCAAGAAGCCCTAGATTCAATTTTCATACAGTATCCAATTTTTTAGGGAAGGTTGAAAATGTGGTTGGTTTACAGCTCCAAACAGCCCTAGAGGATAATGGATAATCCAGACCATTTTCAGTCAAGATTCAGCCTGAGATATAGCACTGAGAAGGCACTTGAAGATGGCCTTTGGACTGGGATGGGGTAGTGCATCCTTCTTAGTCCTCCTTGATCTCTCAGTGGCTTTTGATACCATTAATCATAGTATTCTTCTGGACCTGCTTTGAAGAGTGGAATATATAGTACTTCTTCTTCCTACAGGGCTCAATCCAGTCTGTGTTGGTAGGGTGGAAGAAATGTGGCCTGAAAGCTCTTCTTTGGGGGGCTATCTTCATTCCTATTTAACATCTACATGAAACCTCTGGGTAAGATCATTCTTCAGTATGGAATCAGGTTATCATTGTATGCTAATGATACTCAACTACATGTCTGCAGCCTAAGCTGACCAAATGATGCTGTCAAGGTTCTTTTCCAGTATTTGGAGACTGTGGCGTTCTGGATGGGGAAGAACAGGCTTTGGCTCAATCCAAGCAAGACTGAGTTGTGGTGGGTTTGGGGATTTTCCCCAGTTCCGGGTCCAAACCTCAAGATAAACTTGTCCAGAATGAACAGTTTCTGAATGTTTGTACTATGGTTGGCCTTGATTAAGCATGATGGCCTGGATTTAAGTTTGTTATTCTTTTGTTATGTTGTTGTGTTATTCATTTTTTTGTTCTGGTTTTGCCTTGCTTTAGTTCCTTTGTTTTTGTTTTTTTTGATTCTATCCAGTTGTAAGCTGCCTAGAGTTGCTTTTGCAAGTTGGGCAGCTATGTCAATCAATCAATCAATCAATCAATCAATCAATCAATCAATCAAATAAACACTTTAATATTTTGATGCTATCTGGCAGTCATGAAGTTTTGCATCCTAAATATGATAGCCCTAATGCGAACCAGTAACTGTGTGGTTTAGGGCACTGTATCTAAAACTTTCATAAACTACAACAGCTTAAATCCAGGCCATCATGCTTAAAATAACCTCACTGGAACCTGCTACATAAGTAAATCACAGCTAACTAAACTCCTTACTGATTTTAGGAATCTGTTCTTAGCATGAATATTTCTGATTCCAGTTCAGACTTGCTGTGTGATTTTATGATTTTTATTTTTGTTTGAGTGTCCTGGAAAATTAAATCCATTCAGCCATCAGCAACGGCCATTGAGAAAAATGACACATAGCTCTGAATGAATGTACCTATGATGAATATCTGATTGGTGACTTATTCATTATGTGCTCCTGCATTGGATTCTAGATGCATATTTGCAACTTTATTTGAATGTGATTTGTGGTTTCATGTGTGACTTGTAGGGTACTTTCTGCACTGTTCTGATTTCAGAGCATCAGCTGCAAGCTTTGGGGCAAATGAGTTCTTCTGATTTTCTTTCTGTGTCTTTTTCACAGTAAATCCTGGGCCAGAAGTGTACAAGGTTAGGCAAGCTTTTAGAACAAAGGAAAAGTGTGTGTGTTGGTAGTAATATCTTAGTCTGGTTCTTTACATATTTGGTTGCTGCTGTTATATGTTTGTCATTCATTAAATAAGAGGAGGCAACACAGAGACCAAAAAGGAAGGCAAACGTTTCATATTAGAAGGATACGTGCATGAATTTCTCATTGCAGGCCTGGATCCAAAAAGCTTATTAGGATCATGCAACCAGCTTGTGCTTCCCCCAGTGGAATGTTGTCTTCTCTTTTTTCCCCCTTCACTCAGTCTGTACTGAAAACAACATTTAACACTTTACTAAGTTCAATGGTCATTTGACTTGCAGTACTGGGAGATGTTATTCAACAAAATTACAGAAGTAGTTTCAGAATTCTGTGAATCTTGCCCACTGTGAGCAGCAAATCAGTTCCAATTCACATGAAAGATCAAAACGAATTGGCAGTAATGATCACATATATACATTAGCATGCTGTGAGGTCATATTGCAGGAAAGAACATCCATTACTGGTGCTTTTTCCTTTTATGCTGACAATCTGAATGAGTTGTAGTGCACAGTCACCTATATTTTTGGTGCTTATTCCTTCCATTGTACTGTATGCTGCTAAAATTGTCTCTTTGTAGAATTGAGGTTTACTGTATGAAGTTTGGTGTAATATGTAAGGATATGCAAATGCTTCTAATTTGGTCCATGTTAATGCTGCTGCAAAAGAACAATGGCAGGGAGGTGCTTACAGTATCTCCATCTCCTACTTGAGAGCACCCCAGAGGCATGGTCATTTATAATATTTTGTTCCATCAGTGGGACAAATTCAGAATTCAGAATACTTTAATGGCCAAGTATAAATATATACAAGGAATTTATCTTCAGTGAAAAAAGCAAAAAGCAAGAGCAACAGTGCATTTGGATAACAACAGAAAGAAGGAATGATAATAAGCAGTAACGCTACACAATAGAATAACACTACAAAGATAGAATATTAAAAATAAATATTTATTATTGAATGCACAGAATGTTTATATGCAACTTTTTAAGCAGAAATATCTGTAATATTTACTCTTGGAAATGCAAACATTATGAATATATAATCAATAGGCATATTTTATTGCTAATAGCGATATTGATCAGCAGGTTCACTTTACAATCGGCAAAAGAACGCAGACAGAATCATTCCCTTGGCTAAAATGTTATATACAGTATGCCATGCAAGAGTCTACAATCTATTTAAATGGTGAATTGGATTTTAGATTCTTGAAATTTATAGTGGGATATAGTAGATATCTTATGAATCAATGGACAGATATTCCTAGCTTTGTGTCAGATAGTGGCTATAATATTGAAACAGTAGTTCTGGATATTTTTATGCCTATTTCCAGCTAAATAATGGATCCTTGACTGCCTTTTTAGCAGATTATTATTTTTCTCATTCATACAAGAGAATGAGGACTTTGATGAAAACATCTGGAAGCTGCAATTTCAGGAAATACTGGCAGTTCTAAGCCATATATGTATAACTGCATTTCTTGCCTTATTTATAACATTTGTTCCCTATTTTAATTAAATCTATTTAATTGGGTTTCATAGTGCAATGAAAAAATAGGATAAGCATCTCTAAAAATTTCACACAACTAGTCCCAAAAGTTAGCAAAAAGTCATTGATACTCTGGATTCATTTAGAAGCATTTTACCATATATACCATTAGCTACAAGTTTTCCTCCATCTGTATTTTAACAATAATTAGACACAGGGTGAATAACTTCTGAATGCCATACATTCAAGAGTAGGCAGGGCCAGTACAAAAAATAGAAAGAGCCAGAATGAAGGTAATTTAATTTAAATATAATTGCAGCTAAATTAAATTGATTACATAGAAATAATATAATTTCTCTCAAGGAATTGATTTGCCCTCTTGGTTATATGAAAAATTGTAAGTTTTGAGCAACTTTTAGAGGTGCTCTGGGATTTTTGCCCTAGGATGTGACATTGCATGCAGCTCTGGGACCTCAATTTGTACACTTCTGATTTAGGCCATTGTGGATGAAGACTTCTCCTTTCTTGCCAGCAAAATGCACATGCCCAGCCCTTTTGCTGTCTTCAGATGAAAAAAGCCACACTGTTATTATGAATAAATCTACCTGTGGTTTTCAAATGAAGTTAATATTTTCATTAATAAAAGTTCAGATAGAGTTGAATCAGAACATGGCATTTTTGTGTAAACATTTCTGCGCAACTGGGAAAATAATTTTAAATTGACTCTCCTTCTACATATGCATATTATAGTTAATAACGCATAACTATGTAAAGTTGAATGGTGTGAGTGTTGACAGGTTTTATTATAGTTCTAGTTCTTTATTATGAAATAAGCATCTGCTTTTCTGTTACTGCTGGATCTTCAGGCAAAAGAAGTTTAAAGCTACTGGAGGTGGTGGTGGCATATAACTATTCCTTTATAATTCAATTTTTATTATCCTCCATACATAGTGTGGAGACAGGCTAGGTGTCAATTGTTTATTGACCAGGCACTTTTCCATAATTTCCATCACTGAAAAGGATGCCTGACTAGAAGCTTCAGCCTCCATGAATCTTGTTTCAAGGATCTACATTCATGAAATGCATGAAGAGACTATCTAACAATTCTGTATCTTTCAAAAAATACTGAGAAAAGCAAAAAGAATACTAGTAATGCCTAGTGATCTTATGCTCTATAACATTTCTTTCTTGCCAGAAACTTCGGAAGTTGTCAGCAAGATTGAGAAAGCCAGAGTTACAGAATTTCCTTTCCTAAAAACATTTGACTTCAAAAAGCATTGATCCCATTGAACATTCAATTGTTTTTTATAATAAGTGTGAAACATATATAATGAACTTACTAGAAGGGTAACTCAAAGATGTACAACCTATGTCCCAAGGCTAAAGGTTGCCAAACAAAAAACCACCAAAAGTAGTTACCAAATTGTAACTTTTAAAATAACATAATAAGAAAATAAGTATATACTTGACTAGAGTTTCTCACATTAGCTATAGTAATTAATTACATTCTTAATTACATTTAAGAATCAATGAAATAGAATCAAATTTGTTTTGGCTTTTAGCATGCCATTTAAAGGTTGGGTTAGATTTGATTGATTGATTGATTGATTGATTATTTGCTGTCAAGTCAATTTGGACTCCTAGCGACCACATAGATTTTCTCCATGATGATCTATCCCTAACCTGCTCTTTCAAGTCTCCCAACTGTGCACTCATCACCTCTGTAACTGAGTCCATCCTTGCTGCTGGTCATCCTCTTTTTCTCTTTCCTTCCACCTTCCCCAGCATTAGAGCTTTTTCTAGGGAGCTGGGTCTTTGCATAATATGTCCAAAGTAGGATAATTTGAGCCTGGTCATTTGTGCCTCAAGTGAGAACTCTGGTTTGATTTGTTTGATGATCCATTGGTTTGTTTTCTTGGCTGCCCATGGTATTCTCAGGAGTCTACTCCAACACCAAAGTTCAAAAATGTCAATACTCTTCCTATCCTGCTTCTTTAAAGTCCAACTTTCACTTCTATACAGTGTCACAGGGAATACCATTGCCTGCACACTTCTGATCTTTGTAGGTATAGACACATCATGGCATTTGAATATCTTTTCCAAAGCCTTCATGGCTGCTCTACCAAGTGCTAGTCTGTGGTGTATTTTTTGACTGCTTATCAGTGAAAAGACCTGTCTTCTCACATGATCATAAAAAGGCAGTTAGAAAGAAGATAACACATCTCAAATATTCGTGAGGATCTATTGGTTATAAATGGAAAATAATTCAATTGCTGGAATTTTTGTAACCATTCTTCTTAAGAAGTCCTGCTAAAGAGACTGCGTGAGAATTGTGCTTGGAAAAATCACTTTCAGCTTTAGGCACTTGCTTGACTTGCTTGACTCCAGATCTACTACCCCTAAATAATTGACTCTGCTTTAGGAATGATCATTTTGCCTTTAATGCCAGTTGGGTGCGTTTTGGATTTCATTCACAAAAGAAATTTGTCCTGAAAGACTGATATCTTATCTGAGACATCTTTTAAGTCCCATGCAAAGTATCAGCTGTATAGGCAATCATCCTCATCCTCATCAACAAAAAAGAAAATGGGCTTATTTTATACATTATCTGGAATGTTTAATGGATAACCTCAGTTTCTTTGTCATAGAAAGCTTACTGAAAATGGATTGGCAGAGAGAGCAGGAGACAGAAGCACTTTTATTAACCATGACTTGAGAGTCTTTAGAAGACCAACTAAACCTCAGAATCCCAGTGCTAAATGCATCAGTTCCAATTATTTTTGTAGCTTAATTAGTTGGTAAGAGCTGGTTGTCATGTACATAAGAATGCATTATCACCTTTATTCTTGCTTTTGAACCTGATGTAATGCATGAGGGGACAATGAGACCATATATCCTTGCTCCAGCACCACCATTCTCTGCCTCTTCTGACAAACAGTCTTCCTGTCTATGTATTGGCTCAAGTTCAAAAGATGGGAATGCGCTTTATATATACTGTATAAACTTGCTGTATGTTTGAGAATCTTGATCACAAGGGTACCTTAAGACAGTGAGAAGGGAATCTGCCCGTTGAATTACATTTCCATTTACTACATTTTTCCAATGTAGTGGTGTGAAAATAATTATTGCAATCCCATTTGCTTTTCATGTAATTAAGAATGTTATTCTCTTAATCACATGACAGCATACTAAGAATATATCATGGTGAACTGAATATGTGAATAAGCAACCACAGATCTACATAACAGGTAGGGTCTTCATTTTATCTGTCATCTCCTCAAATTCAGTACTTTTTAACTGAAACAGTTTATAGTTTTACCATAAAAACATATTTTTCTAGCTAAGCTAGTCATTTTCTTTAATTTCCTGGAAAAAAATGTCAGGTCAAAAATAATTTGTCCTTCCTTATAAATATGACAAATATTCTTTACTGTTGAGTACTCAGGATGTAGGATTAATCCAATTTCTCTCCTTAAATATCAACAATATCTAATGCTTCACAATAAATAAATCTTTAAGGCAATGAAGACTACATAAAAAGTAAATTGAATAATAATGAACATCTTTCTACTCAATTCTCACTCACTGTTTTGCAATCCATTAGCAGGTGCATAACCATTATGTACTGCTATTTCAACAAAGTGTTGTGTCCAGGAGATGACAAGCTTTACCTCTTAAAATCCTCTTAATATAGCTATTAGCATTTATGACACACATCACTCATGTCTACAGCATATCTGTAATGTAAACAACATTTATGAACTCATTTCTAAAAAATAATCAGACATTGGTCAGCATTGGACATGGAGTTTTAAAGTGTCAGTCACACAGGATTATTAAATTGTCCCACACCCAAGATAAACTCTTATTTGCTGTATATTTTTATACTTCTGTATAACATTGTTTGCAACTGTTATGTATATTCAGATTTCATGAATATGATTCAGAAAATATGTCCCTTGATTATTCTATCATAAAAATATTTCCACAACTCCATAAGATACTATTCTACTCCTAAGAAAATATAAATTCTGTAAAAACTTCTTAATGTTCATCCTTGTTTTGTTATGTTTGAGAGCATTATGCCTTTCTTTTTGTGACTTAATTGTGCTTATTCACTGGTCAAATAAAACTGTCAAATAAGGCTTGTATGTGTGAATGAGAGACAGACTGTAGCACTTCTGATCATGTCAAGTACAAGACAGATGTTTAATTATTCAAGGCATTTTTAAGGAGGAAACAATGGAGACTATTGTCTCCACACAAGGGGGCCCTCCCATCCAAAGCATGGAATATTTTCCAGTCAAGGTAGCAAAATTTGTTAAAATATAAGCTCAAGTTTTATTAGGTATTTTGTTTTCCTCATGTACTCCTCCTTACTGTGCTATTGACTTAAATAGGCAAAAATAGCACAAGTAATTACATTGACATAACATACAGAGAAAAGAAAATGGAATGGTGGAGACAGATCCATCACCTAATTTGTCACAATGTGTTTAATTTAAATCTAATTAATTTCAAGAAACTACCTTATTTACAATAATAGTTTCAACATATCATTGAGGTAATTCAGATAGAGCATGGCCATAAATCAACATCAATTAGGTAATTATATTAATTCACAGCATTTCCCCAGACAGAATTGGTGCTCAATTTGGGGGTCCTTCTTGGCTTGTGGTTCCTGCTTGAGGAGCAGGTGACAGCTGTGGCTAGGGGAAGAGCTTTGCACAAAATCATCTTGTGAACCAGTGCACCCACTCCTGGATCAGGACAGCTTGCTCACAGTCACTCATGCCTTAGTCACTTCCCAACTGGATTACTACAATGTGCTCTATATGGGAAAGTCTTTGAAGATGATCTGGATTACAACTGGTCCAAAATGCAGTGGTCCAAACAGTTCTGGGTACTCCATGATATGCCCACATAACACCACTGTTGCGTGAGGTACACGGCCTCCTTCCTGAAGTCCAGAGGGTACTTTCCCTCTTAGCCTTTTAGAAGACCATCAAAACCTAGCTCTTCCCAGCACTGAGCCCAACAATGTTTAGTCACAAAGTTGGGGCTAGGGGATATTGTTGTTGTTGTTGTTTTGTTTTGAGAGAGAGAGAGAGAGGGACAAAAATGCTAAAAAAATATTGTCAGTTTCCAAAGTCATTGGCTAGACTGGAAACACAATACTGATCTAAATAAATATTGGTTGGGCTTAGCCAACCAGCCAATCAAACACTATATTCTTAGATATGTAATTTGAAAAGTCTGACTGACTCCTGGGTCTGTGTTTATATAGCCTTGTTTACAGTGACAATATTTATGCTTTATATAAACAGTGCTTGGCATAAACCTATTTGCCTTCCAATGGAACGTGCAATGATATTTTAAAATGAAGGAAACATTTCTGCAACAAACTGAGCAGCTTTTTTCTTAGTGGCATTCCTTGCCTCAGAGGGAAGGTAATGAAAAAGAAATAATTGCAAATTATCAGGTTCCCCAACCCCCTTCCATTTTCTTGCCAACCTTGTTATAGTCATTATAGAAAAATAGAAATAGCAGAAGCAAACCCACAAATTTTAAGAAATTGAATCCTGAAATCTTCTTTTAGATGAAAAGCAGTGCTCACAGCAAAAGCATCTGCCAACATGTTTGAAAATACAAATGTTTTTGAATGTCAAGGGACTTTCCCCCCTATATTTTAGTGTGATAGGCTAGTAAATGTGGACACATTTTCTTACTCTTTTACAGGCCAGTGTTAAAATGAAAACACAGCGAGGATATTCATTTCCTAACTAAAACTGAAAAAACAATAATTGAGTGTTAACTCTGCAGAGATCATTTGGGTTAAAATAAATGGGCAAATAAATAAAAGGATTAGTGTTGTTAATGTCTGTTACTGTTTCTTCAACCAAGGACAAAGTATGAATGATATGTTCCAAAAGCATATTGAAGATAAAGAGGCATAAAGTCATAATGATGGGAGTTTTTAATTACCACAACATCTGTTGGGAGACAAAATCTGTAAAACATGACAGGAGATTTTTGACTAGTCTTGCTGACAGCTTCTTACTTCATAGCCTGGAGGAAGGATCAAAACAGTCAAATATCCTTGCCTTGGTAATCATCAATAGGAACGATTTAAGTGAAGAAGCGGAAGGAACTTTGGGAGAAACTAAATACGTAATACTGGGGTTTTTGATTTTAAGGGAACCAAAACTCAGCATAATCAAACATGTATCTTGAAATAAAAGTAAGAGACTTCAGTAAAACTCAGAATGTTGGAAAGTAGACAGGAGAAGATTATAGGAAAAGGAGCTGTGGAATGAATTAGCAAAATCAGCTAGGAGAAAAAATGAAGGACAAAGCTTACTGAAGATGTGAAAACAAAAGAAGGCACATACAGGAAATGGAAGAAATACAGGCAGATAGCTCAAGACTGCAGACCTGTCAGGAAGCAGAAGCTGAAAATGAGCTGGGTTAGTGTAGAATAACAAAAATGGGCCTATATATATATATATATATATATATACATACATACATACATACACACACACACACACACATATATATGTGTGTGTGTGTGTATGCATGTATGTATGTGTGTGTATATATACATACACACACACACACATCATTACATGTGATGTACATATATTTAAAACAAAAGGAAAGGATAGAATCAGCTGCTCAGTGATAACCAAATGCTCAAAGGTAACACAGAGAAGATAGCACTACTCAACTGTTTTGGTAATGTCCAAAGCAAAACATCCAAAAAATGTACATACCACCAGAGAATTTCAAGACAGGGCTGTATTAAATTCTGAGATTTCTAGAAACATGGTCAGGGAATATATATTTTTTTACTTTAAATCTTCAGAGCCAGATGAATTGTATCCTGCAGCACTGAAAGAGCTAGCTAATAGTATGGCCAAACCTTGATTTGTTATCTTTGAGAAATTCTGGAGAACTGGTGAAATGCCAGATGACTGGAGGAAAGCAAATATTGTCCCTATGTTCACAGACTGGAAAAAGGAAGATCCATTAAACTACAGACCAGTCAGACTGACTTCAGTATGTGGGAAAATTCTAAAGCAGATAATAAATAAATTGACCTCTAAACACCTTAAAACCAATGTAGTAATTGACTACAGTCAATAAGGCCAGTACACCAGTGGAACTTTACGTTCTTAAGCAGGCTGCACACAGTGATCCATTGCTTGAAACTAGCAAATATAAAATTTTAGTTTTAAAGCTCTTATACACTGCCGCAGTAACAAGGCCAGACACTATTGCGTCTGTCCGAATCCTGTGTAGGAAGGTGAGTGTACAAACCAAAGGGGATTGGATTGGAATCCAGAAGCTGGGTAAGCGCTTCAAGGATACAGCACATTTAACTCTAACTGTTAGCAAACTGCAATCACTAATGAATGGGCTACATCGCCATAAAGTGGGCAGAAGGCAGGACAAAGTTTATGGAATTGTGGATCCCTGTATGAGACAGTAAGAAGGGAAGTTGGAAACATGACCTCAGTGGCATTGACTTTTCAGCACTTTACAGCCTACTGGCCACAAGCAGCAGTGGGTGACGATAGAAAGCTGGGGATGTACTCTGTGTGTCCTCTTTGTCTTCCACCATGCCTGCTCTTTTTCTCTGAGATTGATAATCTTAGTGTCTTCTTTTTGCCTTTGATTGCACATGCATGGAGTTTTTGCTCACTGACTTACTGCCTGATAGGCTGTACCTAGCTAGGTGCTAGACTTTGCCAATTGCTTAAATAAATAATCTTTAAGTTGTAAATCTGCTTCATTCATCCTTGCACAGGCTAGATTTACACTTTAAGAATGCTCTCCCACACATGGCTTTTTCTAACAAATTAATTCTTTGAATGGGTATAATAAAAGTTGCTTTTCAATGACCATTTGAGTAACTGTAATATATTATCCAAATTACAGTTTTGAACTAAGAGTCTTAAGTTATGGAAAATGTATTAAACACCTAATATTAAAAATTTCACTGATACGCTGACAATTTCTGACTGCTCCTTAAAATTATATGGTCTAGTAATGTATAAACTAGAAAAGAACTTCGGATTTGGCAGCAAACAGGAGATTGCCCACACTGCATTTATTATGTTTTTTTTCAACCGTCAAAGGTAAATCCTTTGTGGATCAGTGGATTTATTACTTCCCCAAATGGGAGTGCTCTATAAGTGTCCTCATTTGATATAATACAATAACTTGTCTGCATGCTATCTTGAAGTCCAACCCTTCTTAGCCTATGAAAAGCATAAATAATACACCTGCAGAAGGAAAGAAATAAAAAGCACCATGTGGCAGTTCCTATGCTTATGGCTTTGTTTCTCAGCCAGCAGGCAGGCAGGCAGGGAGGCAGGAAGAAGCTATTCAGTGCACAGAATCTAAATAGGCCAGGAAACACCAAAAAACCCAGTAACTATTATACCTCTTACATTGGTAAACTAAATATAGATTAGGCATCATGTCCATTAATTGACATGTTTTTCCTTCATGACTGATTTCCCAGTCTTTCCTGGGAACTGACCAAGGACACCAAACAATACAAGCCACCATCGAGTTTCCTGTCTGTAGGTAATGCTGCAGTCATATTGGATTAGCAGTTAACAGTAATGAAATTGGAAACAGACTGTCCCTGGCTTTGCACAAACTCTTAAAAAAACATGAATATTTAAACCCAGAAAGTGTGATTCCAATACAAACAATATAAAATCATATACAGTGCATATTTAACTGCATGCAAGGTCTTACAAACATCTTAAATGACATTGCCAGATGGTCAATACTAATGTGGTTTCAGCATTCAAATGTGTAGACTATGGAGTGAAATTATGACTTACTTATATGATTGATAGATTATCATATCCCCCTCCACTTTCTCTTCCTTTTGATATTCCCTTAGGCTGGAATTTCACATAATTGGTGATAAAGGCTATCTCTCTTACCATCAGTATTTGGACATAACAGCAAAATGCTATAAACATAGGTAGGTAAATGGCTTTCCAAGGTTTCAAACTCTCCCACCTTACCTAAAGATGCTGTTGAATATATAGCATGATCTACTGTTGTTCTAAGTTTGTTCTGTTGTTGTTAGTGATAAACATAATGTCTTAAAAAGTATTAACAATTCAATGCTAGATAGAACAACAATGTGATACTCTTTAAGACATACGTTCTGAAGATGGTATTAAAATTACTGTTTATTTAAGAAAACTATGCACTGTCAGAACCCTCGCAATCAATCACTCATATGAACTTTTCTTTGAACCTGCATGGGTTTCAATGGGAGTTGCTTTCATTGGGAACTGAGTACCACGGTTCTTGATCCATTTGGACTCTAGGCACTAAATGGACCTAGATCTGCTACTGACATATTAGACACTGAAGCATTGCAGAAAGTCCTGATGAACATAGCTGGATGCACTTCTATGCAGACATGTATAGCATCTTGCTGTAAGGTTAGAATGAAATCCAATATTATGTACTGCAAGGAAATGAACAAATTAAAAGGAGTTAATTATCCTATTGATGTAAGTCATTCCATTGGTGGGAGGCATTTGTTGGCTATAGCCCAATTATTTATCTGAAATCACACCACAATTCATACCTTCCAATTCCACCATTCATATTGTGGAATCTGCTATCGTTCTTTGCTTTCCTTCCACAACTCTTTCCCCAAACACTGATATTTTTGTTTTTTTAAAAAAATCTATGCCTCTCACTAGTAGACACAGAGAGCAACACACACATCTAATTTCAGAGTTTTAAAGGCTTTTCTATTCTTTTTGTTAGCATCACACCTATGAGAAAATGTTCACTATATTATTCCACATTATAGACAGAAAAACAAGCAAAGTTATGGAAAAAACAGTTTTGATCTTTCAATCATGACTGCCATCTTGACTTTTTTACCATATCCTGTGGACACCTCTGGACTGGAGCTCAGCTGGCAATAACAGTCAGGTATTCATAAAGGAAATCCTAGTTTGCCTTTTAGTTTAGTTTTTGTTTTAAAAAGCTGAAACATAGAGTCAATAGCTGAAACATAGAAATGTTGTTATTGTATATAATATGCTGGTGAATAGTAACATTCTCCAGTCTGTCTTAGAAATATCATAATGATATTAATGAAAAATTAAAGAAAAAGAGGCATAGGTATTTCACATGTAGCCTACGTTCCTCTTCCTTTCACATTTCCCACCATGTCTGGAATAGAACAAAAGTTACATTAACTTTGGTAGACAAATCAATCAATCAATCTGTTTCTATCCACATCCTAGGTGAAGGAATTACATGAAGGATGATATTCTTAAGGACTGGGTGAAACAAATCATGGGAACTGCCACATCTTCTTACTGTCATACTTCACCTTATAATAGACTGAAAGATCATTGTTACTCTCAAGATCACTTACTGTAAATCTATAATCTTTGCTGACCATTTCAAAAAGGAAAAATGGTCCAAATGAATGAAGGCAGTGTGAAAAGGAATCCTAAATGCAAATAATATAACAAGTAGTACTATTTCGTGCAAGGATTGTAATAGCACTTTTTAGGTTTTTTTCCTTCTTCCTGATAGTGTATTATTATTTTTGTGTTTTTTTCCTTTTTTTTTTGTTATTAATTAAAAAGCAATAAAAATTTATAAAAAATGCAAGGATTATTATTAATTTACTTTAGATTCCTCCTTTTCATACAGGTATAATACTCTGGACCTTTGGTCACACACGCATGCATATGTACATGTATCGACATATACCTGGCTGACATATCATGTGTAATTAGGATCTTGAATCTGGGGTCATGTTGCACCATGGAAAGGTGATATTGAAAGTTTAAACAAAAGAATAATTAATAACAAAACACTGACTAAGACTTGGATCAAAGGATTCTGTTTTCACTGTGATTTACAAGAGATGTATTTTATTGAATACTTTGAAAAAAGTACAAGTACATACTGATAAATAAATCAGGGATTTACATATCTACTGTATTATTTTGTTCTTTCTCTTTCCTTGTACTTGTTTACATCTTTTCTTCATAGTACTGAAATAAACAAATAGTTATATTAATGTGCAAGTTTGTTATAGAATATAAATACTGATAATATTAATAGCATTTAATTTTGGTCAGCAGTTTGTATGTGATGCTTTGCAAACAAAGTGATTAGAATTGGTTTGAACACCTTTAATTCAATACTTTCACAGTATCATAAAAAGGGCCAGAAACAAAGAGGCAATATAAGTCCATCTCCTTTGATCTTTGTTTTCAGAAGGCTGAAATAGAATGGTATAGCCAGGTTGACTCATTGCCATCATACTTCCAACATATCCAATTGAGTTACCTTAGCATTTGGATAAAATTTATTTATTTATATATATATATATATATATATATATATATATATATACACACACACACAGATACACACACACACACACAGATACATATATATATATATATATATATATATATATATATATATATATATATATGAATTTTAATTACAATGGTAAAAACTAATACAAACAAAACTCAAAAAAAGAGAAAATAATAGAAAGAAAAAATAAAAAGTGCAGGAAAAAAGAAAAAAGTAAAGAAGAAAAAGAAAAGAGAATATAATTAAAAAAAATAAAAGAAATATATAAAGAAGTGACTTCCAACTTTCATCACAGGTATAAACAAATTTAATAACTCTTCACCCCTTATAGAGTTAAACAGATATCTCTTCAACCCATATTCCATCCCTTATCTATAAGCAAATCCATAAAACATCAACTTTTCAATCCTGGTATCAGTAAAAAGTCCATAAAGGGTTTCCAAAATATTGAAAAAAAAAGTCTTACTTTAACCTTGATAAAATAAACCAACCTTATATTCCTTCCTTTTACTTCCTATAGTCTTAATCTTTAATGCAATCAAATATTGTCATAGGATTTGATTTTTCTTCAATTTTTTTTTATCCCATTACACAGATTTCTTCAAGGCTTTAAGAAGCCTCTTTTGTAGATCCAATAAGAAAACATTTTCCAGGTCATTCTCTTGGTTTATAATTTCTATTTCCCTTTTAATTTTTAAAACTTCAGCCAGTTTCTTTTGTATAACCAGTAAAGTGTCCTTTTCCAAATAATTCCTTGGCCTGTCATTAGTACTTTCACATTCTGTACTTTCTCTGTTTTGTTAGATAAAGTTTATTCCACAACTGTCATTCCCTCCTTAATATCTTTCAGACATAGTCTATCTATAGAAGCAGACATCATTACTGATGGTGTTGATATTGTAGTTACTAACTTCTGGCTCCATTTTTCAAAGATCTCCTTTAATATTTTTAATATTATAATATTTTGTGTCATTTTGTAAGTTCCAGTATTAACTGATATCAAGAAGAGGCCTCTATTTTTTTTTTCTTCTGCTTAGAATCTTTAGTCCCCTCTAGTCTCCAGTTTCTAAAATTATCATTTATCTTTGTTATGGCTTACATTAGCCAGGAGAGCCAAAATAAGTCTGTTTCCCACTAGAGGTTGTTTATTTTTATAGTTAATTCCAAAATCTTATATTAAAAGTCAATATTCTAAATTTATCTGGACCTTTAATACATGTATACCTTTCTTAGATTAAAATCTTATTTAGATTTTTGCTGTTTATTTCAAATTCTTTAAGTTCTTAAGCTTGTAATTAATTTTTCTTTTGTTCAGGGTTGAAGATAAATTTACCCAGAGAAGACTTTTCAAAGCTGTCATTCTGAAGGTCTCTAATAGCTTTAGAATAGTTAATAGGGAATTTTCAAAATTGATTAGAAAGTGAGGTTTGTGATCTTAGTGTTCTTTAAAAGGCTCCACAGCAGTTGCAAGCAAGATGGCTAATCCTTTATCCCCTGGAGCTCAGGCCTGAGGGAAACTGCTGTCCTGTGGATTCCTTGTGAGAAGCAGCCATCTGGAGTACATGTGGGCAATCTCCCATCCTCTCCTTATCTGGAGAGGTTCCAGGGGACTGGTCTACTCATCAGTTCCTTGGTCTTTGCTCTGGTCATCAGCTCTGCTTTTGCAGAGCCATCTTCAGTTCGCCATACCTCCCCCAGAAGCTGATAACATTTTCCTATAGAATGAGCATGTGGAAAAAAGTAATAGTCTGACATTCACTGCTTTGGCTTTCACATGATCATAATTATTTTTATTATTTTTTCCCCATTGGTATTTATAGGTTATATTTTATCTGTACCATTCGAAGTCACCTAAACTGAAATGAATTAGAATTTCATTATTACTGATGTCAGTTAATGTTAGAATTGACAATGAAGATATTGGATAGTTTCTGCCTTTTAGGAACAACCTTCAACAGTAAAGGAGCAAGCAGTCAAGAAATACACTGCAGACTAGCACTTGGTAGAAGCCTTGGTAAAGATATTCAAATGCCGTGATGTGTCTATACCTACAAAGATCAGAAATGTGCAGGCAATGGTATTCCCTGTGACACTGTATAGAAGTGAAAGTTGGACTTTAAAGAAGCAGGATAGGAAGAGTATTGATACCTTTGAACTTTGGTGTTAGAGAAGACTCCTAAGAATACCGTGGGCAGCCAAGAAAACAAACCAATGGATCATCAAACACATCAAACCAGACTTCTCACTTGAGGCACAAATGAGCAGGCTCAAATTATTCCATTTTGGACACATTATGAGAATACCCTAGAATACTACAATCTAGGGATAGATTGCCATGGAGAAAATCTACCGATGTGGTCACTGGGAGTTGAAAACTACTTGATGGCACATAATCAATAATATATTTTTTAAAAAAACTGAAATGGTATATACATCTTACAAATAAAATAAAATAAAATAAATAATGTTCAGATAAAGCTGAAACATATACAGCTTGCATGTGAATAGGCACGCTTCAGAAGTTAAAAATAACATATGGATCTTCACCAAAATCTGCTCATTTCATGTGTATCAAATCAGATTAGACATTTATCATAAAATCTTAAGTTTGTAGTGCTTCTGTTTTACAATTCTGATGGTGAAGAGATTGGTGTAAGGTCCAGGAAATGTAATGCAACCACCCTTCTGCATGACTAACCCTAAGGAAATTACATGTGGCTGCAACTGCCATGCTGAAGGAAACCTAAAGGTGTGAAATTTGACTCACCAAGACAAATGCTGCAGCTTTTGCTGGCACTAGCTTTACTGTACTAGGGGTCACTGTAGACATTAACCTTCTGTCAAACAATTATTGTAGTTGCCGGAGGGAATTTCTCATTTGTTTAAAACTACAGTGAACATTAAGAAAACATGTATAATAAAGATAAAGTCAGTTTAGCTATTTGTACTGGATAAAGGACTGTTAGTTATAAATATTTGCATTACATTCAATGTGAAGTAAAGAGGGGGTCAGTTGGGACTAATTCTGGTTAAATAGGAAATAATTCCCAGCATCTGAGAACATGCTTCAGAAGACAAGATATTTTCCTACTTGAACGGGAAATGACTTCTGAGCAATTTGAGCTACATCAGACTCTTTTCAAAAATGGAAAAATGGAATCTGAACCGAAGCTTATATTGGTGCACAAGCCAAAATTCCCCCAAATTTAGATGCAATAAACAATAGCATCCTCTGAAAGAATCAGGGCTGCCATCAGATTCACAGTAAGAGCATGCTGACATTTTAGATTTTTATGCAGTCGGCAGAACTATAGACAGCTAAATAGGAAGAAACACCAGTCAGCATTTAATTGCTGAAAACTGAATTCTGAGCAAACAAAAACCTAAAGTTCATGAACATTAAGTCACTTCCCTGGAGCGTACTTGATTCTGAAATTTAAGAAATATAAACCTATTAAATAATTTAATCCTTTGGCAAAAGTTCATCATGTCACACTTTAGGATCAACTGTACAGTTTTGCATGTAGGTACAAAAAATAAACACACCACAGATGAGAGTGGGCAGGCTTAGGACTGATTTGTCTTAAGTCAGGATAAATCTGGGGAACTATATTCAGTACTGGGTATTTCATTTCAAGAAAGACATTTACAAAACTACATGGGCGAGTTTTGACTGAAGTAAAGTTAATTAATCACAGGCATTAATTCTTAAGTGCTAATGATTTGAAATGATGATTTTTCTTTTTTTCCAAGTTGTAGGAAGTAACACATGGCCTCCTATGCTGTTAAAGTTACTGGAGCAGGGCAGAGTATTTAGGAGATTGTATTGTTCCAGTGAATGCCTCACCTTTTCTAAATTGATTTAATGATCTGGATATACTATCATGGGTCCAAATCAATGGTTTAGACAAGTTTGTCAACTCTTGGTCCAATAGCAAAAAGAAAGCAAAAAGATCTAAAGCAAAAAGGAGCTTTCTGTTCAGCTCAACTGCCTGAGTCAGTATGATTTAGCCATTCAGAAAACAGTTACATTTTCATGCAGATTTAATTGAAATGTTAGGGAGCAGAGATAGACTAGTGGTACTGGTGATGTGACATGTTTCATCCTTGGGGAGACCCAAGGGAAAACTTCAGGTTCTTTCTTAAACTATAAAAGTTACTAGCCTGCATCTTTGGTTTTGCCTTTGCTGACTTGGAGACAAACAGATCCAGGAACAGAAATTAGAAGACATATGTCTTAGGACATATTAAACAGTGTATGTTACAACCATCCTGTAAGGGTGCTGGATTCTAACCTCACTTTCTTTTTCTGTATTTACACAGGGAGAAAGAAATAGGGTGTTATGGATTAAGGCAATATTTTCTTTGGGAGCATGCACTAAATCATGTTTGCTTTTTGTCTTTCTTCGTATGAATCATTATGCTAAAATCTGTTCATGAGAGTTGCTCTGCAAAATTTTAACTTACACTTTCTTCAATGACCTTTACTCTAAACATCCAATTTCCCAAAGGAAAAAATAGAATACATCCAAACCTTGTCTGGCAAGGGACTCATTATCGGTCACTCCATAAGACATTAGATTACTATGCCAGTCAATAAAATGTCACAAGTAATTCTGGAAAACTAAAGCAAAAATTAATTGAAAGGCCCAATCAGTATGACTAACACAAAACTGCATCTGTTTCTAATACAACATGAATACTCCAATTTATATTATATTGCACACAACAAAATGCAGTCTCTTAAGTATACTGACCTGTTTCTGCTATTACATATGATACTACCTTTTTGAGGGGCCGCATCATGCATTTTAATCAGTATTGAAAATGATTAAGGTTTAAGACTGAATTGCAATTGCATGAGCACTTTAGCATGTGAACATAAGTTTGGAAAGAAATATAATAGTTAAAGATATAAATGTGATGCTTATTGCTAAAATAGGAATCTGGTATTTTCTGAAGAGCTTTGGCGCTCAGCAAAGAAGATAATCTAACGTAAATGGAAAGAAACATATTTTCATATTAATGAATGGATTAAGGTTTAAGAGTCATTGGGAGTCAACTGGCTCACAAATTAATATTTAATAAATTTAATAAATAAATAAATAATGTTTTTTACTGTTGAAAACTCTTTATATGTTAAAATGAAAAGATGAAACAATATGTTTCCATGTAGTTTCCAATTAATTCTAGATGGATACAAAATGGATATTATATGGATCCCCTTCCTTCCTTCCTTCCTTCCTTCCTTCCTTCCTTCCTTCCTTCCTTCCTTCCTTCCTTCCTTCCTTCCTTCCTTCCTTCCTTCCTTCTCTTGTTTAATTTATTTCAATAAACTGCCAATGTAAGTAGGTTCTTTCTCCCTGTATAACAATTACTGTATATTTTCTGTTAGCTTGTAGTTGTTTGTGTTTCATGATAAAATAATTTTTAAAAAAGAATGAATTGGTGTAATCTAGATTGCTATAGTCATATATGAAAGTAGGAATCCATGGGTTGGTGATAATTACATGTTATGTTCCAGTGAGTGATGATAATGAAAGAACCAAAGTTAACTTTTGAGGAAATTGTGCAATGTTCTGAATGAATGCAATTTAGTCGTAAACATTATTGTATTAAGTGATATGTCTGGATAGGTGGGAAAAGATGAATGAGTACAAAACAGTAATTGGGACATTTGGAAATGCAGAAATGAATGAGAATGGTGATTGGTCTGTTCAGAATATATATGATATTAAACATAATGAGGTATACATGATTGATTTGCTTGTTTATAATAACTATTGATCACTGAAATAATATAAGGGTAATGAGAGGTTCAGAATGTGGAACAGGCTATATTTTGTATACTATCAAGGGTGGATGTTGGGGATAATGACATAGAAGAAAAAGAAACAATTGAAAAAATGGAATGAAAACAGAACAACTGCAGGAAGAGAAAGCACAAGTATTATATCAAAAATTATTGGACAATAATCTTCCATCAGAATGAGTACAAAGTAGATCTAAGGAAAGAAGTTGAGGGACAGAATAAAGAGACAGTAACCAAAGTTTTTTTACTCTGTTCCACATCCTCTTTCCTTAGATCTACTTTGCACTCATTCTAATGGAAAATTACAAGTATGTAATGAAAGTATGTGAGTTACATTAATGGAAAGTATGAAAAAGGATGCTTGATGAAATGAATGGATGAGAAAAAAATGCATACAAGAAAAATTGCTGCAAAATGAGATTGAGAGAAAGATATTATATAATATATACAGAAAGAAAAGTTAGTTGCAGAGAATGTAGTCTAAAAGCAATTAATATGAAAAGACATTGAGAAAATGATGTTGGTAGAAATTGGATGGTGAGAGCTAAACCAAGGGGGGGGGTCCAAGGTATGTCAAGTGAGTCAGTTACCCTTGAGGTGGATTGCCTTGTTGCATGTACTTTGTACACAAGTGATGTTGCATTATTAGCTGAAAGCTGCAAGGGGGAGAAGCTGGTTATGAACCACCATAAATATAAAATCCAGGTATTTTATAACAACACTAAAATCCATAGATGTCACATAACACATCAACCCATGGAGTAAATGGAAAGTTTCAAATCCATTATGTTCATAGGATATGTCACATGAGTTTCTGCTACTTAGGACTAGGCAAGAGTAAGGAGGCCACTAGTTAACAGATTTTGTTGTTGTTGTTTAGTTGTTAAGTCGTGTCCGACTCTTCGTGACCCCATGAACCATATTGCGCCAGGCCTTCCGGTCCTTCACTGCCTCCCTGAGTTTGCTCAGTTTCATGCTCAAGTTAACAGATATAGGATGTTAAATTTTAGAATGAAACAAGCCAAACTATCAGTATTTGTCACCCTTCACAGTGATATAGAAGGCCTCTCCCGCAAAATACTTAATTTCATTTACATATTCACAGTATTGGTGAGCCTTTTCTACAGCCCATTTTTGTGCCTTACCCTCAACAATATTAAAGGGCAGATTTAATAAAATCCCATTATTACAAAGGTTATGCCCATGTGGGACAGGTGAAATTGAGTCAATTGAGCATATTCTTTTATATTATGAATTTTACTCTAGGGCAAAAGTTGCTTCTTAATTAAAAAATTCCCTTGATATTCAGATGGATTATATGTAAACTATCCCCCAGCAGATAGACCCCTAAAGCCATATACTGGGTTGCATTTTTTTTTCTGTGTTGTCTATAAAGCTGTGCAATACAAGATCATTACTCTGGGACTGGTTATACTAAGAGTAATTTCACACTGTACCCTAAGCTGCTTGTTTCCCATGCTGCTCCCAGCTGTTTCTTGAACCACCTTCAGAAATTCCAATCTGGATTGCAGTAGATTGACAGTGGGGCCAGGCTAATGCTCAGTTCATACTGTCCCCACCAAACCTGATTTATAGTTCTCCTGATTCTAGCTTTTCCAATCCCTGTAGGAAAGGCAAGCATCATTTGAAGACATATATAGTCAGATGAATGCCTGAACAGTGCATCTGTTCAA